>NC_090437.1:852351867-852657562 GCF_031143425.1 Pleurodeles waltl
GGGTAGAGATATGTCACTTAAGAGCAATAAAGGGGTGGAGTATTTGGATCCATCCAGGAGACCTATGGTGAGGTCTTGGTTGCTAAATGCAATGGGGATGAGCAAGGAAAAGCAAACCTTCACAAACATGCATGGAAAAGCTGACTTGGGCATGCAATCTTGTCGGTAGAGTACCTGTCCTAAAAATCTGTCCTCGTAGTATTATAGTATGAGCCTGCAAGATATTTAAGGGGAGAAGGGAAAGCTAAGCTTAGCAACAAAGCTGAAGAAAGCTACATACTAGTACAGACAGGAGGACGTCAGGTACAGAAACATGAAAAAGAACAAAATGAAGGGATAACAAGAATTTAACAAAGCTTAGATAGAATACAAATAAGTACAAAAAAGGTAGACAGACACAGTAAAAATAAAAGAAACATTATTCTAAATGATGAGAGGTGAAAGTTAAGGAAATAAGAACAATATCACAGGAAGACTTACTGGGGCCAGCAGATCCACCAGCTGCCGCACTGGTAGTGGCACTGGCACCTTCGTCTCCTGGACCCCTCCACAGATGTTTCCCTCTTCTTCCCCTTAATGCTGAGGTAAGAAATAAAGAGGATAAAAAAATAGATTAGTGGTACAGTTTCTCTCCCGATAAATACTGTGAGAGGCAAAGGCAAACACAATAACTTTGTACTTTACTAAATCAGATCCCCTATTACTAATATTGACTTGCCTCAAGTTCAGTATTAATTTCCTACACCTAAGCCCTACTCCAAATTTTCTAAACTTAAACCACCTTTGCTACTATGTACCACTACTAATGTATTCAAATTGCAATGAATGCTCTTTGCTTCTCAACCAACTTTGATGGGCCTACTCAGTTTCCTTTTTTTCAATGCATAGATGCATATTATGATACTATACATCATTGGGAGATTGTGATTAGTAAGGACTGCATAAGTGACATAAAAAAGGCACAGAGAAGAGAATGCTAACTCACTGATATCACTTACCACTACTATCACTATCTTATTTTTGGTGGCAGGACGAGTCTCAGTCTGCATGGCTTCTTAAATATTCAGCCCAAACATGCGCCGATGAGTACAATTAGGAAGCCCTGACTGAGCTCCTGGATAGTTCAAACTGGATCACGTAATATTCGTCCTAACATAAACTTAACTTACCTCTGAGAGTCAGCACCTCAGTTAGAAAACCAATTAGCATTGTGGAACACACACAAACAATAAAATAACCATTTACTCACCAAGACCAACACCTTGATGCCCAGCAGGTCGAGCAGGTCCTGCTCGTGGTCCAGTATGTAGCCCAACAGTGGGCCAACTGCTGGTGGGTGCGCTGGACCCCAGTGTGCCAATGACCACGCTGCCACACCTTCCCACACAGTAGTGAACGCTCCAAAAGGGAGTAATTGCTCCCAGGCCTGCCACATGCTGCCAGCATGGAGGGGAGGTGGTGCAGCACAAAAACACAAGTGCTGCCATCTCCATCTTGGTAAATGTGGAGCAGGGTTGCACCCCTTGGTGGCGCTAATGTCCACAAGTTAAGTGGCTAGCAGCTGCACCGGCATGGTCACTCCCTCTGCTGCCCTGCACTGCCATGGCACTGGGTGGAAAAAAGAAAGGTGAATAAATAGAAAGAAGGAAGAAAGAAAAAATAAAGAGGTAAAGGGAAAAGCAAAAAAAGTAAAGTATTAAAAAAAGTCACGAAAAACACACAAAAAATGACAGAAATGTAAAATACACAAACACAAAGACACAAAAAGCAAAACGAGGAGTGGATAATTTAGAAAAGGGTGGGATTGAAAAGATTAAGGGTGGATTAAAGGTAAACCCATCATCATGCACAGAGATACATAGAAAACTAAATGGCTGCACCCATGCGAAAGGCGTGGTGCTTTTCGTGCAATATTTTCATCGTGAGAACATGCATTATGCTCCTGAACATGAAAAACATAGCGTGAATGGGAGCGTCAAGGAATTCCTCAAAATCTGGTAAGAAGTATCCTATATGGTGAAAGCTTTAGAGTCAGGAGAAACTGTATTGAAGATTGTGAAGAGAAAAAGACTTTAAGAGCTGTGACCCAAAGGTTTCAGGAGAGTGGACACACTCAGAAAAATTCCGATGAAGCAATTCATAAAGCAAAAATGAAGACCAGAGAAGAGTTAATGTTCAAAAGGAGAAAAAAGAAATTGGCACAAACAGGAGCATCTCAGTTTATTTTACTAGCCATCTTTAACAGAGGTGGGTGTAATCTATAAAATATTTCAGAAATATTAGCATCTAATTAGGAACGATCCAGTAATAGGGAAGGATGCCCAGAGAAGACCAGGTCTGATTTTTAAAAGGGCTAGAGCTATGAATGATGACTTAGTGAAGAGTTCACCAGAATGTGAACAGAACGATAACTGGTTTTGTGGCATCACTGGCTTAATGAAATGTGGAAAGTACAAAGCATGCCAGCATAGCATAAATAGGGAGGATAATGGTTTGCCACTCTCTAAAACAAGAAAGCAAATAAAAGGGTGTTACAATTGTAAAGCTCATTTACTATCTATGTTTTGAATTGCCCATTGCGAATTGAAATCCATTGGTAGCACAACACTACTGGTTCACAAAAGAATACGTCAACATTTGAGTCCAATTAAAAACAAAGATAGATGATACCCAGTGACTCGCCACTTCAAGGATTTATATATATATATATATATATATATATATATATATATATATATATATATATATTATATTCAGCCCTCAAAAGATGATAGAAATGTGGAATACCCTGAAAATGTAATAAAATACAAAAATGCCAAATATTTGTATCAGAAAAAATTGTGTATATATATATATAGATACATGTACACATATACATATATAAATATATATAGATACATGTACACATACACATATATAAATATATATGTATATATATGTTAGAAATTGGGTTTTGGGTTGGCTAGGGTATGCACCTAAGCCAGGAAGAACACACCCGCTTTAGTCAAGGCAAGGGAGTTACACGTCCAAGATAACCCCTGCTCAGCCCATTGGTAGCTTGGCACGAGCAGTCAGGCCTATCCCAGAGGCAATGTGTAAAGCGTTTGCACAACACACACAACACATGTGATGCACTAGCCCCACTACAAAGGAAACACAACACCAAGTTATATGAAAATATGCTATATTGTACACATCGCAATTATTAGACCAAACACGACATGTCAGTAATATCCTGCTACCTTAGCAGTTGTCAGAACGTTACACATTAGTTCCTCTGCAGAACCAGCAGTAGTCACATATAACACACAAGTTACTTATCATTCTGCAACATAAGCAGTAGTCAGGAATCCCATTACTACACCAATGCACTTGTCATAGAAATATCATAAACGCCCATATCAGGAACATTATCAAACATATAGCCAGTCAGAAGCACATATTAGCAGGTCATGCCCATAAAAAGGAACATCAGCACAAATATGCAACACATCATCATTAAAACAGGTTAACATAAGAATATGCCATGTCCATATCAGGAACATTATAGATCATTTGTCTTTAAAAAGTACCTGTATTATGATGAGAAAGGCACTTCCACTGCCAAGAGGAGAATGAAGGGGGCCCCCAGTGCTCCACTGTGCAAAACGGGGGCCTTGCGATGATTTGGGGGGGAGGGGGTGGCACGCACCCCCTCTTTCTTTAATATGGGGCCCGTGATCTCAGGGGGCCTCCTCTGGGCCTCAACTGGCCCTCCAGAGGTGGGGGCCACAGTACTAAACACTACAATATGGGGCCCAGTGGTGTGGGGAGCCTCCGATGAGGCTTCCACCCCACCCGCAGCAAGGATATTTGTAGCGGGCCCCTCCTGGGGCCTGCAATCTCTGGGGGCTCCCTCATCCTCCACGGCCCCCCAACAAAGGGGGGGCAAACAATGCCCCAAAACAACTAGTGGGGGCATCAATGGAGACCTGCGGTGCAGTGGGGCCTCCATTGAGGCTTCTGCCCCTCCCGGGGTCTCAGCCCACCCAACAAGGGCTCCGTTGGGGCCTGGGGGAGCCTCCGGTGAGGCTTCCTTTGCCCTCCCGGCTCCGAACACAGATTCCCCGGGCCACATTGGTAACCGGCCTGATAGGAGCGTGCTCGCTCCTCTCTTACTTTCTTTGTGTTCTCCCAGTGCCCCAGGGGCACCGACCAGCGGTATTCACTTGTTATACATAAACAGCCTGCCCTGGCTGTGGCGGTGATCTCGGCCAGCAGACGTCATCCAGGCAATCAGCTCAGGTCACGGCGGTGATTTCGGGCAGCAATGTGCTACAAAGCGCAGGAGAGGAACACAAAAGCACCCCAAGGAGTTATGGGGCAAAACAAGTGGAGTGCTCAGTAAAGGCACAGCCAAGTGTCTTCCAGACACTATCTGATGTGGTGAAGCACTCCTTGTGCTTTAGGCATTTGCAGGGTCAGGGGCCATGACACCCTGCCCCTGGGTGACAAAGTGCAAGGGTGGCAGGGCCCAGCAGCAGGCCAGCGCAAAGTGGATGCAGGCAAGTGGCAGTTCCTCACAGTGACCAAGCAGCAGCAGTCCATGGCGGTTACTGGTGAGTTCCTCCAGCATTCTGTGTCCAGTTTCAAGTAAGGTCTAAAGTGTCACCAAATTGTGGGGAAAACTCCCCTCTACTAATACTCAGTTTTACAGTGTGTTTACAAAGGAAGGGAAGAGGAGGTTCCAACCAGTTACAGCTGGTTCTGGGAGTGTCCCCTCTCTCCTCCAGTACAGGCTCCAAACATTAGTTGGGGGTAAACAACCTTATTGAGTGAGGCCAGGGCACAGCCTTTACAAATGCAGGTGTGCCCCGCCTCTCCCTTCTCTCAGCCCAGGAAGACTATTCAGCATGCAGATGCACCTCTGTGACACCTCCACCCTCCCTGTGTACAGGCTTTCTGAAACGTCTGCGCAAAGCCCCACTCTCACTCTGCCCAGACTTGGATTGGAGTCAAGCTGCAAAACACCAGAGTTATAAGCAGAGAGAAATGCTCACTTTCTAGAAATGGCATTTCTGTAATAGGAATAAAAAATCCACTTACACCAGTAAGCAGCATTTCGCATCACCATTACAACCATACCAAACATGCCTACGCTACCCCTCACAAATCAGACAATACCCCCTACACATAATGCAGGGCATTTCCAATGCAATCCTTTGAGAAGGCAGCACTCACACCAGTGAGAAACCAAATAGGCTGTTTGTCACTACCAGGACAGGCCACGCTACATGGCACATGTCCTGTCTTCTACATACATAGCACCCTGCCCATAGGGCTAGCTAGGGCATACCTTAGGGGTGACTTACATATAGTAAAAGGGGAGTTCTGGGCCTGTCAAGTAAATTTATATATATATATATATATATATATATATATATATATATATATATATATATATATATATATACATATATATTAGACCTGACATGCCTTAGGGTGGTCACCCCTAACTTTTTGCCTGCCTCCCTCCACTTTTTGGACCCTGTTTTGCTGGCTTTTAGACTCTGCACACTTTACCACTGCTAACCAGTGCTAAAGTGCATATGCTCTCTCCCTTTTTAAACATGGTAACTTTGGATCATACCTGATTGGACTATTTAATTTACTTATAAGTCCCTAGTAATGTACACTATATGTGCCTAGGGCCTGTAGATTAAATGCTACTAGTGGGCCTGCAGCACTGGTTGTGCCACCCACTTAAGTAGCCCCCTTAACCTTGTCTCAGGCTTGCCATTGCAAGGCCTGTGTGTGCACTGCCACTTCGACTTGGCATTTAAAAGTACTTGCCAAGCCTAGAACTCCCCTTTTTCTACATATAAGTCACCCCTAATGTGTGCCCTAGGTAAACCCTAGAGCAGGGTGCTGTGTGGTTAAAAGGCAGGACATGTACCTGTGTAGTTATATGTCCTGGTAGTGTAAAACTCCTAAATTCGTTTTTACACTACTGTGAGGCCTGCTCCCTTCATAGGCTAACATTGGGGCTGCCCTCATACATTGCTGAAGTGGCAGCTGCTGATCTGAAAGGAGCAGGAAGGTCATATTTAATATGGCCAGAATGGTAATACAAAGTCCTGCTGGCTGGTGAAGACGGATTTTACATTACTATTCTAGAAATGCCCCTTTTAGAAAGTGAGCATTTCTTGGCACTTAAATCTTTCTGTGCCGTACAATCCACGTCTGGCTGGGCTTGGTTGACAGCTCCTAGTGCATTCACTCAGACACACCCCAAACACAGGGTACTCAGCCTCATTGCATACATCTGCATTTTGAATGGGTCTTCCTGGGCTGGGAGGGTGGAGGGCCTGCTCTCACACAAAGGACTGCCACACCCCCTACTGGGACCCTGGCAGACAGGATTGAACTGAAAGGGGACCTGGTGCACTTCTTAGCCACTCTTTGAAGTCTCCCCCACTTCAAAGGCACATTTGGGTATAAAACAGGGCCTCTGCCCTACCTCATCAGACACTTCCTGGAGAAGAAACTACATCCTGCCAAGAAGAACTGCCTGGCTGCTCAAAGGACTCACCTGTCTGCTTTCTACAAGGGACTGCTGCCTTGCTGTTGGCCTGCTGCCTTGCTGAACTTTGTCTGGCTGTGAAAGTGCTCTCCAAGGGCTTGGATAGAGCTTGCCTCCTGTTCCCGGAAGTCTCAGGACCAAAAAGACTTCTCTTTTTCACTTGGACGCTCCGTGCGCCGACATTTTTGACGCACAGCTTGTTCCGCGGCGAGAAAAACGCCGCACACTGACGCTGATCGACGCGACGCCTTCGGGACGACCGGAACTTTGACGCACGGCCTCGCAAGGACAACGCCGCCCGACCTCCAGAGGAGAAATCGACGCGACGCCTGCCGTGAGAGCGAAACTTTGACGCACAGCCCCGCAGAACGACGCACAGCCGGAAAACACAGGAGAATCCACGCACAGACCAGGGACATCTGGTAATCCCCGCGAACCACAGAAAGAGACTGTCCGCGCACCGGAAAATGACGCACGACTTCCCCGCGTGAAAAATAACGACGCAAGTCCGTGTGTGCTGGGGAGAAATCGACGCAAACACCATTTTTCAACATATCTCTCCTTCTGCGGCCCTCTGAGGAGATTTTCCACTCCAAACCAGGTACTTTGTGCTTGAAAGAAACTTTGTTTGCTTTTTAAAGACTTAAGACACTTTATATCACTTTTCAGTGATATCTCTACAAATTCACATTGCAACTTTATTCGTTTTGACGTACAATTATCCTGATAAATATTATATATTTTTCTAAACACTGTGTGGTGTATTTTTGTGGTGCAATATGGTGGTATTGTATGATTTATTGCACAAATACTTTACACATTGCCTTCTAAGTTAAGCCTGACTGCTCGTGCCAAGCTATCAGAGGGTGGGCACAGGTTAATTTTGGATTGTGTGTGACTTACCCTGACTAGAGTGAGGGTTCTTGCTTGGACAGGGGGTAACCTGACTGCCAACCAAAAACCCCATTTATAACATGCGGAAAATACCAATGTCCATTGTATTGTCAACATACCTATGTCACACAGCTTTAGTCCATGAGGTAACATAGCAGAGGTCACACAGTGGGACCCACATCTGTGAAATCGAAAGGGAAAGTGACAAATCAGGGTCCATACACTGGGTGACTTACCCTGACTAGAGTGAGGGTTCTTGCTTGGACAGAGGGTAAGCTGACTGCCAACCAAAAACCCCATTTCTAACAATATCTATACACAATTAATTATATATACACTCACACATGCATGCACCCACATCCACACACATGCACACACACATATAGGAAAAAGGAGGGGCAGTGGAAGGAAGAATAAGAGAGGAAACAATAATGACACTTGCTATAATCCAAATTGCCTCATAATGAAAATTAAAGCCTTCTCTAAACTTTATGAAGAGCATGCCAAGATTACTCATGAAGTAACTGAACAAGTCCCGTTCATTCTTCTAGTGAGTTTGGTTTGTTTGAAAATGAATCACACAATGTGTCAGAGTCACCAGATCCTCAGGGTCTGTGCACGTTCTCAACACGTCCACCACTGAACAGCTCCAAGACTCTGATAGATAAATCACAGAGACTGAGAGAGTTCAAGAGGGGAAGAGGGGATTAGGAAGGGAACAGCTGGGAAGGAGACCTGTAGTAAGAAAAAGTTTAGAACACACAATATGAAAATTATATCTCCTGAAATCAATACTAGACTATGATTCTAAGCCTATTCACTCTGAAAACATGAACAATCTAAGAGTTAAGTTTAAAATGACAAAGTTTCAAGATGGCCGGATACCTGTAGGGGAATCAAGATGAATTAAATGAAAACTTTCTTATTGAAGGACTCCTTTACATGAGAATCAGAAAAACATTCTGACTAAATTTTAAACCAGTCATATAAATCCTGTTTTGAGAAAGTATACTAGGGCCATACAATATTGCATCTAGAAACTCTGGCCTTCTGTGTACTCTTAAAATGTTTCAACACAAATTGCGCATATTGTATATATATATATATATATAGTAAACACCATAAAAGGATTGTGCACCATGAATAACACAATATGGATTCAGGAAACAAATCACATAACTTGTCAACTCGAATATTACATAATAAATATCTTAGAATAGTGGCATACAATAAACAACATGAAATAAACTCGAGGAGAGAATCGTACATCTTGCCGATTCGAGTGTTACCATGTAAAATACCAAGAAATGGTAGCACGCAATGAATATCAAAGTCAAATCATCATTAATCGAATCGCGCGTCTTGCCGATTCGTAAAACACGATGTAAATGTCAAGAAATAACAGCTCACAATAAATAACAAGATCAAAGTACAATGAAACGAATCGCGCTTCTTTTGCCGATTCTTAAGCCACCATGTAACTGTCAAGAAATGGTAGCGCGCAATGAACAACAAAGTTAAATCCTCATGGAACGAGTTGCGAGTCTTGCCAATTCATAAAACATCATGTAAATGTCAAGAAATAGTAGCGCGCAATGGACAACAATGTTTAAACACCATAAAACGAATTGCGCGTCTTGCCGATTCTTAAGCCACCATGCCAATGTCAAGAAATGGTAGCACGCAATGAATAACAAAGTCAAACCTTTATGAAACAAATCACGCGTCTTGCCTATTTGTAAACTACATAAATGCCAAGAAATGTAGCGAGCAAGTAATCTGTTACTCATTTAAGAATTAAACCAAGAATATGAAAATTCTCAATAACGGTGTCGGGACAGTCCAACCACCGTCTTACCGCCTGGAACAATGATCACCAATGAAGGATGAAGGGCAGAAGTCTGGAAGATCCAAATAGGCCGCCGGGACAGGAGCTCAGGAAGAAGCTGCTGCTCTGCACCGGGACCTCTGAATAGTGAGCACTGGGAGTTGGGCTGGTTCTCTTTTATAGAGTCTTGGCCCAGCCCAGAACCATGCCCAGGCATGTTGCAGGGAGAGTCTCTGGAAGGCCCTGGAAAGTGGCCACACCCTAACACACTCTGAAAACCTGCAGCAATACATTGCAAAGGAACAGTATTTGTAAGCATATTAAAAATAAGTTTTCAGGATTGAACTCTGCAATGCAAAAGTTTAAACCACAACATATCAGCACAATGCATAAATTACTTTGTTTTGAGAGTGCTGGGTTTTTGCATTTTTGTCGCCAATAGAGCGTGTACTGCTCTGGTGTTGACACAATGTGATCCATTACATTCAAGTATTTTCAAAATGACCAAAATATCACCTCTTCTTTCTTGGACCTTGGTAGCATCCAGTCTCTGCTATCTGATGTCTGATGTAATCAGCAGTATGCTGCTCCTCCATGTAATGTGTTACCAATGGAGCTGTAATAGTTCCACAGTTGATCCTGCTTTGATGTTGTTCAATCTGTGCCTTTACCTGTTGGGGAGTCTGTCCAATGTAAATACAAGAACATGGGCACATAGACAATAGACCACACTAGCAAAGAATTTTGTATTTATTGTGTATTGGCAAACAACATAACTTCCATGCTTATATTGACCTTTTAATGATGGGTGCCCCATAAACTGCCAAGGGTGTTGTTTTCTGTGATTCTAGGGTCTCTAGTTGGCAGATGTATCCACCCTGTCCAAGTAGAGACCACTATTCTAGTTAGGGGAAGTGAGATACATACCCCACATTACCATGTGCTCATCCTCTGGTAGCTTGGCACAGAGCAGTGAGGATTAACTTAAGAGGCCATGTGTAAAGTATTTGTGCAACACACACACACAGTAACACAATGAAAACACCACAAAAATACTCTGCATGCTTTAGGAAAATAGAGAATATTCTTATGAGTAAAACAAGACCAAATAGAAGAAAATCCAATAAGTAGAAGTTGATATATGAATTTTTAAACATTAAATCCAAAAACAGTGCTTAGAAGTCAATAGTGCAAAAAGGTTATTTAAGGTTGCGCTTGACCGGGGCAAATCCAAAGTTCAGGCGGACCACGATGGAGCATGGGTTGGAGAGCCTCGGTTTAACACAGTTCCAGGTAAATCTTACTTACGTATTTCTATCTCAGATTGGTGTCAAGAGTCTGTTCGCTGGTGTGAAAAGCCACCGGGTGTTGTGGACAGATGGGCTGGAGCCTTGCGGTCATGAGCAGTGATTCTGCTGAGATGAAATTGCACCCTCTCGCACTGATCCATTGTGTGAGTGGTGCGGTTCCAGAGCGAACGGGCACGTTCATGTACAGTAAGTGCCCAAAAGCTTGATTTGAAGAGCAAAAGAGCACAAAGACCAATTTCAAGGGCCCAGGACTGATGAGGCACCTCTTGGGTGTCAGGAGCTGGTTGAAGACTGATCCAACAGTTGTAGTAGGTGATTTGGAGAAAGTATTTTGTCTCGCTGAGAACAGCTAGGTCTTGGAGTCACTCCTGGTTCAAGTGAGATGGGTCAAGTCCTTTTCCTCAGCAGGGCTTTGATTAGAAGGCAGCAGGAGCAGCTCAGCAAAACAGTAAAGCAGTTCCTCAGAACAGTCAGTCAAGCAGAGTAGCAATCCTTGTAGCACAGCAGTCCTTACTCCAGCAGATGTCTTCCCAGGTCCAGTAGTTTACTGTCTTGGTAGGGTCAGAGTCCCAGTACTTATACCCAAATCTGCCTTTGAAGTGGAGGTGACTTCAAAGCAGCTTCTAGAAGTGTACATGTCCCCTTTCAATCCAGCCCTTGCTCTAGCTTATCAATAGGTGATAATCAGCCCTCAGGTGTGGGTACAGGCACTTCCCTATTCATGTGTTAGTGCTAGCTCCCATCTACCCTTCCTGCCCAGGAATGCCCTTCAGAATGCAAATTAACACATATGAGTGCTCAGACACACCTAACTTTCCAGTGTTTGTGGCTGTCTAGAGGGAATGCACAAAGTGTAGCCGCCACTCTCCTCAGACGTGTATTGAGACGGGTTGCAAGGCACACAGAACAGTAAGAGTAGAGACATGCCTACAACATTAAACTGGCATTTCTAAAGCAATAATTTCACATCCAACTTTATCAGTAAAGAGGATTTATCATTACCATTCCAAAGATATGTAACATGATAAAGCTTCTCCTTTCTGATCAGGAATTGCAACTTAGAAGTATATTAAATAATTCCCAATGCTGTCCTATAAGAGGAGTAGGGCTCACAGTAGTAAAAAATGTCTTTGGGACTTTTTCATTACTAGGATATGTAAAACTTAAAAGTACATGTCCTGCCTTTAACGTACATAGCACTCTACCTTACGGGCTACTAGGACCTAGGGATGACTTGTATGTAATAAAAGGGGATTTTAAATCTTGGCAAGGGGTTGTAGATGCCAAGTTGAAGTGGCTGTGAAATGGCAAGACTGAGACATGTTTAAGGGCTACTGAACTGGCTAGCACAATTTGTGCTGCAGGTCTACTAATAGCATTTAATTTACAGGCCCTGGGTATATGGTATAACACTATACAAGAGTCTAGTACATTAAATATGCCAATTGTGTATGTTCCAATGTTACCATGTTTAGGGGAGATGCACACACACTCAAACAGGCAAAAGGTTTGGGGATGACCCTGTTGAAAAGAGCCATTTCCAACAATTAGGTTTGCGGAATGCATCAAGTGATCACAAATATTCTTACCCCTCTTAAAATAAAGAATGGCAGTTCCAAGGAGGGGTCTATAGATTGTATGATGTGTCATTGTTTTTTTAAGGGATGATTTTATTTTGTTATGTTAGCAAAAAGTGGTAACATAAACCATTTGGTTGCATTTTATTTACTTTAGTTGTTAAAAGATCTTCTTGAGGGCAGATTTCACAGTCTTTCTTGGGTATCCCCTTCCTCGCAATTTACCTTTCAAGATAGTGGCCTCCTTAACCCTTCACTGGTCGACCTTCCCCCCTCCCTCAGTGCTAACCCTTTTTGGCCTATTTAGAGTAGTTCAGGCTTAGACCTCCATAGCTTTTTGTCCACATAAGCTACCCACACAAAATGTGCATCCTTTTTTTCAAACATCCTAGGGAATCTAAAGGGGCCCAGGGTTTGTGCATTTCCCTGGAGGGGACAGAGAAATGAGGCCAAATATAGCTACATTTTATTTTTGGAGGTGGGGTGCAAAAAAGTGCTTCAGAAGAAAGTCTCAGCTTTCAGGAACAGGCAGACTTGATTCAGAAAATATAATTTTCTAACACAGTTTTGGCACTTACCAGGAAGATAGCCCATTTTTCCTATTTTCAGTTTGTGGTGGAAAAAGGTGTGAAACACATGGTGGATCCAGGAAACCTATATGTTTCTGAAAGCTAGACAAAGTTCTGAATTCAGCAAGTAGTCATTTGTGTAGAACCTTCAAGGTGTTCCCAAAGAAATCAACTGTCAAAATAAAACAATACTAAAATTAGTGGGACAAAGCAGGCATGTGACAGCGTTTTCATTTGTAGCTTTTCATCACAGTGGCTGATCACAAAAGCTAAATACCATTAACATTATCTGCTAGACTATTCTGGTGGTGGGGATGTATAGGGCTTGTGGGTATTCAAAGATCTCAAAGGACCCAGAGCCAATAACTGAGTTGCACCATCCAATAGTTTTCCAATATATACCGGGTATAGAGCAATTCATATGGTTATATATAATTAGTGAAAAACAGGTATCAGGAAACCTGTGTATTTTCAAAATGGGCACAAGATATGAAGTTTAGAAGCAGGGCTTATTTGCACATCTCTAAATTTGTGGATATGCATACTAGCATGTGAATTAGAGGCTGTTTCTCATTGTATCTCTTCTTTACACATTGTATTACGTTTAGAAGGTGCAAAAGCAGAGGAATACAATTGGTAGTAGCACATGTTCTACTGTTCTCTGTTTCCTTAAGTCTCCCAATGAAAATGGTACCTTATTTGTGGGGGTAGGCTTAGTGCCTGTGACAGGAAACGGCCCAAAACGCAATATGGATACTTCAAATTTTTCTACGCAAAACTGAACCCTTTTTTGCAAAGTGGGTAGCTGTGGTCAGCTGGCACCTAGGACAACCTAGAAAACCTGTACATTTTCTAAAACCAGACACCTAGAGGAATTCAGGGTGGAGTGACTTGCATGGCTCTCGCCAGGCTGTTTTACCCAGAATCCCTTGCAAACCTCAAACTTTGATTAAAAAAACACATGTTTCTCACATTTGTGCAGTGGAAAGCTCTGGAATCTGCACAGAGTCACACAGGTCCCTTACCCAGCATTCTCCTAAGTCTCCTGATGAAAATGGACCACACTTGTGTGGGTAAGCCTAATTCATGTGACAGGAAATGGGTCAAGCCCAACATGGAGACATCAAATTTATCCATGCAAAACTGACCTTTTTTTGCAAAGTGGGTAGCTGTGGTTTTTGGGCCCTAGCTCAGCTACCACCTAAGGAAACCTAGCAAACTTGTACATTTTTTCAAACTATGGGCCTGATTTATACTTTTTTAGTGCTGCATTTGCGTCATTTTTTATGCAAAAGCAGTGCAAACTTCAATTATATTTTGTAAGTTAGTGCCACTTTTGAGTCAAAAATTACTCAAATGTAGTGCTAAAGAAGTATAAACCAGACCCTATGTACTTAGGGAAATTCTAGGATGGGGTGACTTGCTTGGCTCTCATCGGATTGTGTTACCCAGACTCCCTTGAAAACCTCAGCACATTTTCCTCACATATCTGTGATAGAAAGATCTGGAATCTGCACAGAGCCACAAACATCCTTCCACTCAGCATTCTGGTAATTCTTCTGATAAAAATGATACCTCACTTGTGTGGCTGGTCCTAGTGCCAGTGTCAGAAACTTATCAAGCCAAGGGCAATTGGGCCCTTGAAAGGATACTCCTAGTCACATTGTTTGGATACGTTTCTATCACTGGCACTAGACTCAACCGCACAAGTGGTGCAGCATTTCTATCGGCAGAAGTGGGGCCATGCTGGGTGGTAGGAATTTTGTGGATTCCGGAAAAATCACAGAATGTGAGGAAAATGTATGTTTTATTAAATATCTGAGGTTTTCGGGGAATTGTGGATAAGGAAATGGTGTGGTATGGATGCGAAGCACACCACCCTGAACTCCCCAGATGTCTAGTTTTCAGAACTGTTTGGGTCCGGAATTTTTTTCCAGGTAGCAGCCTACCGAAGCCCAAAAAGTGCAGCTGTTCACTATTGCAAGTGGGATGAAACTCTACTGGCCCATTTGTAAAAGTGACTGCCAAAAGAATAAAATATCCTCCTGCTTGCCATTGGGATGACATGCTTCAGCCCACAGGGGAGCAGAAAGACTGTTTCCCCATTTTTGAGGGGGTGAGGAGATGGCCAGGCCAATGGTGGCCAGCCCCCACCCCCACAAAAAAAGTAACCAGTGGTGGGCTTTCTGTCCCCCTGGGGGGTTGCAGATGGGGATGGGGCAGATTGGGGGCAGAAAGACTGTTTCCCCTTTTTTGGGGGCATTGTGGGGGCATGCCCGTGCTCATGGTGGGAAACCCCCACCAATACAAATAGAAAAAGTAATTCCTGGTGTCTAGTGGGCTTTCTGCCCCTCCCCCACAGTGGGGCAGATGGGGGTAATTGCCCCCTTCTGCCCTCTGGCAGGGCAAAAAAACTGTTTCCCTATTTTGGGGGGTGGGGCCCCACCCGATACAAATAAATAAATGTAATCACTGGTGTCCAGTGGGCTTTCTGGTCCCCCAGGGGCAGATGGGGTAATTGCGTCATCTGACCATGGGGGCAGATATAATGTTTACATTTTTTAGGAGGGTAAGGGCATGGCTATGGCCATGCGGAGCAGTCCCCACCGATAAAAAATAAAAAATAATCCCTAGTTTCTAGTGGGCTTTCTGGGGGTAATCGCCCCCACTTGCCTCCTGGAAAGACTGTTTCCCCATTTTCTGGGGATTGGGCATGGCCATGCCTATGCTAGACAGCCCCCACCAATGCAAATAAATGAAAGTAATCCCTTGTGTTTAGTGGGTTTTCTGCCCCTTGGGGTGCAGATGGGGGGCATTACCTCATCTGACCCACCTGGGAGGCAGACAGACTTTCTATTTGTTGGGGGTGGGGCCATGCCATGCCCATGCTGGGGAGGCCCCACTGATAGAAATACAAAAAGTAATCTCTGATGCCTGGTGGGCTTTCTGTCCCCCCCTACCCAGGGCCAGATGGGGTTAATTGCCCCATCTGCCACACTGGGGGCAGAGAGACTGTTTCCCTATTTTGGGGATGTGGTGACATGGCCATGCCCATGCTCGGCAACCCCCACCAATACAACTTTAAAAAAAAGTAATCCCTGGGGTCTAATGGGCTTTCTAGTCCCACAGGGAGGCAGATAGGGGTTTTTGCCCTATCTGCCCCACCAGAGGAGCAGATAGACTGTTTCCCTGTTACTGGGGGGGTTGGGGCATGGTCATACCCATGCTTGGCAGCCCCCACCCCTGCAAATAAAAAAATGTAATCCCTGGTGTCTAGTGGTTTGCTGCCCCCAGGCAGATTGTCCTACAAAGAGGGCTGATCTGCCCCTGGAGGGCAAGGAGGTGCGAAAAATGGCCATAAAAATGCCTCATATAATGGACCACTTCCCAGCATAGATTTTGAAAATCCCTGGTGTCTAGTGGTATTCTACTCCCTTCAGGAGTATATAGGCCTAGAAATACGGCCAATCCATCCCCGGGGGTGGGGGAGGCAGAAAAACTCCTAAAATATTTACAAATATGGGGAGCAGCCCTTGCTTAAGGGGCTGCTCCCTTCCATAAAAATACATCTCTGGTGTCTAGTGGAGTGGATCCCTGCTTTGGGATCTCCCTTCATGGGCAATCTCTAAGCAGGGATCCACTTGGAAAAGGTACCACTGGAAAGGGGAAATTCTTCCCTTTCCAAAGATACCTCTCTCATGAGATTTGGTGCTTGGGGGACTGAGATAGCTCACAAACACTGAAGCAGTGAAAGTAAAATCAGCTGATCAGGTCATTTCCCTTTCATTTCACTTTCAATGTAATGACGGCAGCGCACCATGCATGCAATCATCGTTACGTTGGAAAAATATGCCTCAAGTGGCTGGGGAAGCTCTTCCCCAGCTCCAGAGGCTAAAAAAAAAAAATCAAATCCTAGTAGTCATGTGCAGAGGATGGAATTGTTCTGTCCTCAGAACACGACCACCATGGGTGAAGATGGAGCCATTATGTCCTCATCTCCAGGTTAAAATAATCACTTTTTTTGGTGCAATTGCACCATAATCTTCAAAAATGACCATCTCCATTGGATCATGGATGGAAGCTCTGGTATAACAAGAGTGTGTTTCTGTTGGTTGGTTTTCTGTATAAAGATGTGATCAGTTCGTCCTTATTTTTCTGGATTAGAAGATCCAAAACCAGGATTTGTTGGCTGTCATAGTGGCATGTAAATTGTAAATTAGGCTGTGACTGATTGAAATAAGCAACAAATTTCTCTATTCCAGGGGATAAGGCTTCCGTTATAGAAAGAATATCATCAATGTAGTGTTTCTAGCATTTTATTGAAGAATTTCAAAGACGGGAGGGAAGCAGTCCCTGCCTGGATGAAGGAGATCTGGCTTAAGCTGAACTCTGACAAGACTGAGATCCTCATCCTGGGACCATCCTCCTCAGCCTGAGATGGCCCTCAACACTTGGCAGCCCCCACCCCCACAGACCAAGCACTAAACCTTGGTGTCGTCCTCGACTCAGCGTGCTCTAAGACTAGACAGATCAATTCTGTCACATTCACCTGCTTCCACACCCTCCGGCTCCTTCGGAAGAATCTTCAGATGGATACCAAGTGACCGCCGCAAAACACCCGGATCACACGCAGACTTGAGTACGGCAATGCTCTCTATGCCGGAACCACCAAGAAGAACCTGAGCAAGCTGCAACAAATCCAGAACGCTGCCGCCAGACTCGTCCTGAAAATCCCCTGCCGAGAACACATCACAAGACTCCTGAGAGACCTCCACTGGCTCCCAGTCAAAAAGACGATCAATTTCAAATCCTCGTACATGCTTACAGAGCCCTCTACAACCTTGGATCCAGCTAATTCAACCACCGCATTGCCTGATACTCCTCGCCAGACCCCTCCACTCCACGAAGCAACCACTCGCCACTGTACCCCACATAAAAAAGTCATCGGCTGGAGGAAGATCGTTCACCTACCTTGTGGCAAAATGTTGGAACACCTTACCTCTCCACCTCAGACAGTCGCCATCCCTTCCTCAATTCAGGAAGGACCTCAAGACCTGGCTGTTTGACTGAACTCTGAGGACACACCCCACAGCGCCTTGAGACCCTATGGGTGAGTAGCATGCTCTATAAATGACTGATTGATTGATTGACCTATATGGATTATCATCAGTCAAAACAAATTGATTTTTAAATGCATCTACATGAATGTTAGCCAGATTCAGTGCAAAAACTGCACCCATCAAAGTCCCATCACATTGTTGGTAATACTGATTGCTGTATTTAAAATAAGTAGTTGTTAGAACTTTATGCAGTCAAGGGTGAGCATCAGACTCTTTTCAATTATAAGAATGCTCACCTTGTGGGGCATATTAGTACATAGTTAGATAATGTTCAAGGTAACTAATACAACAAAAATCCAATAAAGGAGAGGTGGGGTTTGGGCGTGACAACAGGCTATGTGGGATGAGTCATCTACGGTTACTGAACCATGGTCCAATGATCTTCATCTGTACTGTGTAATGGTTCACCCACTCTTCTAGAGGATGGAGACCATGAGCGACTTGGCACAGCAGTTTCACAAATACCATGGATAGTGACCACTTTCTGTCTCCTGGTCTGAGCCAAATGCAGCTCAATGCCATCCTCTATTATGCAGGCCTCACTGCCTATGGCCCTGATAATGATACCCAGGACCATGAACTTACAGGGGCCTACATCAGGAGATGCTATGCTACCAGTCACAGCAGTAAGGCACCTCCTCTCAGCCTTGAGGTATGTATTGTACACTCTCTGCTGCACTACACCCCTTGAGGGTCTCAAAGATCTCCCCACCACCAGCAAAACATGCTACCAGCAAACTATTCTGACACCAACCTGCCACCTGGTAACTAGAGCTATAGCCCCCTGGCTGGGGTCACCACCACTCTCCATATTGGTTTAGACTGTGATTGTCTGATTGTGAGAAACCAGAGACCCAGCCCACTCCTACATACCGGAGCAACATTCAGCGGAGAGCTCCACTGCCCACAGAAAACGGTCCAACCCCTCATATAACGATGTGGACAGAAGACAAATTTCGACATTCAGACTGCAGCACTAACCTAATTTCAGCACAAGGCAACAGTATACCAAATGACACTACTGGATCACTGGGCCAAACTCTCATTCTTCCCAACAGGTGATCTATTGACACAATGCACAACTCAAAACTATCCAGAAAATGATTGTTCTCTAAAGATCTAAATCTATGCAAAAACACTCTGCCCAAAAGGAAGACTGCCTTACAACAGTTATACTGGATACTCTCATGAAAGAACTAATGGAAAATGTATATCCTCAGTCAGTGTTGTGGAACAGTCATCCACAGACAGGGCCAAGGAGCTCAAATCCCTCCACATGAAAGTTACTTTTTTCACACAGCTAGACCTGTCAGACAGATGTCTGGAAGCTCTTCAATCCACAATGTTGAATACTCCTGACTAGGGAAATAAGGTTAAATGCATCATGGAACTGAACAACAGGAGCAGGGGTAACAAACTTTGACTATATGAAGTGCCAGAAATGGAAGAACAAAATGATATACCAGGCTTCCTGTCTGCTTTCCTCCCTTATTTTCTCAAACTTTAATTCAAACAACTATTAGAATTCCAGAGGGCTCACAGTTTATGCGTATCACACAATTGAAAAGCCTATCATTTTTTGCCTTCTCCAAAACCAGAAGATCTTCCAGACAGCAAAACGACTCATAACACATATAATGGCCACATAGTCACCATAGTCCAACATTCATAGCCTTCAGTACACATCTACAGCACCGGGCCGATTAGAGAAGAAAATGAGCATACTGTTGGACCTGGCCCTTGTGGCAAGTTCATCCCCTGACTTTTTGCCTAAGTCATCCTATTTTTTCTGACCTCTCGCTGTTGGCTCTAGGACTCTGAGCACTTTATCACTAATGATCAATGCTAAAGTGCAGGTGCTCTCCCATCTAAAGTTGGTATAATTGGCTTATACCTAATTGCCATATTTAATTTACCTATACGTCCCTTGTATAGTGGTATCTCGATATCCAGGGCCTGTAAATTAAACGCTACTATTGGGCCTGACGCGCTGCTTGTGCCACCCACTGAAGTAGCCTTTCAAACCTGTCTCAGGCCTGCTAGCACAGGGCCTGTGTGCACATTTTTCTGCCATAGGGACCTAGCATCTAAATTTACTTGCTAGGCCCAGAACTCCCATTTTGCTACATGTAAGTCACCCTTAACGTAGGCCTTAGTTAGCCCCATGGGCAGGGTGCCATGTATGTAGAAGGCAGGACATGTGCCAGGTTGCGTGGCCTGTCCTGGAAGTGATAAACAGCCTAACTTAGTGTCTCACTTCTGTGAGTGCTGCCTTATCATAGGATTGCATTAGAAATAACCTGCTGTATGTGTAAGGGGTATTGTCTGATGTATGAGGGGTAGCAAAGGCATGTTTGGAATGGTTGTAATGGTGATGTGAAATGCTGCTTACTGGTGTAAGTGGATTTTTTATTACTATTACAGAAATGCCACTTCTAGAAAGTGAGCATTTCTCTCTGTTTATGACTCTGGTGTTTTGCAGCTTGACTCCAATCCACGTCTGGGCAGAGTGACAGTTGGGCTTTGTGCATATTTTTCAGACAGCCTGTTCACAGGGAGGGTGGAGGTGTCACAGAGGTGCATCTGCATACTGAATAGTCTTCCTGGGCTGGGAGAAGGGAGAGGCGGGTACACTTATATTTGTTAAGGATGTGCCCTGGCCTCACACAGTAGGGTTGTTTACCCCCAACTGATGTTTGGAGCCTGTGCTGGAGGAGAGAGGGGGCACTCCCAGAACCAGTTGTAACTGGTTGGAACCTCCTCTCCCCTACCATTGTAAAACACTGTAAAGACTGAGTATAAGTACAGGGGAGTTTTCCCTACAATTTGGAGACTCTTGGAGACATTTTGGAACTGGTCACAGAAGGCTGGAAGGACTCACCAAGAATGGACTGCTGCTGCTGTGCTGACTTGTGACCTGCTTGGTCACTGTAAGGAACTGTCTGCATCCCCCTTGCGCTGGTCTGCTGCTGGGCACTGTCCCCTGTGCTCCTTCTTCCTGAACTCCGCTCCCTAGTGGCAGGGTGTTGTGGCCCCTGACCCCTGCAACCATGTGAAGAACAAGGAGTGCTTCAGTACCTGAAAGAACTAGCGCTTTGGAAAGCACTTCACCTTTAATAGAACCAGCGGTTGGGGAAAAGCGCTACACCTTTATTTCCCTCAGCGCTGGAGAGCGCTTACTGTGCTGCCCTTACAGAAATCACCACCTCGACCCGGGCTGTGATTGGTGCAGCGCCGGAGTCGCGCTGCTCTTTGTGCCCCCGGGGCACGAGAAAACTGAGGACAAAGGAACTTGGAGCAAGCGTGCTCCTAGCGGTGCCCCTGGGGCGAGGTTCGCTCGAGGAGTGCCCGGGGGCACCAGAAGCCCCTGACTTAGGGCCGATCACTGTTGCGGCCCAGGTGAGACGTTTTTCTCTGAGAGAAGAGGAGCGGGCGGGGAAGGAAGCCTCAATGGAGGCTCTCCAGCCCCCGAAGCCCCTGAGTGCATGGGCAGGGGAGAAGGAAGCCTCTACCTGCCCCAACGGAGCCCGAAGTCATTCCTCAGGACCACAGGCGGGGCGGAAGCCTCGTCGGAGGCACCCGCACCGCCGGTCCCATTTTTTTGGTCCCTTGTCGGCCAGTACCATTGAGTTGCCCCCCCCTCTTGTTGGAGGGCCAGTGAAGGCCCTTGGGGGGGCCTCCATAGATTGCGGGCCCCAGAAGGGGCCTGTTATTAAAGCGGAGGGGGAGGATGGTGCTCCCCTCCTTTCTGAATTATTTGCTGACTTTGGCCCCCCCTTGTGAGGGCCAGTTGAGGCCCAGGGGTCCCCAGTGATCACGGACCCCAGGAGGGGCCCATCAGTAATGCAGAGGAGGTGTGTGGCACCCCCTTCATCCTTGGGACTCCTGGGAGGCCCCCGTTTGGCGCAGAGGAGCGCCAGGGTCTCATTTTCATTCCAAGGGCACTGGAGGTGCACTCATCTAAACCAGGTACTACTCAGAGACAATGTATATGACATAAGTTCTTTCTAGAGACTTTATTGGTTTATATGTTGCCTACCTGTTTTTATGATGTTTTCATGTGTTTATGCAAATGTTCCTTTTATGGGCATGACTTTCTAATATGTTTTACTGACTTGCCACATGTTTTATAATTTTCCTAATATGGGTGTTTATGATATTCTTATGACAAGTGCTTTGGTGTAATAACGTGTTTCCTGACTACTGCTTATGTTGCAGAATACTGAGGAACCTGTGTGTTATATGTGACTACAGCTAGTTTTGCAGAGTAACTAATGTGTAACGTTCTGACAACTGCTAAGGTAGCAGGATATTACTGATATGTGATGTTTGGTCTAATAATTGCGTTATATACAATACAGTATATTTTTATATAGCTTGGTGTTGTGTTTTCTATGTGGTGAGGATAGTGTGTCATGTGTTTTGTGTGTGTTGTGCAAACGCTTTACACATTGCCTCTGGGTTAGGCCTGACTGCTCGTGCCAAGCTACCAATGGGGTGAGCAGGGGTTATCTTGGACGTGTAACTCCCTTGCCCTGACTAGAGTGGGTGGGTTTTGCCTGGCTTAGGTGCATACCCTTACCAACCAGAAACCCCATTTCTAACACATACCTATTTCAGCTGACTATTTAGAGTCCACTAACTAGCTGAACAACCAAATTTGGCAGCCCGACTCTAGGGGCTACAAGTCTGACCTGCAATACTACCTCTTTTAAGAAGGAGCTGGCTCTGCCCACACAAGAGAACAAAATTATCCAAAGTGCAGCATGAGTCTAAAAGTTGCTGTGTTGGGGTAGAGTAACTGAATAAGGAGGTAAGGAGTAGAAGTAGGGAGGAAAGGAGAATTGAGTACATTTGGGAGGCCAGCAGTGCCAGAAAACCCTTCGAAAGTCAGATAGAGAACACTGCGTGCTGTGAGGCAGTAGAGAGGGAGGTGGGGTACTTGAACAAATGAGGCACAATATTTCTAAGGTCATGCAGACAGATGTGTTACCCTGCATACTTCAGGCGCCCTTCCTTGAAGGATGAAATACTTAGCCAGGCCATCCTTGACAGAATGTGAACATAACCGGCAGGCTACATGCTGATCACCACAGCTAGCACATTAACCACCTGTGCTATCTCTGGAGCTAAACGTACTTTCCTGTAGGGAATCGAAATCACTTCCCATCTTGGTATTCGATATCAGACATTGCTGTGCAAGTCTTTTAAACATGGCAACATAATCAGCTCTATCTATAATTTAAAATGTGGATTGTCTCAAAGTACCAGGCCAAGGGGTAGGTGGAGGGAAAAGGGGCAGGTAGGAGGCCAAGGAATGGTGTGGCCCAGATAGGATGATAATGGTTAGAGGCAAGGTCAGGGTTAAGAAACAGAATAGATGGAGGGGCATGGGATGTGTGCAGATAATGGAGGTTAAGGGCAAGGGAAGGTTGCAGGACTGGATAGATGAAGACCGTGTGCCATTGGCTGCATGGAGTGACCAGCAACCAGTGGGAAAACCAGGGTTAAGGAACAGGTAGATAGATACTCTAAAAATATTGGTGGAAAAACAGAGCCAAAGTGTGGGCTGAAGGAAGACAGGAGGGGTGTGAGTCATGGCTTGTGCATGTGCGATGAGATACGGATTTGCTGAGAAACTGGGGATAACAGATACACTGGTTTTGAGACCAAGACAAAGGTATACTTTCAGATACAAGATCAAGGTATTGATGGAGAGACAGGTGAAAAATGGAAAGTGAGGGCCAATGGAAAGATGGTGAGGAAAATACATAGGAATGAATGTTTTACAAAGTGAATGGTTGAATGGGCAAGAGAGAACCCAGGATGAAGGAAAAGACAAGGGATAGGCAAAGAGACAATGCCAAGGGTTAATAGCAAACGGAGAAGTGGAAGCAAGGAGGCACTTAATCCAGAGATGGGTGCAGAGACACAGCCAATGGATTAATAGAGGAAGACAGTCCAAAGGGGTGGAGATTTGCAAGGTCAAAAACAACACATAAAATAAACAGAATTATAAATAGAATGTCAAAAGAACATGTTAGATTTCTATAAATCACATGTTTTTTTCACAAATAAAAGGCTACTTGTGACTAGGAATGGCTCAGATTAGCAACAAATAGGTCCTCTTTCTTAGGCATGTGGGCAGAACAGTCTCCAGAGACCTGTCTCCTAGTAAAGAGCCCTGAATATAAGTTTTAGCTGCACGTTTTACACCGAACATTGTACATAGCCCTTGTCTTGTTTTCAGACAGTGCCAATCGAACTAGGAACCATTTGTTATGCCAGGCACGGCTCCCTGCCAGCAGCTGCAAACCTTTTAATACAAAATGATAATAAACTGTGTTATAATCGTTTTGTATTAAAAGGTGTGGGGCCACGGATTGTGACAAGCACTGCACAGCACTCCCCCTCATTGTGCATGTATGTTTGGCAGGCCGTCTTGGGCTGGCCAAACACACATGTGCAGTAGGCTCTCTTCAGCCTGGCACTATGTTGCTCAGCTGAAGAGAGCAGGCAAAGGCTCCAAGCCAATCCTAACGCTGCTCTGAGCAGCATCAGGATTGGCCACAGGGCAGGCTGGGAGCCTGTTCAGGCACTCGAGGACGAAGAAGTGGAACAGCGCAGCACGGAATTAAGTTAAGTGTTTTTAAAATTATTTTATTTTATTTTATCCTCCCACCCCCTGCCACACGCCGCCCCGCCCCTTCTTCCTCCCACAAGCCGCTACTGTGTTATGCTCATGTGATAAAATCTCAGAACACAGTACATTGCACTTTGTCTTATTTTGCACCTTTTATTCTGCCGCTAAGAAACGTTATTTACTACCGATCTTAGGAGCATTCAATATAAACAGTGTAAGCCACCAATGATGGCATTTCAGCGTCTTCCAACTGCAATGTGTTGTCTGGTCATAAATAATTTTACTCACAGTGGTCTAGAAACGAGGACGCTTTATTGTAAAATAGATTATTGAAAATGTAAGATGAATTATATTGAGTTTTTAGGTCCTTGGTTTAATGGGAATTATTTAAAAGGTGAATTATATGTGATTTATGGGCGATTTAGCAGAAAATGCTTTTGAAATGTTATGATTTGTAAAATCTTTGCTAGAATTAGCAGTCACTCAAGCATATAGAGATATTTTAACGGTCATTGTAATTGTACTTTTAAGACTTTTAAGTTAAATAGAGAAATGTATATATTTTAATTAACACCCAAGAGTTCTAGAGACCGTTATCAGGCCGTAAGACGTCTAATGGATTGGGAGTCGGCATCACTGTGTGATTTGTGTGAGGTTTATGCATGACACTAAGCTCTCTGCCTCACGGCAGATACTTTGGGCCTCATTATGACCCTGGCGGGCGGCGGAGGCCGCCCGCCAGGATCCCGCCCTCCAAATTACCGCGCCGCGGTCAAAAGACCGCGGCGGGTATTACGAGTTTTCCCCTGGGCTGGCGGGCGGTTCCAGTTAAACCGCCCGCCAGCCCAGGGGAAAACGACCTTCCCACGAGGATGCCGGCTCGTAATCGAGCCGGCGGAGTGGGAAGGTGCGACGGGTGCTACTGCACCCGTCGCGTATTTCACTGTCTGCAAGGCAGACAGTGAAATACATTTTGGGGCCCTCTTACGGGGGCCCCTGCCGTGCCCATGCCATTGGCATGGGCACGGCAGGGGCCCCCAGGGGCCCCGCGACCCCCCCTACCGCCATCCTGTTCATGGCGGCTTTCCCGCCATGAACTGGATGGCGGTAGGGGGGGTCAGAATCCTCATGGCTGCGGAGCGCGCTCCGCAGCCATGGAGGATTCCAATGAGCAGCGGAAAGTCAGCGGGAGACCGCTGACTTTCCGCTTCTGACCGCGGCTGAACCGCCGCGGTCAGAATGCTCATTGGAGCACCGCCAGCCTGTCGGCGGTGCTCCCGTGGTCGGTGGCCCTGGCGGCCACCGGCCGCCAGGGTCAGAATGACCCTCTTTGTTTCTTGATACCAACATTTTTTGTACGAAAGAAAAAGCTGAATTTTTTGTCAATTTTGTTTTGCTACTAATATTAAAATTGCACTGCGAGTTTTCATCAAACGAGCTCATGGCATCAGACGCCCTCCGTTGCAGCATGGCATGAATAATTAATTAATGCCATGGCCTCCATAATTTCCCTGCTTACCCAGAAGACAGCTAATGCTATTGTACAAAGTAGGATATCCTGGCAACGTTGCATGTGCCTGCAGGAGCCTACAGGCGTTTCTCACATTTCCAGTCTCTGAGTAGTGTAAGCGAAGCCAACACAAACAAGCGAACAAATAAACAAACCCGGCATCATAACATCCGCTGTAGTTTATAAAGTAATACAGGTTCCCATAAAAATGTTCTGCATCATAAAATTATAATTTTCTCATTTTTTTCCGAAGCATTACACAGAGTATTCATAGTCATAAGAGGTAGCTGGTCTGTGCATCTAGGTATACTGTTCTCTACTGATAGTGGTGTTCTTTCAATTAGAGTAGAAAAATTGATTTAAACAGCTAGCCTTGTGCCTGAATCTCTTTGTAAAGCATCCACAACTAGTGGCAAATATGCCTGTGTAACTCTTGGTAGGATTGCTTCAGCTAACAACTGCATTTGAAGAAGTAGCACCCGGCTTGAATCGTGCACATTATCACACTGATCCACTGCTTATCTTTAGGTTGTGTGATGAGGAATGTGCCTTATAAAATACATGTCCGTTGTTTTCAAGAGCCTCGTGCTATGGTACTCATTATAGCCATATGCATTATGCACATTGCAAGTTAAGAACGACCTTTGAGGCCCGCGGGAGGCGCTGGGCTGTCTCGATCTAACTAGATCACACAGGATCTTGGAATTTGTAAAGAGGGATGTGTAATGCAAAGGGAGCATAGAGAGAACTTCTGTCTATAACAAAATATACCTCCAACATGGATAACGAGACTTGAGGGGGAGCCCTGCAAAATACATGGAGGTCCCCCTCACCCACTGAGAAGCTCTCAGGCCAGGCACCTGCTGCCCTTGCTCAGTGTACTGTGCTGAACCGCCACCCCCTCAACCCTGGAACTCGGTGCCCACCCCCCACCCCCCACAATGCGTTGGCTACTTTTACACCACTACATCAGCGCTACCGTAATTTAACCACAGCCTCTCCAAATGCAGCGCAAGGATACATGTCTGAAATAACTGGCGAAAGCTGGTCAATATGTTGTGGTTTAGAAGTTGTTTGCAGATAGCATGCAATCATCTACTAATGGAGCTACAAGAATTCATAGATTCAAGATACTGAGGCACTTATTGCTCAAAACGAAAACATTTTGCGGAGTGGGGTGCACACTATTTCCCCCACCACTGTAGCCAAACTAACAAGCCATGCTTCATGAAGGTGAGATCATCCTTTGAGTTTACAAAAGGAGGAGACCTTCAGCTCTGATTTGTGTCTCTTCTGCATGAAACCCGTCTGCTCTTGTAACATCCACTGCCAAACTTACGATACATTTAAGATGATCAGAGAGAAAAATAACTGCCCAACCGTGCCAGTTTAAATGCCAAAGTAATGGCAAAAGGCATGTGCCTAGTAAACCTTTAAATTAACTCATGGATGTGTGTTTGATCATTTCTTTCTTGCACTAGCTTACGTGCTTTGCTCATGTTTCTGAATGCTAGTCTTGACAATCCAGGCTACAAATGAGCGTCTTTCAGCTACGCCTGCTTGTGAAGACATATTGTATTGTATTGTAATAGTATTTATATAGTGCTTGCTACCCCTGACGGGGCGTCGAAGCGCTTTTCGGCGAGTAGCACGCTACTCCGGAACCCAAAAGGAATTTGTGGTGGACTAGTATAGGGAAATATGAGTACAGTTTTAGTATTAATATGATATTTTTGTACCTCTACAGAGACAATTGCACAACAAAACCCATAGGATGCTTTTGTGAATGGACACTCTTATGTTCATAGATCCCTGAATGTCTTTCAGTCGTCAAAGCATCAAACAAAACATATTATCATTAACTCAGCGGAATTAATATTTATGGGGAGTCCTATCCTTCCCAAGTCTTCGAGCTGAGCTGAAGTACCGTGACTTCTGTTTTATTCCACTGAGCTGTGCTAAACTAATATGCCTTCTGTTTTTTCCATTCATTTGAAACATATCCCCCCTTTTCTTTCTTCAGCACATCTTAAAGTTTTGCCGAAGCGCTGCACCTCTCTGCCACTGACCTCTGCTAATTAACCCACTATTGCATCTCTTAATGCTCCAGAGAGGCACGGCAGTTTTCTTAATTATTTCGTAGGAACAACTGTACAAAGTGCCTGCACACTTCTCTATCCCGGACTTAGGACAAATAAAGACAAGCAGCTACTGGATACTACACATCACTATTCAAAGGAAATTACACTTTGCTTCCTGTTAACCATGTCAATTTGCATAATATAGTTCAAACTCGTTGTTTTGACCTTAAATGGAAACTTATTAAACTTCAGACTACTGTTCAAGCAGAAATAAAACTCCTTCAAACAAATGTCCCATAAACCACTCCTATGTCTACACCACTGAAAAAGACACAGGCTAGTTATTTTCTTTAGTCATGCATGGGCACACTTTCTTGCCCGCAAGACTAACCATGGTTCCACCCTGTTTCCAAATACTGGGAATGCTTTATCAAAACAACTAATAACACTCTCTGAATATTTTTTCTTTTAATTACCGTATCAATGTTCAGAACATTTGCTGTAAACACAAAAACTGAGCATTGTAAAGAGTAAAAATAAACATATCAGGAAACAATGAGATATACACGATTGGAAAACAAATACAATCAGTATTGTACTGCCTGTCAGTTAGTTGAGCTGAAGGCAGCAGAAAGTAATTTTCAGCATTCTCTTGAATGGTTAAACGTATATTTGAAGGACATTTTAATTGTGTCTTGTCTCCCCATCCTCATTGCACAAATAGAAATAGATGTCAAACCAAACCAAAGACTCGTTGAGCACTACGTCATCTACAAGAACAGTTACTATTGATCGATACATAGTATCAGGATATAACTGCATTTCAGGTAAGTATATAACAATCTACAAGATCAACTAACATCACATAATCTGCATGATGTATGATGTAAGAATAACAAGGTTTGTGGTTCATGTTTCGGATCAGTCTGCTTACCGTTACAGCTTCTAAGGGAGAATAATTTAGCCACCCCAAAAACGGATTCTATGTAAACTAAATTTGAAAGATAACGATGATTCTGCTCCCATCCCAAAGGTTTATACAGACTCCAAAGCTTCTGTAAGGTGGAGAGTCATCTCATTTACAGCTGTAAGTGGTGGAATACACATGTGTTAATGTGGTAAGGTTAAGGTCGGTTACAATGAATGCTAAATTGTCTCTCTCTCTCTCTCTCTCTCTCTCTCTCTCTCTCTCTCTCTCTCTCTCTCTCTCTCTCTCTCGCTGAAGAAGATAGCTCCAGGTGGTACAAAAAATCTTTTAAAAGAATATCATACCTGGTCAATCATACTTATTTCAGACACTGTTGGTCAAAACTGCTATAAGGAATTTAACAGGAAGATGTTAAAGGACAAATAATATGATCCAGGACATCATAAACCCTAAAGTATCAGCAACAATGGGATACTTTTTTTACAACATAGAAAAGGTAGCATTTTAAATGGCATATTTCCCACCTTGAAATGAATGTATCAATGGCAATCCCAGGACCAAAGTGACCACTCCCCTGTCCATCAACATCCCAGGGGTGGTGCCTAGAGCTCCTCTAGAGTGTCCCCGGGGTTTGCCATCTTGGATTCCAAGGTGGTGGGGCACTCTGGGAGCATCTGAGTGGCCAGTGCCAGCAGGTGACATCAGTGACCCGCCCTGATAGGTTCTTACCTGGTTAGGTGACCAATCCCCCTTTCAGAGCTATTTAGGATCTCTCCTCTGGGTGTTTCTTCAGATTCGGAATGCAAGACTCCATCAGGAATCCTCTGTGTCCTTTACTTCATTTTCTAAGATGGAGCGGCAGCTGAATCCTCCAGGAACTCTACAAAACTGCAACAAAGAAGCAAAGATGACTTCTGCAACATTGTAACTTCAGCTCCTGCCAGCAACTGCAACAGTTTCCAGGTCATGAATCCTCCGAGGACTGCCTGTCTTCAGCCTGCACCAGAAGAACTGAAGGAATCTCCTGTGGAGTGATGGGGTCACTTCCCTGCTTCAGCAGACACCTCTCTGCAGCGCGACCAGTGGCTTGTGTCCCTTCTCCAGATGACAGGCGTGGATCCAGCAAAATGGGTGGTGGACTAAAGTGAATCCGACAGTCCTAACGTCCAGCTGTCCAACTTTGGTGGAGGTAAGAGCTTGCCTCCCCATGCAAGACAGTACCCTCGTTCACGCCATGACTTGCAGTTGCCAAGGCTTGTGTGGGACCTTCCAAGAAGTTCTTCACGCACAGCACAGCTTAGGCCCCCAGTACTCCATCCTGTGATCCACAGCATCCTGAGTGGTTCTCCAGCGGGGTGGGATCGCTTTGTGTTGTTATGCGTGGGCCTCCATTTGCAAATTCTGTGTCCCTGTGCTGTGGGACTCCTGTGCATACTGCCTGGTCTTCTGAGGGCTCTATGAGTTGCTGAGAGCCTCCCTCTTTCTCCCCCTCCTGAGTCTAGACACTGACTACATTTCACTAATAAGGGATAACTGGACCTGGCATAAGGTGTAAGTACCTTTGGTACCCACTACAAACCAGGCCAGCTCCCACACTCCTACAGCCCAACAATTAACAGGTCACAGGCCAACATACCAATGCAGTTAGCAAAGCGGCAGTTCCTCCTGGCAGCACAGCAGCCCTTCCTCCTTGCAGAATGTCCTTTGTTCCAGCAGAGTTCTGATTTGATGGGGTTTGGGGCCAAGTACTTATTCCCAGTTAAGCCTTTGAAGTGGAGGAGACTTCAGAGAGGCCTTTGAAGTACACAAGGTCCCAGCTGTTGCTTCCCTGGCTCAAAACACTCTATATTGGGTTATTCAACTCTTTGTGTGGAGGCAGGCACAGCCCTATTCAGGGGTTCACTTTGTGTGTGACTGTCTAGAGGGAATGCACAAAGTCCAGCTACCATTTTTACACAAAACAATCCTAATTGGAATTAATAAATAAGTTACCCCTAAGGGGGCATTGTTGCCCTCAGGTTACGGTACCTAGTATTGAAAAGTGGTACATGCTAGCATACAATGTTGGTATGTACCTACAGAGAATAGCCCCTAAAAGCTATTTTCACTGTGAAGGGCTGTAGTCCTATGACAAAAAAGTAAAGTCATAACTCTGATAAACTTTTGTGTAGGACAAGCTACCAGAATAATTCAAATACTATTTTAATGTTCATTAAAATCCAATTTAGTGTGGAAATCGGATTTTTGAAAAATATTTAAGTGAAGTGACCATAGACTTTATCTGCCTAAACCTTCAGTTGGCTGATTAGCATTAGATTGCCACCACCTGGTTGTCAGTGCTTCCCCATAATGAGGTGTGCCAACTTCCCCAAAGCAGACACAATGACGTAGGTCTTTTAACATTAAGGGCCAGATGTATCAAAGGATTTCGCGTTCGCAAACGGTGCGAATCAGTAAATTTTGTCGTTTGGAAATGCAAATTTGACTTCCACGATGTACAAAAGGCATTTGCAGTGCAAATAGGGAATTGGAAAAATAGCGATTCCTTGCAACTATGACATAAATTTGTGGGTCACATTCTGCGTATCGCAAATAGTGACATGATTTTGCGCATCACAATCTGTGATTCACAGATTGCGATCTGGATTTGCGAATCACAGAATGCAAATCTTGAACTCATGTCGATATTTGTGATACGCAGAATGCGATTTGCAAAATCATGTCGCGATGCAATGCAAAGACAATTCGCAAACAGCGAATATTTGCAGAATGGCCTTTTGCACGTGCACTTTACCATGAAGTGAAATCAGGTGGTAACCAAGGGGCAACCTATATAAAGAGGCCCAGAATGACTCAGCCTCTTTTCCACAACGGCTGCACTCAACGTGATGGCGAGGACGATGAGGATCCTGGCTGGTTTGAGGAGAGGGAGGAGGAGACAGAAACGCATTTTTAGAGTGCGCATTACCCTTTTTAACCAGACAGAGGAGGAAACATACGGTAAGTAGAGGTGAAGCTCAGCCATGGTACTTGACCTGATAGCTTATCTACAACCCATACTGCAGCGCAACACATACAGGACAAATAATATACCCACCCATGTGCAGGTATTATGCTCCCTGCACCTATTAGCCTCAGGGAGCTATCAAGGGGTCATAGCAGCAGCTGGAGGGGGTCTCACAGAGAGCTCTCTCACAATTTTTCAATACATTTCTCAATGCCATTCTGAGCAAAATTCAACAGCACATAAGATTCCCCAACACCCCACAGGAATTACTACAGACAAAACTCAATTTCTACCAAATTGCCCAATTTCCACATGTAATAGGCGCCATCGATGGGACACATGTAGCTAGCTGTCCGCCATCGGCCACAGAGTATGTTTATCGGAACAGTAAAAGTACACATACCATGAAAATACAAGTAATTAGCAATGACTCCAACATTATAACCAATCTTGTCGCCAGATACCCAGGTAGCACACATGACTCCTACATTTTTCGGCACAGTGGAATTTACAGAAGACCAATTGCTGGGGAGTTCGGCGAAGGATACCTACTGGGTAATGTAATAGTTGAAAATGTTGCATTGATGTATATGTGATGTCACGGATAACAATTACTCATTTTACTCTTCTGTCATTCCAGGAGACAGTGCCTACGCTGTGCGGTCATTCATATTGACGCCCTACCTGAGTCCAGCAATGCCAGCTGAAAGGAAGTATACTGCTACTCACAGGACAACCCACAGCATTGTTGAGAGGATCTTTGGCCTGCTGAAGAGCCGCTTCAGATACATACAGAAGAGTGGTGGCGCACTACAATACAGCCATGAAACAACATCCAAATTCGTGGCTACATGTGCTATGTTGCACAACATTGCTACAACGAGGGGCATATTTGTAAAACCCACAGAGACAGACTCATGCGAGGATAATGATCCCTTGTCACACCTTCACCCAGCAGACAGAAGAAGTGCAGCAGAGGGCAGACAAAGACATGTTGAGATCACGCTCAACTATTTCTGATGTAAGTAATGACAATACCACGTCTATTTTGTGTATTGCTGTAGGTAGCATCTTTATTACCTTAACTTCAGGTAATATATGTGTGATTAGGACATAGCTATTCACTATACACAAACAAGTGCGAGTAATAGTTTCACACCATTAGCATCATAGTATAACTGTTTTGCTACAAGTTAAGCTAGTCCCCTGTACCACTCAACATTACTTCCTACATCTACACACTCCACTTGAGTGCTCAGTGGCCTTTGTGGCAGCTCTTGTAGCGGGTTCAAAGACAATACTGTGTCTGGTACTGCGATGCCTAGGATCCATCACAGGGGCTGTGAGACTGCTGAGGCTAGATAGCTCCTCACTATCCCCACCACCCAGTTCGCTGTTTGTAGCCCTCCGGGCTGTCTGCATTGTCTCCAAAACATTGGTTATTTGCACCAATCCTTGTGCAACGTCCCGACTGCAATGTGCCATCCCCACTTGTATGCCCACAGCATGTCGTGATATCAAGGCAGTTGTGGTAGTGAGCCGATTGATAGATCTGCAGAACCCATCCAACCTGCCCATCAATTGGGGATGGCGCCTACAGTGGCTGACATGCTCCTGCTGCATCACAGTGCAGAGTTCCCTAATGGCATTTGTTATCTCCTTTGCGTTTTCTGCTGCTGTTTGCTGTCCCTCATGCAGCTTTCACATGTTTTCATTAAGAGACTTGAACTTCTTGTGCATTGCCCCCATGTTTTCATTGAGTGCATTCACCTGCTTGTGCATTGTTCCCATGTTGTAATTGTGGGACTCAAACTGCCCATGCATTGTGCCCATGTTATGATCGATTGACACCAACTGCCTGTGCATTGACCTCATGTGTTTACATTGCAGGCACTGCACTTTCAGCATGGAAGCCTCAAGGCCGCCAAAGACTGATGGGCCCTCACCTTCCTCTGTGCACTGTCTGCCTGCTTCGCGACACCCCCTAAGGGGAGTGGACTGACGCTTACTGTGCTTCTAGCCTCTGGGGGTGGTGTGGGTTCTTCATCCGGCACTTCATCAGAGTCCAAGTTATATTCAGGGAGAGATAGCACTCTTGCACTGCGTCTAGTTGGTGCATCTATGAAGGACTCACTGGTGTTTGAGTCAGACTGTGGCTGAGTTTCGCTATCTCCCACATTTGCACCTTCTGCTGCGTCAGGGCCTGAAACAGCTGCAACAACAATGTGCAGCATGTAATTTTTGATTAGTACTCAAATACTTGCATAATAGCATTAAATGTACACTGGCATAGTATTACTAAGAGTCTTTTGTGTTGTGTCTCTATTTGGCTTAACACTAGCTTGTTATTTATGTGGTATTTTCACTTTAGGGGTGTGGACTACCACTCCCTTAAGGCATTGTTGTGTTGTATGTAAGATGTGGCATGGACTACTAATCACTTTGCATGGTGTCAATAGCTATTTTCTAAGGGGCATGTGTACATGCAGATATGGGGAGACACATCATTACTGCCCTTACCTTTGCTGGTGCTGGGTGTGCCTCAGGTGCCAATGTCAGTGACACCACTGACAGCTTCAGGAAGCAGTGTCGACTCCACCATGTCTTCCATTGGTGTGGATGGTGTCTGGGTGGGTTGTCCTCCTCCGGTGCTCCTTGCCTCCTTTAGCCTGCTGGCTACCCACTCTTTGGCATGTGAGCGCATGTCGTACCATCGCTTTCGTATCTCCTCAATAGAGCGCTGTGCAACACCCACTCGCTAATTAAGAAATGCGAACCGGAAGCTTAATACATCTGGTCCTAAGACCTGATTGCGAGGTATGTTTCATCAATCTGCCCAGGAAGGGCAGCTGGGGAGGGTTCAGGAATACCATTAACCAGAAAAGGACCAGGGTGAGTCCTGCCCATTCTTAGTTAAGTGTAAAGTGCACCCAGCCGAAAAGAAATTTCTTGGGCTCTCTGTTGACAGTTTGGCATCAGCCAATGGAAAGAGGAGCTGGTCACAGAACTAGTTTGGTATCAAGGAAGGAACTACTCATTTCCATAAACACATGCCTTCTTAGCACTCAAGCCACCTCCAAGTGCAGAAAGGCTGTAACATATTGGATTTTACTTAGAATAGCTCAATGTGGGATCATTTGCAGTAAGGCAAACCGGCTATGCTGCAAAAGCAGGAAGGTTTGCCATCAGGAAACTTTCCTCATCGGCTAGTGAGTGTCCAGGAGTCATCCCCATCCATTGACTAAAGTGGACCTTTCTGTTTGAGGCATGTGTGGAGGCCTGAAGGACTGGCTGCCCCCACTTGAATCCAGGACTAAGAAGTACACTACAAGGGTCAGTTGGCTGACCTCCTGTGTGGTAACAAGGACACAACAAGCTTTTAGGTCTTTTTCCTGAAGGTTCAAGCTGACCAGTACCAACTGAACCTGGCCTAGAACCTGCCAGTGGCCTCTGCTGGAGTGAGTACTGACCCTAAGTGCTGCCCCTGAAGTCCGGAGCCTCAGAGGTGACCAAGGGAAGCTGTTGCAGAAACCCTGAAAATCTGAGACTTAGAAAATGGTTGTAATTCCAAGCCCTCTGTAGTGTCAGTCGACCCTCACAATAACAGTGTCTCATTTCGAACAAACTTCATCAGATACAGCTTCAGACTTTCGCTGATGAAGGACTTGTAGCTCCATAAGAACGACTATTGGTCTGATTTAGATCTGGGTGGCGGGGGATACTCAGTCACAAACTTGATGGATATCCCATCTGCCGTATTATGATCATATGATGTCCTATGGGGATCGTAATACAGAGGACAGGAAATTCATCACATTTGTGACAGAGTATTCCCTCTGCCAGATCTAAATGGGGCCCTGTGTCTGAAAGTAGAAATCTTGAATGGGCTACGGTGCGAAAAGTATCTGCCAAAGGCAACTAATTCAGTGGCCCTGAAATGTGAATATCTCTTCCTCGGAGCTTTATCTTCCAAAATCAACTCCCTCAGTGGGACATTGTCCAATGATAGGATTTTGAGAGGGTTTTTGGGGATACAGCCTGCAACCTTGTTCCACTGAAGGATTTTGAATGATATTTCAGAGACTAACCGAGAAGGAAAAATTTTGGACCAGCGTGCCCTCTTGATGCATCCGACCCACACTCAATTGCAGTCCGCTTCAAATCACAAATAGATTCTGGTTAGCAATGAATAGTGGCTAATGATTGGTGCTTGAATTTGTTTGGTGCTTTTTGCTAGACTACTTTAAAAATTCATATCTCCAGTTACTCTTAATACATTTTTATTGCTTTGGTGTCACTTTACTCATTAAACTTTTTATCTATTTTAGGAAATTGGCTGTTGGATTTTTATTGGATTGTGTTTTAGCTTTCTAACCGTTTTCATACTGCTAAATAGTTTACACAATTTCATAAGTTAAGCCTGTTTGCTTAGCTACCAAAGTGTTGAAACCAGGTTTAAATTATTGGAACTCTGTTTTCCTCTAATAAGTTTGTGGTCTTGTGCCTTGGAGGGGAATTACATCCATCCAATTAATAACCCACTTTCTTGCGTTCACCAAATGTTTATTTTGTAAGAAGAAAGACAAAAACCACTCTTATGCTTGTTTGCCAGACCACCTTTCTTTTTTTACCACAGTCAGGAGCCTCTGGTGGTCAGCAGTTTTCAATAATGCTGAAAGGGCAAGCATTACTACTAAGAGGGGTTCACCTTTGGCTAATATAGCCTTATAGCCCACCATAGAAGGCTATACTTGCCAATAAAGGCCTGCTCCAGTGTTAAAGGCTGAAGGGGAGCTGCAGAGGGCTATAAGGCTATTAGAACATTCTGCCACTGGAAGGCAGATGTTCTAATAAACAAAACAAAGGCCACTTGGAGCCCAAGGGACATTAAATCCCCTAAGGGTCTGTGCGAGACCTGACAGCCTTAGCGTGGTCACCCCTAACTTTTTGCCTGCCTCCCTCCACTTTTTGGACACTGTTTTTGCTGGCTTTTAGATTCTGCACACTTTGCCACTGCTAACCACTGCTAAAGTGCATATGCTCTCTCCCTTAAAACATGGTATCCTTGGATCACACCCAATTGGACTATTTGATTTACTTGTAAGTCCCTAGTAGAGTGCAGTATATGTGCCTGGGTCTGTAGATTAAATGCTACTAGTGGGCCTGCAGCACTGGTTGTGCCGCCCACTTAAGTAGCCCCTTTACCTTGTCTCAGGCCTGTCATTTCAAGGCCTGTGTGTGCAGTTTCACTGTCACTTCGACTTGGCATTTAAAAGTACTTACCAAGCCTAAAAATCCCCTTTTTCTACATATAAGTCACCCCTAATGTGTGCCCTAGGTAACCCCTAGAGCAGGGTGCTGTGTGCGTAAAAGGCAGGACATGTACCTATGTAGTTTACATGTCCTGGTAGGGTAAAACTCCTAAATTTGTTTTTACACTACTGTGAGGCCTACTCCCTTCGTAGGCTAACATTGGGGCTGCCCTCATGCATTGTTGAAGTGGTAGCTGCTGATCTGAAAGGAGTAGGAAGGTCATATTTAGTATGGCCAGAATGGTAATACAAAATCCTGCTGACTGGTGACGTTGGATTTAATATTACTATTTTAGAAATGCCACTTTTAGAAAGTGAGCATTTCTCTACACTTAAATCTTTCTGTGCCTTACAATCCACATCTGGCTGGGTTTAGTTGACAGCTCCTTGTGCATTCATTCAGACACACCCCAAACACAGGATACTCAGCCTCACTTGCATACATCTGCATTTTGAATGGGTCTTCCTGGGCTGGGAGGGTGGAGGGCCTGCCCTCACACAAAGGACTGCCACACCACCTACTGGGACCCTGGCAGACAGGATTGAACTGAAAGGGGACCTGGTGCACTTCTAAGCCACTCTTAGAAGTCTCCCCCACTTCAAAGGCACATTTGGGTATAAAACAGGGCCTCTGCCCTACCACCTCAGACACTTGCTGGAGAAGAAACCTGAAACAGAACCAGCACCCTGACAAGAAGAACTGCCTGGCTGCCTAAATGACTCACCTGACTGCTTTCTACAGAGGACTGCTGCCTTGATGTTGCCCTGCCTCCTTGCTGAACTCTTGCCTTGATGCAGAAGTTCTCTCTAAGGGCTTGGATAGAGCTTCCCTCTTGTTCCCTGAAGTCTCAGGACGAAAAAGACTTCTATCTTTCAACTGGACTCCTTGTGCGCCGAAAAATTCGACGCACAGCTTGCTCCACGGTGAAAAATTCACCGCACACTGAACCGGAAAGACGCCGCTCGTCCCAGCGAGGAAAAGATCGACGCCTGCGGTGCGACCGGAACTTCGACGCACGGCCCACCTGGACAACGCCGCACGACTTCCAGAGAGGAAATCGACACAGCGCCTGCAGTGAGGAAGAAAATTCCACGCACAGCCCACCGGAACGACGTGCAGCCGGACAACAAGCCCAGGATTCCACGCAGAGACCCCGGGGCATCTAAAAACCCTGCGACCCACAGAGGAGACCTGTCCGTGTGCCGGAAATCGACGCAACGTCTTCCCCTCTTGAAACATAATGACACAAGTCCGTGTGTGAAGGGGCGAAACCGACACACACACCATTTTCCACGCATCTCCTCCTCTGCAGCCCTCTGCAGAGATTTTTCACTCCAAACCAGGTACTTTGCGCTTGAAAGAGACTTTGTTTGCTTTTTAAAGACTTGAGACACTTCATATCACTTTTCAGTGATATCGCTACAATTTCTTATTACAACTTTTATCGTTTTGACCTGCAAATATCCAGATAAATATTATATATTTTTCTAAACACTGTGCGGTGTATTTTTGTGGTGCAATATAGTGTTATTGTATGGTTTATTGCACAAATACTTTACACATTGCCTTCTAAGTTAAGCCAAGCTACAAGAGGGTGGGCACAGGATAATTTGAATTGTGTGTGACTTACCCTGACTAGAGTGAGAATCCTTGCTTGGACAGGGGGTAACCCGACTGCCAACCAAAGACCCCATTTCTAACAGGCTCCATGAGGCCTTCGTTCACAGCAGCAGCTGTGAACAAAAACATTGGCATGTTTGAGCTCCGGGCTTCTAACGGCCATCAGAAGCCTGGAGCACTTCATTGTTTTCAATGGGGCTCCCAACATTCCAATGTTCTAATATTTAATTAATACTGACAAGTACCTTTAGAGTGGCTGTCTTAGTGCTGATTCTAAAGCAAACCCCTGATAAACAAGTTGGGCAAATCACCCTGGGTAAGTGAAGCATTCCCTCATTCAAGCATTCATGTTTTGCCTAGATTAAATTTTAATGGATGATGTTTGCTCTTGGGTTAATTGTAAGTAGCAAGTTATCCATTCTGCACTTTAATTTTATGTATTACTTTTACAGAACTGTAGTAACAAGGTGTATGCTTTTAGGTGCTGTGGGACTGTGGTGAGAAAAGTGGCAGAAAAAGAATATGCACAGGACATAAGTGAGATCAATTTATTTTCTTTGTTGGATGTATTAGTGTGTTTCAAGTCTTTTTTGATGCAGCAAGCTAGTGGGTAGGAGTTGCGATGGGGAGGGTTTTGTGTGTGCTAGGATCAACTCTCATAATTGTTTTTGTCTTGTTGGGAACAGATATAGTGAGATGTTTCTAGGAGACCTACTCTAGGCCTCCCTACATGTTGTATGAAAGCAGAAGTTTGGAAAGATTGTTTGGCACTATTGGGCAAGGCTGTATGGACAAGACTGAGGATTATGAATTAGATCCTGTAATTAGCCATCTACCAGTAGAGTGATAGTGTGGCAGGAGAGTGATTATCAGGTGTGCTGACTAAGGGTCGGGCCTGCAAACCTAAAAGATCTTAATAGCTGACTGCAACAGAAAATGTTATATTGCAAAAACCATTACAAGATATGCGGTATTCTGCATCTTGATAAAAAAAAAATGGCCACATAATGGGCCAGATGAGCACACCCTGACCCCAACACCTGGTTATGGAAGGCACACTTAGACCATTAGAGTTTACATTAAAAAAAAACATACTGCCATCATTGGTTCTCAAAACTTTATCTTATGGTTTGTGACCCCAAAGTGGGCTAGGGGCCTCTATGCTGGCAAACTTGGCTCATGGACTACACTTGCATTTTGGTCTATCACGAGTCAGCAGCTCCACGCTTATTTGGTCGCCATTATAAATATAGTACAATCATTATTTTCGCATTATATTTTTATGTAGGTGTGGTCTGGTACCATATTATATTTCAGGAGTTGTGTTTTATAGTGAACTAATTTTTTTTAGGAATGCACCATGTCAGTATGTTACAACCAAAGTCCCCTGACCCTGCACACCTAGCAGCATTATCCACCATCTTGCAAATACAGGAGTACTTTGAATTCCCTTTACAGCGTCAGTGTTGTATTCCACCTCCGTGTCCGAGCTGACAAAGCTGATAAGGAGGTTCCAGGACTATCATCTACTTCACCACAAGAAGATAAAGATGATGAAGTTATTTGCACTGGGAAGAATTTGGAACCAGAAAACACATGCTAACTATGCCACCTTTTGTGAATTTTTCACTCATCCCCAGGAGACAAAATACTTTATTCATACTTTTTTAGCGCCGCATTTGTGTTGTTTTTTGACGCAAAATCGGAGCAAACTTCTAAAATACAATTGTTTTTTGGAAGTTTGCGCTGCTTTTGCATCACAAAACAACGTAAATGCGGCGCTAAAAAAGTATAAATATGGGCCTTAGTAATGGAAGTGTAAATTGCAACCTCTGTGACCAGCAACTGAGAATGGGACAGAGAGGTCTGTGCTCATTTGTAACTTCAAAATTAACAAGACATTAGAAGTCATAATTTGGAAACCAGTCTCTAAAATCCCAGTAAGAACAAAGGGCCAGATGTACCAAGAAGGCCTTTTGCGAGTCGGAATTAGCGATTTTTAAGAAATCGCTATTTCTGATTAGCAAAATGCAATGTATCACATTTGCGATTCGGTAATAGCGATTTCTTAAAAATCGCAAATACTATTACCGAATCGCAAATTGCAATACTGGCCCCATTCGCACCTGTGGGCCTCTAGGCCCATATTTGAAAAATTTTTGCATTTCCAAAATTGCGATTTCTTCACTGGAAATCGCAATTTTGGAAATGCAAAACCCCAGGGTGCTGGGGGCCTAAGGCCCCCTCTGCTGCACCCCAAAATGTTTTTTAGGACATGTAAGGTGCACACATGCCAAAAGGGCATGTGTGCTTTCCATGTACATTTTAAAAATGTATTTTAAATGCATTTTTAAAATTTGCACATGGTTACCACCAAGTTCAACTTGGTGGTAAATAGCGATTCCTTAATGCCCAATTCGCATTAAGAAATTGCTTCTTACATGTGCTTAGAAATCGCAAATAAGGAATCCTTATTTGCAATTTCTTATTTAGAGAGTCACAATTTGCGACTCTCTAAACAGGAATCGCTATTTTAGCAATTCCTTAAAATTGCTTTCAGAATGCTTTTAAACATTCTGAAATGGCTTTTTGCATTCGCAAACGGGCATTCGCACCATTTGCGAATGCAAAACGATTTCATACATCTGGCCCAAAAAGAACAAGCACCAGCTTGCCGGCACACAGAAACTCAACAACATGTACCTAGACCGGTGCTGCAGAAAATACAACAGAAATGCAATCTCCTCCTGAACAACTTTGTACTATATTGTATGGACTACAAATTAAGGCCCATATTTATACTTTTTGACGCAAAACTGCGCCGGCGCAGTTTTGCATCAAAAATATTACCGCTGGCTAACGGCATTTTGGTGCGCCGTGCGGGCGTCATATTTATACTTTGACGCACGGCGGCGCAAACAGCAGGTGGGAGTCATTATTTGTTACGCACACCGCAGCGTAAAGTTGTAAAGGAAAACGACGTTAAAGCGGCGGAAATGATTGTGGGTCGATTTACGACACCGCAAACCGGATATGCGCCGTTTTTTTTTACGCTAAACACAGCGAACACAGCTATTTCACCAGAGGAGAGCCAAAATGGATCCCAGATGCCACTACAGACCTCAGGAAGATGACAGCAGACCAGGAACCAGCCAGGAGGACCCACACAAGAACCAGGACACTTTTAAGAAGAAAATAAAGTGTTGCTTCAGTGCAGAGGAGCAGGAAATCCTGGTTAAAGAGGTGACGGAACACCAGCACCAACTGTTTGTCACATCAAAGTTGCCAATCAGTAGGAGAGAGGCTATGTGGCAACAAATTGTCGACAAGATTAACAGTGTGGCTAAAGTACGCAGAACAGTCATCGAGTGCAAAAAACGCTGGCATGACTGCAAACGCAGGACCAAGGAAAAGATGGCCAGGAACAGGAAGGCAGCACTGCAGACTGGAGGGGGGAGTCCAGCACACCAGGAGGCCCTGGACCACATGGAGGAGATGGTCGCAGCCGTCATCCCTGAGGAGATCGTCACAGGGATTCAAGGACAGGACAGCGCAGACTACCAGGAGACAACGCACATGCAGGGTAAGTCGCATGGGGAATTAAAATGCAATAATGTCAACTGTGAGCATGGGGGGGGATACCGACCACTAAATGCATGGAAGTCATCTAATACATGGAGTGGCATGGGTAAAGGGGCCCGTTCTGAGAAGACCCGGGGCACACCATTACACAACACCAACAACAGTCCCATTGGGGCATGCTGTCATGCCAACGATGGAGCAAAGGGAAAGCCACGACAGGAGGGAAGGCCACTACGTCAAACTGACATCCCTGCACACATCAGCCACCATACCCCCTACATTAACTAGGGCCCTGTTAACAACCTCTAGCCATACTGACAACTGGAATGTAACTGCGACAACAGTTGCCACTACCACCTCTGCTCTGTGTGCAGCTCAAGTAGCCAATGGCAGTAACCTCCCCATGGATCATACACACCTAAATTAGGGGGTGAGGATGACAACTGCAACAATCTCCTGAAACAAGACAAAGGCCCCAGTACACTCAAATGTCAATGCCCATAGTTGTCACAAACGGCAGCCAAAGTAAACAACAATAGGAGCGGCACAGCACTAAGGACACACCCATGCTGCATATGTCAGGGTCCATCCTGTGCCTGGGTAACAAGGCGACATCACAAATGTCATACTGCTCAGACAACACCATTGAGGAGGGGACACATGTAACTGGTCACTGAAATACACCTGCACAGTCAGAGGACGAAATAGGACACTGATACGACTATCAGGGCAATCCAATGTAACACACATTACCCAACATCAGCAGGACACATTAACAATGTCAACATCCATATCGGATCATAACATTGCCATGCATAGGATATGCCACATGTAAATTACATATAAGTCGATGTGAACGATCAGGGATTGGGGCAGGTCCTGATAGTTAAGTGTGCTGCCATGGCCATCAGAACACCCACAGCCAGTGAAAGGTCTCACCATGAGAATGGATATACACGGAGGGTTGAGTAGGACAAGAAGGTGGCAATTCTCTATGTGGCATAAAGCAACACCTAGAGGCGATGAGGCTGACAAGTCTGATAACTCAATAACATACATGTGACACACAGGTGGGCCATAGGCCTGAAACAATGCCCATCTGAAGGACTGGAGATATTAACACAAAACAAGATCACAAAGTGAATTCACCAAAAGGCAGGCACGTCACATCAAAATTTCCACAACACAGACACACTAATTGTACCCTGTTTCATTGCAGAGGAAGATGGATCTCCTGCCGATATGCCTGTCCCAGATTTCCCTGATGACATGGATGACGAGCCGATAAACATTCCCCAGGAGACTATCCAAAAGGTCCTTGAAACCCTCCAGACCCCACCTTCAGTCACAAGGAGAAGCACAGAACAAGCAGCCATCACAGAGGATCCACCCACCACCCCAATTGTAAGACCTGCCAGCTCCAATACAGCTGAGGACTCAGACGACACTGGCACCAGCTTTGAGAGAACTGTAGATGGAGTACAGCGGGAGCTGGCCAAGGAGGTGCGGGTGGGGAGGCAAACTATGGCAGCCAGCCTAGAGGGGGTGCGTTCGTGCATGATGTCATCTGCAGATCAGGCAGCAGCTATACAAGCCCTAACATCTATCTTGCAGGAACTGCAGAAAACCCAGAAGGAAATCAGCACAGCTGTAATACAATTGACCCAACACCTACAACAGCAATCCTGTCAACGCATGCACGAATGCAACATTGAACCCATCAGGGCCGACCTGGCTGCCTACCATCGTGATGTGGCTGCTATTCTCAAGAACCAGCAGGCCCTCCTTGCAGCAGTACTGCCCTTAAGACCTTCACAGGGAGCAGCCACCGGGATGTCTGACTCCACGTCTTTCAACACTGAGGTGTGTGTTGCCCCTTCACAACCAACAACAGCAAGGACAAAGCAGGCAACATACACATCAGAAGAAGAAGAAGACATGGAACAGATCACATTCACAAGGAAAATGACCCGGAAGCACTAGTCCCTGCCACATGGCCAACTATTACCAAAGCCCTGCGCTTTGTAACTTGCCAGTCTTGCAACAACTGTACTCAAGCACGGTTCTGCTAACCACTGTATAACTTGTCACCCAGCCCAGTGATTGTCTCTCTCCTACTCATTGGCTAAGTCTGTCCCTCTGCACTGTCTGAAACAACAACCCCAGCATGACAAAAGCATTTTGGTTACCCCTTGTGTTGGATCACACTGGAAGATATCACTATAATGGACTCACAATCATGGACAATGTACACATAGCACTACAGCACTTTTCAATAAATAGCACTTACACAACAAATTTGTCTCTGGGTAATGTGACATATCAACAGCGCATTAGAAAATTGAAATGTCCCTACTGTCAAATAACGTAGCTTGTCAACACAACTGTCCAGATATTATGTAGTTAGAGAAATCTGCACAGTGACCATGATTGCATCATACTCTGCCCATCCTGAGGGAATAATCTGATGAAGTGAGAAAACATACACCACCATCCTGTGTTGGACAGAAGAATGCTTCCTCAGGGGATAACTAAGTCATCAAATAGTGCACCGCTAAATGTTGTCAACATGCAAAAATAACACAATAAACATGCCACACAAATCTAAGTAAATACAAAAAAAAAGTGCACAAATGAAGGCTTCTGAGTTAACATACAAATAGGTAATCATGCTGAACTGTGTCACAAATGATGTATGAGGGTCATGAAGACAAGAATACAAGATTGCCAATGAGAACTCATCTTATAAGGGTGTGCATGATCATCACACTGCAGTCAGACCTAAAACTGTTTCCCCAATATCAAATCTGGAAGCACTGTTAGTGACTTTGAAAACACACTTATCAACAGAAACACATTGTCATCCATATTAACTTTGCAAGGTAGCTCTGGGTTAGCTGCCAATCGTACTGCTCAGTTTGGATTTGTTTTTAGCATTGGACACAAATGTTATAGTACAAATGAGATGTACACGGAATCCAAACCCACGATCAAGTACCATTCAACACATACTATTAAGGGGTAACCAAATATTTATTAAAAGCTAACCATAGATGAGGAAACTGAGGGAAAAACTTACCTACCCTAATCTACCCTGACTACTCATTACCCACAACTGTCACTAACTAACCTAAGCTACACTTACTTATCACATGTAACGAAACGTTCTAAACATCTCCCTCCCACCCCCCTTATGAGACGGACACATTGAGGACAACACATACTAACCTAAACACATACTATACTATCCTAAACAAATATATGTATTTTTGTTAAAAAAAAAAATTGTTTTTGCTTTTTTTTGTATTTTTATTTTTTTACACACAAGAATCCCAACATAGCCCCCCACCCACACATGTAATAAGTAAAAAAAAAAGAAACAAGCTGGACCCCCTACCGCCCACCCACTAACACTGACTAAACTAACAGCCTATACTAACCTAACACTAAGCCCCCTAAGCCCAATAACTATAAGAACAAGGAAAGAGGAGGGAGGGGAGGGTATCATGTCCATTGAATCAACAGTCTAGAGGTTGGCCCTCCGGAGGGTCCTCTTTATATCCTTGACCCGCCGTTTAATGTGCCGCACGTCCGGGCTCAGGTGGCTCACCTTGCGCAGCACTTTGTCTATCTTGTTTTCAAGTCGATTGAAGGCTGCAGGGTCAACAGATGGAGCAGCGGCAGTCTGGGTACCGGTGGAGGAGGTCTGTGTGGGCTGTCCTGCACCGGTGGCAATGCTGGGGCCAGGAAGTCCTGCAGATGTAGATTCAACAGAGGCAGCTGTGGGTGGGGCCACCTGGCTCTCATTGGTGGTTGTTTCTGTGGTGGCTGTGGTGGGCACAGTAGGCCCACCCTGTGGGAAGGCTCGCCATGCCCCGGAGGCACGTTCATGGCGATATCGCCGGGCCATCCTCCGGAACCCCGACTCCACCAGCAGGATGTGCTGGTATCGCATGGCCCAAAGCTGAAATTCACGGACCTGGTCTGGAATCATGTTAGCTGCTGTGAAGACAAATGCAGATATGCCACATTAGTAACTGCATTGTGTAAAACAGCACAGCAAATTAATCAGACATTACATCTAGTGTACTTCTAACAGCTCATATCATGATACAGAGCATCGAATGTCCCTGAGGAAGTACATGGCAGGCCAGACAACAAAGGTCACATCACACAAAGCACATTCATAACCCACAAGAAGGGTAACAACTGGCCTTGACTTGCAATCTGAGTTCTGACAGATAACATCTAAGAATCATGCTGCATATCCTCCACCAAGAGCTGGGCTACAAATGTCAGTGTACGGAAAGCAAAACTAAAGCCACATGGTCTGCAAGTTGTAACTGGACTTTCCAGTATGGTACCAAGTGCCAAACCTGAGTGTGTATACTAGTATGCAACCAAACCGTCACTTATTCACAGGTATGTGTAACATACTGGTAGCATCAGTACTAGGTACCCCATTCACAAACCCATGGCCGTGTTTGAGGGGGGGCGGTGGATACACAAATATAATTTGCCAACAACATGTACACTGAGGAGTGTATAGGCTAATCCACATATGTTTGTCTCTACAGACACACCACAGGTAAGGTCTATCTACAATTTTATAATTTAGAGTCAGCAAACCCTCGAGCACTCATAGGGTCAGACATGTCAGGAAAATCAGAACTTAGTACACAACATATTCTTCCAGTGAGGCCTGACTTACATCAAACACAGAGTTGCTAGAACACCCATGATCATGACTTGCATAAACACCTAGGCCATTACACTCAGGTTCCACAGACTTGATACACTACATGTGGAAGTACATGCTGCTAGGATGTTCTACCTACTGTTTCAAACTTACGTAGGTAAATAGGGAAGCAGATGTCTATTGGGAAGCTATTAGCTCCACCAATCTTAGAGAATGTGGGTCTGACAGGCTGACTAAATAGGGGGTGACTTCCATTACGACTCTTGGTGATACAAGTGTCAGAGACATGACTATCCCCTGTACTCACAGTGGGGTCTACAGGGATGTCCTACAATCCCTACATGATACCATTGGATACGCATTGGCTAACTCAAAACATGTGAGAACTGCATTCCCACTCATGGAACAAGTGAAAAACTTGACCACAGCATCACACCTTGCTATGCGTCCAACTCACACGAGTCCATAACCAGCAAACACAACACATAACAGGCATATCAACACTTACTTTAGTGGTCGGGGTCCTCAAATGTCACCACCTCTCCCACAGTGTAGGGCGCCGGTCCACCTGTAAGGTATGGAAGGAAGAAATGTGCTCAAAATCTGTGCACAGTGCAACATTTTCAGTATAATTTACAATATGTAGGCTGAATAAGTAAATGGCAGCCATTCAGACATGATGGTACTGCATCTGATATTTCACGGCCAACATGTACATAGCATGGGTCTCCTGTGACAGTCACACACATATCTGCACACGTACATTGGCCCTAACTATCATGTGGTTGCAAACTTTCCCCATAGTTGGTGAGCACTAAAAAATATGGAGTGTAATCGTCTGATCATGTGCATCCAAGAGAAACATCCAACGCCTGGTTACTTGAGGACTGCATTACCAGTCAAAAATGCCTTGTGGCCATGACACATTTAGTGCACATAGGCCAAATGTACAGAGGGAGGGGCAGGGACTCCTGTAAGCCATCCTGTTGTTACAGTATAGTCAATTGATGTGGCCCAGCTATGGTGATTTGTACCAACCATGGAGATGTAAAGCCATGTGCATTCACTTGGACTGCCATCCATATTTGGATTGTGGCTCAACTGATTCCAAAAAACATCTTAGGATGTTAGCTGAGGGCACCTTACACCTTTTCACGATGTTTTCAAATCATGAACTGACATGTATCCAAAAAGATCAAGAAACACAATAATCCCACACATTCATAGTACTTCTGTGAACGCTTTCCTTCCACACTCACCAGACTAACATGAGACCAATGTCTGAGCCACTTTGCTATTATAAATTGTCGTGAAGGCAGCACACATTTTCAGCATCATGTAGTGATTCTAAAGTCAGTCTAGCAATTGCGTCAACATAGTTGGCCTAAATGTTGGTACAGCTGTACTTCTCTGTCAATAATACCCTATATAGACATGATTGGCTCCTATTTTGTTAGCTGTGCTGACAAAAAGGCCGCACCAATTTCCTTCATGGTAAAGTTACCTGTAAGTTTGCTGAGCACGTGCTACTTAACAGCTAGCAATTGTGATCCTTGCCATAGTGCATCAATGATCCCCTTATATTTCCCCAAAATTACACACAGTCATCAAGTTAGCTGGCAGACATTGCACTAATCCACTGATGTCACGACAGAGCATTTAATTGTGCACAATAACAATAGTCGTACTCACCAACAGTGCCACCAATCATGAGTCCCAGGTGGTCCAAGAGATCCTGCTCCCTGGTGATGAGGTCAGCCCACCGGTGCTTCAGCTGGTGGTCATTCCTCTGGCTGGCATACACACGCTGCAGGTGATGCAGCACCTTTCCCAACCGGATTCTGCGCGCCTCTGTCGGGTACCCCTGTATGACCCTGCCCACTGCCTGGATCATGAGCGGCAAGAAATGTGTCACCAGCCAGATGAAGCCCCCCAACTCCTCTTCCCCCATCCTGCCAAGACGTGGCCTACCAGACATACTTATAATTGAAGAGAAGGAATAGGGGTAAAAGAAATAGAAAGGGGAAATGGGTGAAAGTAGGGGTGAAAAGACAGAAAAAAAGTGAACCTAAACACTAAAAGAGCCCAACTATCCCCAAACTAACACTACCCACAACAGACTCCCACAAACAAGATAAATGGACAAATGTAGACAAAACACAGTACTACGGTATACACAAACAAAATGTATTTCACAAAAGGACTTTACAGATAGCACACAGAACAAATACAGCACAAAATCTCTGGACAACACTCTCTACACAGCCACACAGTCTGGAAGGATCATAGACTGCAAAGTGAAAGTGAAAGTACACCCACTGTACATGATCTGTAAACAGGATATCCTATTACATCACTTCCTGTATGAAAAGTCCCGCCTTTTTCGTGTTATGCGTCATTTTTTGTTGCACAAAACTGTATTTGCATCATTTTTTTTGACTCACAGACGTGAATAAGAACCCGCATCCACATAATGATACATGGACTGTACAAATTTCTGGATGCGGGCTAAATTTCACTCCTGTGCGTCCAAAAATATGACGCAAATACAGTTTTGGTAAACAAAAAATGACGCACATCGCTAGGGACGTCAAAATTACAGTGCATTAACTGGTTTGGGGCATTTTTACTTCTTTTTTGGTTATTTTACATTTGGAACACATCAGAGATTGGCTAATTGAAGACAGTATGGTGCTGATGGTGTATGTTCACATGTGTGACATCATACTGCAGCGGAACATCATCCACTACACCCTTCACAGTATGTTTACAGTTGGCTGACGTCATAGATGGTCATAAGTGTGGCCTACATATATGTGTGGCACAAATTGTGCATGTTTGCCATAAGGAGAGGATAGCAATGTGATGCAAATATGTACAATACCTAATTGACTTTGGCTCAAAGTGTGTGCTTTGACAATTAATTTGTTGGTTGACCAAGTGTGTTTGTACATCACATGAAGCATTATGGTACATTTGGTTGTATGAATGTGACGTCCATGTGTCCAACCCTTAGATGCAAGTAAAAATTGGAATGAGCAAGGGCATGTGTTAGTCATACATGTAAAAACACCCACAAAGTATACTTCCAAGTTTTAGGGTCACGTAGACACCACATGTGACATAGCATGCACCAGATGGATGGAAGACGCATGTTCATGTCAAAGGTCCACAATTTCTACATCCTATGTCCTAGAGTATTGGTAAGAGCTTCCTAGGCACTAGTTGATGAATCCCACAGTGAGTCATACACATGTATTAAGGAAGTGGGTACCATGTTGTTTGCACAGACAGACAAGGGTCAATCTCATATGTATGATGACACCACAGTTGAGGCCATCGAAGTAAGCCCCAACTATCAAGTGGCTGTGGTGGACCAGCATACAAGACAGCATGTATCCACATAATTCCAGTGATCAATTGCACATAGGTGTCTTGTTCATGTGTGTGGTCCAATGATGATCCTGTAGATTTTTTTGGGATGTAATTTGTCACAGTTCGGACCAGGAATCATCCTGAGTCAGTGGCAGCTATTCCTGTAACTACTGAGTATCCTTTGTTGATCAATGTGAATAAAGTAGATGTGGACGTGTGAACCAACATGTGGATGGTCCCACCCTGTCACTAAAGACGTGTAATGAGACAGTCAACAGGGCATCTTTGGTGTGTTGAGTGAGATAATGTCTCAATTGTCATGTTCCGGCAGGTGTGATTACAACATTTGTACACAGGTTGGCCTCTGCACTTCCCACTGCATCTGGGAAAAATCATAGACTCTGTGCTGTTTATTCTCGCAGCTATTCACCACACACGGCCCATCACTATGTTGTGCGCACTGTGATTTTGTGTGTGAACTGTCATGGTTCTGACATTTGTATATTAGTCATGTACATTATCAGAGGTTGCTGGTTGTGCTGAAAGCCCCGTACCCAATCCTGGCCTATGACCCTGGGACACTGTCACACTTTGTCATTCATGCATAAATGCAACCCAGACAAGGGATGGGCCATGAATTTTGTATTTCCAAGAGGATTTAACTCAAATGGTACAGTTAAAAGACAGATGATGCTATACAATGTATTTGTGTATGCATGGTAGAAGGCCATGCCCAATGCCCCCTGATGAATGGCAGGTTTGCTAACGCAAGTGTGGTACATATGTAGACACAGGGATACTTTAGTGTGAGGCACAGACAGTTGCCAGTCAGGCTGACAGAATGCAAGATGATTCAGGAGCCAGCTACTGGACAAGTAACATAATCAGTGGTCTGACTGAGACTGTTTGGAGGACAAACTAGACGGTTGACATGTCAATCTGTGTACGTCCTGTGTTTTTGAAGGTGACAAATGAACCCAAGGGATGTGTTACACGGCTTAATTACTATCAATTGTTGACGGTGTATTTGACATAATGGCAACTCCTATGCTGTTCCAGGCATCATCAGGGGCAGTGCTTTTTGTAATGGGTGGTGTGCATGGAGTTGATCACAGGTGTGGGCTGCATCTGTTTCTCACCAGTCCTGTAGTTGAGACTTGCATTCTAAGGGCCAACAGACATTTTCACAAGGGGAAGCAATCTACATGTGCTAACAGGGCTTTGAAACTAGAAGACAGTGTATCAATTGACCTGACGTCCATGCAGTCAGATGTTCTTTGACAATGCATACCTTAGGAAAGGGTGTAGCACACTGGTTTGCTAATGTTGGTCTGTGTTTGTAGAGGAGGTAATATCAGGGTACACATCTTAGTATTCCAGGGATCTCTTCCGACAGCTGGGTTGTGACCAGGTGCATGGGTGTGTCAGGAGTTAGGAAATGGGCTGACTTGTGCATGGAATGTCATGTGCGCAATGCATGTCACATGTGTGGCACTTGTGCTGTCTATGTTCTGCTTCTATGGAACTCTAATCACAGATATTCCTTGCAAATATTGGATGCAGTTGGACTAACTGCTGTCAAGGGTCTTGTCAGACATTCCTGTTAGTGATGACAAAGCACATTGACATCCTCATGTATGAGGCTTGTTTTCCCCTTATTGAGTGATGGTGTCATAGTTGTGTGCCATATGCTGCGTTGGACCTTGCTTTCAACATGTATGTGTGAAATAGTTGTGGTCCTCTGCTATAGGCCTTCAAAGGAGATATGTAAATGATATATGCCATTAAGAGTGTGTGTGTATGTGACCATTGTATGTTAGGCATCCCATAAGCTCTGGGATGTTCCGTGTCCTACTCAGTATCTCAGCAATGCTCCATGAGGCAACACTCTTATTCTGATAAGTAGAGATGAAGGTGTGTAAAAAGGGATAGTCAGACCATGATATGGTGATTATAATAGGTGTTTATATAAATCGGTTAACTAAAGTGGTGAAGGTGATCATATTCAGAAGAAATTATTTACAATCTGTTGCCGCCTGCGTATACCAGCAGCTGTGTTCTGTAGTTCCACCTCCAGTTGCAGGCCAGCATCCTCCGCTTCTTCCTCTTCAGGCATGTGTGGCTCTGGTTCCAGGAGGGGAATGTTTATTCTGATGCAAATGTTGTGCAATATTGCACATGTGAGGATGATCCTACAAACCATCTCGGGTGAATATAGGAGGCTACCACCAGTGATGTCGAGGCAGCGGAACCTTGACTTGAGGATGCTGAAGGTCCGCTCAACAATGCTGCGTGTCCTCCTATGGGCCTCGTTGTATGCACGCTCTGCAGCAGTACTTGGGTTGCCAAAAGGTGTCAAAATCCATGGCTGGATGCCATACCCCTGATCAGCTGCAAGAGAAAATGAATGGGATCATGTTGATGTAGATGGCACTATTGAAAAGACCTTTAATGGCAGTAGTTGTCTTGTGTTGTCTGTGACTCTTTTGTGTACTAATGTGACATCCTATGCTTGTAGGCTATACCATCTGCATTGTGTTGTTTCCTTGGCTGAATGAGTGTTTGTCTGCTAACCATTTGTCATCAGTATGTTTTGGGATTTGCAGTACAGTGTGCCCTCCCTAGTATTGTGACTTGTGATATAGGTGTCCGTGTGTCTTCACTGGGGGTGAGATGATAGTTCCATGCACAGTTAAAATTGAAAGTGTTGTTAACACGTTCATATCAAAGTACCCTGGACATCCCATACCTTTAGACTTATGCAATGTATTATTGTAAAGGTCATTGGGACACTTACAATTTGCAAGGTGACATTTCGTCAACCAAAGTCATTGACGTCTTCACATTAGGCTGTACAGTAAATTCCGATGTGTGACAGGTTCAATGGTGACTTAAGAAACATGGCTAGCGATGTCACGACCTCAGTGTGTTCCTGTTCACAAGTTGCTGTTGTGGTGTATGTGTTGTGTGTCCTAGAGTGTTGCTGTGCAGTGTGTATATAAGTAGGATTTTGTACTTACCAACAAGTAGTCCATTGCCATACCGTCCATCCTGGAAGTGTTCATTGATGGTGCAGTGATGGAAGATGTATGAGTCATGTACGCTCCCAGGATATTTAGCCACGATGTTGGTGATCAATCCCTGGTGATCGACTATGGCCTGCAGGTTGATGGAATGTGTGTGCTTCCTGTTGCAGTAGAGGTGTTCAGTTGCAGCAGGTGGCACAAGGCGTACATGTGTGCAGTCGATTGTACCAAGGACGTGTGGGAAGCCACTGATTGCGTAGAACCCCTGTTTAGTTTCCTGCTGCTTCTGCAGTGTGTTAGGGAAGCAGATGTGGCGGGGTGTCAGTTGAATGATGGCGTCCAGTACTTTGGGCAAAAAGGCGGAGAATGATGGTTGTGATATTCCGCCAACCAGGGCACCAGTTGTTTGAAAAGAGCCACTTGCCAGCATATGAAGTACGGCAACCAGCTTTGTTTCTGTTGGGATGGTGCGGGGTGTCACCATAGTGGGGGCCAACTGCTGTTCAATGTTTCGCAGCAGCTGCTGAATGGCCTGCCAGTTCAACCGGTACCTCTATATGATGTCTTGTTCCCTGAGGCCATGAAGGGTTGTTCTTGGGTGGAATATCCTCTCCTGCTTTCTGCGCTGCCTTTGGGGTCCCTGCTGGTGTTGTTGTAGCTGCTGTTGTTGCTGCTGGGCTCTGCGTCTGTGTGCATGCTGGATAAGAATCACCTCCATGGCTCCCTGTTGCTGCTCTGCTGCTCTGCTGTTTGTTCTGTGTATTCTGATTAAATACAGGTGTGTTTGCCCCATTGTAACGCCTGCCCTGACCCAGGCATTAAATTTTGACGCAAATCGGGCTGTGCGTAATTTTCTGGCTCCGCCTCCCGGCCGTGCGTAATTTTTGCCTGAAAGCATAAATACGACGCACGGCCCTTTAAGCCATTTTTTGGACGGGAACACCTACCTTGCATATAATTAACGCAAGGCGGGTTGCCGCATCCAAAAAATGACGCACACGGCGGAATTTTGTCATCCGCGGGCTCGGGTGTCAAAGTTTAAATACGGGGCAACGTTTGCGCTGATTGTGCATCAAAAATTTTGACGCACAATCGGCGCAGACGGAGTATAAATATGCCCCTAAATGTCGTGCAGAGTACAAAATCCCAGGATTGGGAAACTGGAAGATGGAAGAGCACTATCAACAATACCACCAATAAAAAATATTTTCTGTGGTTGTTTGCAATAGCAGTTCCACCAAGTGTCATTTAAAGTGCAAATTACACAAAATTCACAACATATCCAAAAATAAAAACAGAAACAAAAACGGTCCTTCAGAGAAGAGCCTTATGGTCAGCATCTGCTGCATATGTCAAAAATCCTTTGGCAGCATGATTTACTACCCATAGTTATTTGCGCCCATATCCTGCTGCAATTTTATGCAGAGCATTGCCAAAGTGTTTCACAGTATGGATTGGCAACCAGCAATAACCCTAATACCTTAGCATTGAGAGCAACTGTCAGAGCAAATCTCTGAGGAGCCCTCAGAACAACTATCAGAACTACCACCTGTATGATCAAACATGACTCCCTTTCCACATGGTGAAAGCACAAATAGGCCAGTTCAATTAACAGAGTGGTCAATAGAATACTGGACGCCTAATTTATCAGACAATGGGGCTTATGCTGCAATTCCTCACCCCATCCAACATTAGTAGCGTCACCCCTACAAACATGCTTCTTGTTGAAGTCCAGAACCTAATGAAAGAATATTTAACCTACTGAGTGACTCCAGGTTGAATTGAATCTCCCCCTTTTCACTGAAACCTGAAAAAAGCCAACCCCGTGGTCCTTCAGATTACCTATTTAACAATCTATAAAGAGTTTTGTGTTGAAAAAGGTGGGAAGGGTCTATATAAATACCAAAAGAAAACACCTTTGTTTGAAGTGTGTGCTAGATAGGCTCATCATCCTGCTGGATGTATGGTCGACATGATATTTCTATACATTAAACGAAAGGCTTTCTTGTTCAAACACACAGTTTATCTTTTAAAGACATAACATGCTGAACGTCTCTTTTGGATGATAATATATGGGTTTTGATTTGTTTGTAACACTGTGTGTGTGTGTGTGTCTGTGTCTGTGTGTGAGAGAGAGAGAGAGAGAGAGAGAAAGACACACATGTGATATCGCCGGGCCATCCTCCGGAACCCCGACTCCACCAGCAGGATGTGCTGGTATCGCATGGCCCGACGCTGAAATTCACGGACCTGGTCTGGAGTCATGTTAGCTGCTGTGAAGACAAATGCAGATATGCCACATTAGTAACTGCATTGTGTAAAACAGCACAGCAAATTAATCAGACATTACATCTAGTGTACGTCTAACAGATCATATCATGATACAGCGCATCGAATGTCCCTGAGGAAGTACATGGCAGGCCAAACAACAAAGGTCACATCACACAAAGCACATTCATAACCCACAAGAAGGGTAACAACTGGCCTTGACTTGCAATCTGAGTTCTGACAGATAACATCTAAGAATCATGCTGCATATCCTCCACCAAGAGCTGGGCTACAAATGTCAGTGTATGGAAAGCAAAACTAAAGCCACATGGTCTGCAAGTTGTAACTGGACTTTCCAGTATGGTACCAAGTGCCAAACCTGAGTGTGTATACTAGTATGCAACCAAACCGTCACTTATTCACAGGTATGTGTAACATACTGGTAGCATTAGTACTAGGTACCCCATTCACAAACCCATGGCCGTGTTTGAGGGGGGGCGGTGGATACACAACTATAATTTGCCAACAACATGTACACTGAGGAGTGTATAGGCTAATCCACATATATTTGTCTCTACAGACACACCACAGGTAAGGTCTATCTACAATTTAGAGTCAGCAAACCCTCGAGCACTCATAGGTCAGACATGTCAGGAAAATCAGAACTTAGTACACAACATATACTTCCAGTGAGGCCTGACTTACATCAGACACAGAGTTGCTAGAACACCCATGATCATGACTTGCATGAACACCTAGGCCATTACACTCAGGTTCCACAGACTTGATACACTACATGTGGAAGTACATGCTGCTAGGATGTTCTACCTACTGTTTCAAACTTACGTAGGTAAATAGGGAAGCAGGTGTCTATTGGGAAGCTATTAGCTCCACCAATATTAGAGATTGTGGGTCTGACAGGCTGACTAAATAGGGGTTGACTTCCATTGCGACTCTTGGTGATACAAGTGTCAGAGACATGACTATCCCCTGTACTCACAGTGGGGCCTACAGGGATGTCCTACAATCCCTACATGATACCATTGGATACGCATTGGCTAACTCAAAACATGTGAGAACTGCATTCCCACTCATGGAACAAGTGAAAAACTTGACCACAGCATCACACCTTGCTACGCGTCCAACTCACACGAGTCCATAACCAGCAAACACAACACATAACAGGCATATCAACACTTACTTTAGTGGTCGGGGTCCTCAAATGTCGCCACCTCTCCCACAGTGTAGGGCGCCAGTCCACCTGTAAGGTATGGAAGGAAGAAATGTGCTCAAAATCTGTGCACAGTGCAACATTTTCAGTATAATTTACAATATGTAGGCTGAATAAGTAAATGGCAGCCATTCAGACATGATGGTACTGCATCTGATATTTCACGGCCAACTTGTACATAGCATGGGTCTCCTGTGACAGTCACACACATATCTGCACACGTACATTGGCCCTAACTATCATGTGATTGCAAACTTGCCCCATAGTTGGTGAGCACTAAAAAATATGGAGTGTCATCGTCTCATCATGTGCATCCAAGAGAAACATCCAACGCCTGGTTACTTGAGGACTGCATTACCAGTCAAACATGCCTTGTGGCCATGACACATTTAGTGCACATAGGCCAAATGTACAGAGGGAGGGGCAGGGACTCCTGTAAGCCATCCTGTTGTTACAGTATAGTCAATTGATGTGGCCCAGCTATGGTGATTTGCACCAACCATGGAGCTGTAAAGCCATGTGCATTCACTAGGACTGCCATCCATATTTGGATTGAGGCTCAACTGATTCCAACAAACATCTTAGGATGTTAGCTGAGGGCACCTTACACCTTTTCACAATGTTTTCAAATCATGAACTGACATGTATCCAAAAAGATCAAGAAACACAATAATCCCACACATTCATAGTACTTCTGTGAACGCTTTCCTTCCACATTCATCAGACTAACATGAGACCAATGTCTGAGCCACTTTGCTATTATAAATTGTCGTGAAGGCAGCACACATTTTCAGCATCATGTAGTGATTCTAAAGTCAGTCTAGCAATTGCGTCAACATAGTTGGCCTAAATGTTGGTACAGCTGTACTTCTCTGTCAATAATACCCTATATAGACATGATTGGCTCCTATTTTGTTAGCTGTGCTGACAAAAAGGCCGCACCAATTTCCTTCATGGTAAAGTTACCTGTAAGTTTGCTGAGCACGTGCTACTTAACAGCTAGCAATTGTGATCCTTGCCATAGTGCATCAATGATCCCCTTATATTTCCCCAAAATTACACACAGTCATCAAGTTAGCTGGCAAACATTGCACTAATCCACTGATGTCACAACAGAGCATTTAATTGTGCCCAATAACAATAGTCGTACTCACCAACAGTGCCACCAATCATGATTCCCAGGTGGTCCAAGAGATCCTGCTCCCTGGTGATGAGGTCAGCCCACCGGTGCTTCAGCTGGTGGTCACTCCTCTGGCTGGCATACACACGCTGCAGGTGATGCAGCACCTTTCCCAACCGGATTCTGCGCGCCTCTGTCGGGTACCCCTGTATGACCCTGCCCCCTGCCTGGATCATGAGCGGCAAGAAATGTGTCACCAGCCAGATGAAGCCCCCCAACTCCTCTTCCCCCATCCTGCCAAGACGTGGCCTACCAGACATACTTATAATTGAAGAGAAGGAATAGGGGTAAAAGAAATAGAAAGGGGAAATGGGTGAAAGTAGGGGTGAAAAGACAGAAAAAAAGTGAACCTAAACACTAAAAGAGCCCAACTATCCCCAAACTAACACTACCCACAACAGACTCCCACAAACAAGATAAATGGACAAATGTAGACAAAACACAGTACTACGGTATACACAAACAAAATGTATTTCACAAAAGGACTTTACAGATAGCACACAGAACAAATACAGCACAAAATCTCTGGACAACACTCTCTACACAGCCACACAGTCTGGAAGGATCATAGACTGCAAAGTGAAAGTGAAAGTACACCCACTGTACATGATCTGTAAACAGGATATCCTATTACATCACTTCCTGTATGAAAAGTCCCGCCTTTTTCGCGTTATGCGTCATTTTTTGTTGCACAAAACTGTATTTGCGTCATTTTTTTTTACTCACAGACGTGAATAAGAACCCGCATCCACATAATGATACATGGACTGTACAAATATCTGGATGCGGGCTAAATTTCACTCCTGTGCGTCAAAAAAAATGACGCAAATACAGTTTTGGTAAACAAAAAATGAGGCACATCGCTAGGGACGTCAAAATTACAGTGCATTAACTGGTTTGGGGCATTTTTACTTCTTTTTTGGTTATTTTACATTTGGAACACATCAGAGATTGGCTAATTGAAGACAGTATGGTGTTGATGGTGTATGTTCACATGTGTGACATCATACTGCAGCGGAACATCATCCACTACACCCTTCACAGTATGTTTACAGTTGGCTGACATCATAGATGGTCATAAGTGTGGCCTACATATATGTGTGGCACAAATTGTGCATGTTTGCCATAAGGAGAGGATAGCAATGTGACGCACATATGTACAATACCTAATTGACTTTGGCTCAAAGTGTGTGCTTTGACAATTAATTTGTTGGTTGACCAAGTGTGTGTGTACATCACATGAAGCATTATTGTACATTTGGTTGTATGAATGTGACGTCCATGTGTCCAACCCTTAGATGCAAGTAAGAATTGGAATGAGCAAGGGCATGTGTTAGTCATACATGTAAAAACACCCGCAAAGTATACTTCCAAGTTTTAGGGTCACGTAGACACCACTTGTGACATAGCATGCAGCAGATTGATGGAAGATGCATGTTCATGTCAAAGGTCCACAATTTCTACAACCTATGTCCTAGAGTATTGGTAAGAGCTTCCTAGGCACTAGTTGATGAATCCCACAGTGAGTCATACACATGTATTAAGGAAGTGGGTACCATGTTGTTTGCACAGACAGACCAGGGTCAATCTCATATGTATGATGACACCACAGTTGAGGCCATAGAAGTAAGCCCCAACTATCAAGTGGCTGTGGTGGACCAGCATACAAGACAGCATGTATCCACATATTTCCAGTGATCAATTGCACATAGGTGTCTTGTTCATGTGTGTGGTCCAATGATGATCCTGTAGCTTTTTTGGGATGTAATTTGTCACAGTTTGGACCAGAACTCATCCTGAGTCAGTGGCAGCTATTCCTGTAACTACTGAGTATCCTTTGTTGATCAATGTGAATAAAGTAGATGTGGACATGTGAACCAACATGTGGATGGTCCCACCCTGTCACTAAAGACGTGTAATGAGACAGTCAACAGGGCAACTTTGGTGTGTTGAGTGAGATAATGTCTCAATTGTCATGTTCCGGCAGGTGTGATTACAACATTTGTACACAGGTTGGCCTCTGCACTTCCCACTGCATCTGGGAAAAATCATAGACTCTGTGCTGTTTATTCTCGCAGCTATTCACCACACATGGCCCATCACTATGTTGTGCGCACTGTGATTTTGTGTGTGAACTGTCATGGTTCTGACATTTGTGTATTAGTCATGTACATTATCAGAGGTTGCTGGTTGTGCTGAAAGCCCCGTACCCAATCCTGGCCTATGACCCTGGGACACTGTCACACTTTGTCATTCATGCATAAATGCAACCCAGACAAGGGATGGGCCATGAATTTTGTATTTCCAAGAGGATTTAACTCAAATGGTACAGTTAAAAGACAGATGATGCTATACAATGTATTTGTGTATGCATGGTAGAAGGCCATGCCCAATGCCCCCTGATGAATGGCAAGTTTGCTAACGCAAGTGTGGTACATATGTAGACACAGGGATACTTTAGTGTGAGGCACAGACAGTTGCCAGTCAGGCTGACAGAATGCAAGATGATTCAGGAGCCAGCTACTGGACAAGTAACATAATCAGTGGTCTGACTGAGACTGTTTGGAGGACAAACTAGATAGTTGACATGTCAATCTGTGTACGTCCTGTGTTTTTGAAGGTGACAAATGAACCCAAGGGATGTGTTACACGGCTTAATTACTATCAATGGTTGACGGTGTATTTGACATAATGGCAACTCCTATGCTGTTCCAGGCATCATCAGGGGCAGTGCTTTTTGTAATGGGTGGTGTGCATGGAGGTGATCACAGGTGTGGGCTGCATCTGTTTCTCACCAGTCCTGTAGTTGAGACTTGCATTCTAAGGGCCAACAGACATTTTCACAAGGGGAAGCAATCTACATGTGCTAACAGGGCTTTGAAACTAGAAGACAGTGTATAAATTGACCTGACGTCCATGCAGTCAGATGTTCTTTGACAATGCATACCTTAGGAAAGGGTGTAGCACACTGGTTTGCTAATGTTGGTCTGTGTTTGTAGAGGAGGTAATATCAGGGTACACATCTTAGTATTCCAGGGATCTCTTCCGACAGCTGGGTTGTGACCAGGTGCATGGGTGTGTCAGGAGTTAGGAAATGGGCTGAGTTGTGCATGGAATGTCATGTGCGCAATGCATGTCATATGTGTGGCACTTGTGCTGTCTATGTTCTGCTTCTATGGAACTCTAATCACAGATATTCCTTGCAAATATTGGATGCAGTTGGACTAACTGCTGTCAAGGGTCTTGTCAGACATTCCTGTTAGTGATGACAAAGCACATTGACATCCTCATGTATGAGGCTTGTTTTCCCCTTATTGAGTGATGGTGTCATAGTTGTGTGCCATATGCTGCGTTGGACCTTGCTTTCAACATGTATGTGTGAAATAGTTGTGGTCCTCTGCTATAGGCCTTCAAAGGAGATATGTAAATGATATATGTCATTAAGAGTGTGTGTGTATGTGACCATTGTATGTTAGGGATCCCATAAGCTCTGGGATGTTCTGTGTCCTACTCAGTATCTCAGCAATGCTCCATGAGGCAACACTCTTATTCTGATAAGTAGAGATGAAGGTGTGTAAAAAGGGATAGTCAGACCATGATATGGTGATTATAATAGGTGTTTATTTAAATTGGTTAACTAAAGTGGTGAAGGTGATCATATTCAGAAGAAATTATTTACAATCTGTTGCCGCCTGCGTATACCAGCAGCTGTGTTCTGTAGTTCCACCTCCAGTTGCAGGCCAGCATCCTCCGCTTCTTCCTCTTCAGGCATGTGTGGCTCTGGTTCCAGGAGGGGAATGTTTATTCTGATGCAAATGTTGTGCAATATTGCACATGTGAGGATGATCCTACAAACCATCTCGGGTGAATATAGGAGGCTACCACCAGTGATGTCGAGGCAGCGGAACCTTGACTTGAAGATGCCGAAGGTCCGCTCAACAATGCTGCGTGTCCTCCTATGGGCCTCGTTGTATGCACGCTCTGCAGCAGTACTTGGGTTGCCAAAAGGTTTCATAATCCATGGCTGGATGCCATACCCCTGATCAGCTGCAAGAGAAAATGAATGGGATCATGTTGATGTAGATGGCACTATTGAAAAGACCTTTAAGGGCAGTAGTTGTCTTGTGTTGTCTGTGACTCTTTTGTGTACTAATGTGACATCCTATGCTTGTAGGCTATACCATCTGCATTGTGTTGTTTCCTTGGCTGAACGAGTGTTATGTCTGCTAACCATTTGTCAGCAGTATGTTTTGGGATTTGCAGTACAGTGTGCCCTCCCTAGTATTGTGACTTGTGATATAGGTGTCAGTGTGTCTTCACTGGGGGTGAGATGACAGTTCCATGCACAGTTAAAATTGAAAGTGTTGTTAACACGTTCATATCAAAGTACCCTGGACATCCCATACCTTTAGACCTATGCAATGTATTATTGTAAAGGTCATTGGGACACTTACAATTTGCAAGGTGACATTTCGTCAACCAAAGTCATTGACGTCTTCACATTAGGCTGTACAGTAAATTCCGATGTGTGACAGGTTCAATGGTGACTTAAGAAACATGGCTAGCGATGTCACGACCTCAGTGTGTTCCTGTTCACAAGTTGCTGTTGTGGTGTATGTGTTGTGTGTCCTAGAGTGTTGCTGTGCAGTGTGTATATAAGTAGGATTTTGTACTTACCAACAAGTAGTCCATTGCCATACCGTCCATCCTGGAAGTGTTCATTGATGGTGCAGTGACGGAAGATGTATGAGTCCTGTACGCTCCCAGGATATTTAGCCACGATGTTGGTGATCAATCCCTGGTGATCGACTATGGCCTGCAGGTTGATGGAATGTGTGTGCTTCCTGTTGTGGTAGAGGTGTTCAGTTGCAGCAGGTGGCACAAGGCGTACATGTGTGCAGTCGATTGTACCAAGGACGTGTGGGAAGCCACTGATTGCGTAGAACCCCTGTTTAGTTTCCTGCTGCTTCTGTAGTGTGTTAGGGAAGCAGATGTGGCGGGGTGTCAGTTGAAAGATGGCGTCCAGTACTTTGGGCAAAAAGGCGGAGAATGATGGTTGTGATATTCCGCCAACCAGGGCACCAGTTGTTTGAAAAGAGCCACTTGCCAGCATATGAAGTACGGCAAGCAGCTTTGTTTCTGTTGGGATGGTGCGGGGTGTCACCAAAGTGGGGGCCAACTGCTGTTCAATGTTTCGCAGCAGCTGCTGAATGGCCTGCCAGTTCAACCGGTACCTCTATATGATGTCGTGTTCCCTGAGGCCATGAAGGGTTGTTCATGGGTGGAATATCCTCTCCTGCCTTCTGCGCTGCCTTTGGGGTCCCTGCTGGTGTTGTTGTAGCTGCTGTTGTTGCTGCTGGGCTCTGCGTCTGTGTGCATGCTGGATTAGAATCACCTCCATGGCTCCCTGTTGCTGCTCTGCTGTTTGTTCTGTGTGTTCTGATTAAATACAGGTGTGTTTGCCCCATTTTAATGCCTGCCCTGACCCAGGCATTACATTTTGCCGCAAATCGGGCTGTGCGTAATTTTCTGGCTCCGCCTCCCGGCCGTGCGTCATTTTTGCCTGAAAGCATAAATACGACGCACGGCCCTTTAAGCCATTTTTTTACGGGAACACCTACCTTGCATATAATTAACGCAAGGCGGGTTGCCGCATCCAAAAAATGACGCACACAGCAGAATTTTGCCGTCCGCGGGCTCGGGCGTCAAAGTTTAAATACGGGGCAACGTTTGCGCTGATTGTGCATCAAAAATGTTGACGCACAATCGGCGCAGACGGAGTATAAATATGCCCCTAAATGTCGTGCAGAGTACAAAATCCCAGGATTGGGAAACTGGAAGATGGAAGAGCACTATCAACAATACCACCAATAAAAAATATTTTCCGTGGTTGTTTGCAATAGCAGTTCCACCAAGTGTCATTTAAAGTGCAAATTACACAAAATTCACAAAATATCCAAAAATAAAAACAGAAACATAAACGGTCCTTCAGAGAAGAGCCTTATGGTCAGCATCTGCTGCATATGTCAAAAATCCTTTGGCAGCATGATTTACTACCCATAGTTAGTTGCGGCCATATCCTGCTGCAAATCAATGCAGAGCATTGCCAAAGTGTTACATAGTATGGATTGGCAACCGGCAATAACCCTAATACCTTAGCATTGAGAGCAACTGTCAGAGCAAATCTCTGAGGAGCCCTCAGAACAACTATCAGAACTACCACCTGTGATCAAACATTACTCCCTTTCCACATGCTGAAAGCCCAAATAGGCCAGTTCAATTAACAGAGTGGTCAATAAAATACTGGACGCCTAATTTATCAGACAATGGGGCTTATGCTGCAATTCCTCACCCCATCCAACATTAGTTGCGTCACCCCTACAAACATGCTTCTTGTTGAAGTCCAGAACCTAATGAAAGAATATTTAACCTACTGAGTGACTCCAGGTTGAATTGAATCTCCCCCTTTTCACTGAAACCTGAAAAAAACCAACCTCGTGGTCCTACAGATTACCTATTTAACAATCTATAAAGAGTTTTGTGTTGAAAAAGGTGGGAAGGGTCTATATAAATACCAAAAGAAAACCCTTTTGTTTGAAGTGTGTGCTAGATAGGCTCATCATCCTGCTGGATGTATGGTCGACATGATATTTCTATACATTAAACGAAAGGCTTTCTTCTTCAAACACACAGTTTATCTTTTAAAGACATAAAATGCTGAACGCCTCTTTTGGATGATAATATATGGGTTTTGTTTTGTTTCTAACACTGTGTGTGTGTGTGTGTGTCTGTGTCTGTGTCTGTGTGTGAGAGAGAGAGAGAGAGAGATAGAGAAAGACACACATGTGAATATCTTCCACTTGCATAGTACTTTCATGCCAAGTTAGCAGTACTTAGACGCCTCTGGGCTGCTTTTGTCTATGTCGCTGAATCTCCTTTGTATCCTTTTACTTGTATGTCTTATTGTACAGTGGTCCAGGTACGGTTTGGGCAATAGAAAACCAAAATAAATGATTGAAATAGATAATGTGAAAAATCTCAAATGATTCACAGCAATCCTATTGATCATAAAATAAGTGATTGTCTTGAACTGCCCTTTTATTTCTATACAGTACTATGCTGTTAATGGCATTCGTTTACCGAAATTTCAGTGTTTCCTTTAAAACTGACTGGAACAAACATAAAAACTTCAAGTAAAGGAAGATGTGCCGCCAGGTCCTGATTCAGCAATTGACAGTACCGGTGCTAATTTTGTGTTTTTTCTTGATTTCCAGCTGGAATCTATCAGCTCACTCCTGCTGGTCAAACTACCCTCAAAAGCCAAGAGATGTGCGAGATCAGCAAGGAGATGCTATGTGCACCACATCTGCCCCAAGCTGTGCTCATTTGTATAACTGCGGTGTTTGAAATAAACTACTCCCATTGCGGATAACAGTAAATCTCTGGACGGCAAATGGAGGGATTCTGCTCGTGCCTTGCCCGCGTATTTACCCTCTGCACTGCTGGGAACTTGTTACAATTGGGCTCTCACAGGCATGGGGTTGTGTAAATTGAAATCCTTAGAAAGTACTATAGCTGTGTGATTCATGGCTTTTCTTTGAAAAGTCTTAAGTCTATTTGACGCAAGGGAACTATTATTAGTTGGGAATTTGTTCTAAGACATACAAGATTGTTCCTCATGCAGAAAACAGATTTCCGGTAAACTGGCATAACTAAATGCTACACTTTTGAAACCTACAGTGAGAGTGAATGTAGAAGGAACATTTTTCTACCTACACCAACGATATCTATTTTCAGAGGTTGTGTTATACAGACTTAACCATATTCTCCAGAAGAGTATTTATGTAACACTTGTAGATGAACAACAGACGGCTTCATTACTGAGTGCCACCTGATGATGACTCCTACAATGCCCGTGAGCAGATTACATTGAGCAAATACTGTCACCTGCATACTCAGGAGATACTTCGAAGTAGGCGGTGTTCATGAGAGTAGGAGTTTTATATTGTAGTTTAACAGTAGACAGTGGCATAGCCAGTATGTCATGGCCCTAGTGCAAGGAAGAAAATTGGCCGTCGCAGTTGTTTCAATTGTGAAATACAGTAAATAATCAGGGTTCAGTGGACCCTCACACCTCTAAGCCCTGTTGCCGTTGCTCCACCTGCACCAATGGAAGCCGTGCCCCTGGAAGTGGATTGCACTGATGGTGAGTCCTTACTGTTTTCTGGTAGGGCTTTCCGTGGTAGTTAGTTGAAAACTTTCTTCTCAAATTGTTGGAGATTGGCGAGTGTTTTGCTTCGGGTGATCGCTCAAGAGTCTGCATGTGTACAGAGAACAGGCACACTTTTCCTGGTTCTGCCTCTGAGCGATATCTGGAATTCCAATACTTGCAGATCTGTGCATTTGAGATGGTTCCCCGATCTGAGCAGCTTGTCAGCAAGATAGTGTTGACAATGGTTGGCGTTTTAACCCCTTCACTGCTAAGACTCCTCTCCCCCGCTCACAGTGCTGAGCCCTTTCTAGGTCATTCCTAGGCAGCGTGCGTGCTCTGTCTGGATTACCTGTTGTATTGAATAAAGGATTTTGCCCCTGCCTACTGCTTACAATTGGTTTAGTCCAAATTCACTCTTCTGTGCTGCCTCCTAAGTTGTCCACGTAGCAATAAGTCATTTCTGTTTTTCGCATAGGAGCACCACTCAACTACAGTTTCCTTCCACTTGCATTCTTCATCGGGTGTTGGGGCAAACTCTTTTTTTCAATAGTTGTAGCGCGGTATGCCACGCTCTATCTTTAAATATGGCAGCCATGCCCACCTCCATCTCCTGCCTGCTGTTCAATTTGTGATTGGTATGTTCACGGTGTGATATAGTATTTTTAATATTTTTTAATATTTTAACTGGTTTGCTTGTGCCTGCATTTCTTCTTTACCCCACCACCTCCCAGCCATTGCTGCATTTCCTGCTCGTGTTGGCATCCCTCCTAGTTTTATGTTCCAACACTCCATGTGAATGTTTCTGTTTTTCCCTATGCTCCAGTCTGCTCCTTCAAAACCCCCAACCATCCACTATTTGTTTCATAACCCCGGTCCCACCCACCTTCTTTCTTGTTGTGTCTATGAATTTTGCAGTTTTTTTTGCATTATTTTAAATATAGTGCAAACTGGACCTGAAAGTATTGAAGCACTTTACCTGAGCACCAGTTGCATTGAACAAGGGCATAATCATTTTTTGAAGACTTAGAGTGATGAAATGATTTGCCCAGAATCACAGTATGTTGAGGCGACACAGAGAATCGTTATCAACAAGCCAATACAATACTTCTATTCAGTCTCTGTCGGCATATGGATGCATTATCTTTATTTCTGAATGGAACTAAAACCATGGGTACAGTCTTGGTTCACTGAAACCATAAATAGTTTGTCACATCTGTGCGCTCGCTACACAAACTCCTCCCCCACCATGAGAAATGTTCCCTGTCTGTTTTTAGCCTGACTCCTTTGTCTCAGCACTTTTACCACATTTTTTGTACATAGAGAAAGAACATTGCAATAAAGTTGTATTAAGGTTCTTTGTTCAGACACATTGTAATGCTGCAAAAAAACGTAACCAAAAGCCGACTACTGTTTTAAAGGTTGCGACGTTGCACATTGCTTGTAAGTGTACTGCTCCAACTATCTCTGAAGAACAAAACACACTGAGGGCCTGATAACTACTTTGGAGGAGGTGTTAATCCGTCCCAAAAGTGACAGTGAAGTGACAGATATACCACCAGCCGTATTACTAGTCCATTATATCCTATGGAACTCGTAATACGGCTGGTGGTATATTCGTCACATTTGGGACGGATTAGCACCTCCTCAAAAGTTGTAATCAGGCCCTGAGTCTTTGTGAATTATGCACGCACTGATTCTTACATTTCCCTAATTATACGAGCTGCTGCAAGCTGTTCTGGTTGGTCTCCATGCAATGTGGGACTCTCGTAATTTGTTTTTTCCTCCATATGGCGCCCGCTTCACGGATTTTTAAGATCTAAGGGCCAGATGTAGCAGAATTCTGAATTGCCACCCGCAAATTGCGAGTCAGACTGACTCGCAATTTGCGAGTCGCAATTCAGAATGTTGGATGGTGTCCCTGACAACATCTGCGATTCGCAGGGGGGTCGCAAAGGCTCACCTCATGAATATTCATGAGGTGGGTCTCAATTTGCAACCCCCTTGCGAATGGCGGCCCTCCCAGGGATGGTGGCCTGCTGAGGAAAAATTTTATGTTTTAGTTTCATTTTTTCAGAGGAGGCAGTGGTCCATAGGACCACTGCCTGCTCTGAAAAACTGTTAGCAGTGCCATTCTCAACGGGGAAGGGGTCTCATGGGGTCCCCTTCCCTTTTGCAAATGGGTTACCACCCATTACAAAAGGTTGCACACTGTGATTGTTTTGCGACCGCGTTCGCGGTCACAAAGCAATCCTGCATTGCACTGCGACTTGCAATTAGGAAGGGAACACCCCTTCCTAATTGCGACTCGCAAACCCGTTTTGTGATTCGGCAACCAGGTTACTGAATCACAAAATGAGGTCTGTGCATTGCAAAGTGCATTTTGCATGTCGCAAACAGTGAAATTCGCTGTTTGCGATGTGGAAACTCCTTAGTACATCTGGCCCTAAATACCTAGGGGTATCTAGGGTGGGGTGACTTGTGTGGCTCTCACCAAATTGTGTTACCCAGAATCCGTTGCAAACCTCAAAATTCGAATAAAAACATTTTCCTCACATTTCTGTGATGGAAAGTTTTACAATCCATGTGGAGCCACTAACTTCCATCCACCCAGCATTCCTCCAAGTCTCCAGATTACTATGGTACCTCGCTTGTGTGGGTAGACCTACTGCCTGCGACAGGAAATGGGCCAAAACATAACATGCACCCAGCACATTTTTCCACCTAAAGCGGACCCTCTTTTTCCAATGTGGTAGCTCTAGATTTTGGACCATAGCTTATATGTCACCTAGGGAAACCTAGACAACCTGTACAATTTTGAAAACTAGACATGAGGGGAGTGTGTGGACTGGTGTTTTGCTAGCAGTGTGTGTAGTGATCAGCAGTAAGTCACTACTTACACACTTGGCCAAATGCCAACTCACACACTCCACCAGCCAAGCGCCAAATCATACACACTGGCAGCCAAGCACCAGTCCACGCACAACTCCAGCCATACACCAGTCCATGCACACCGCCAACCAAATGCCAGTCCACCCACATCACAGCCAAATGCCAGCTCACACATACACACCACTAGCCAAGCGCTAGCTCATACACACTACCAGCCAAGCACCAGACTGAGCACAGTGCCAGCTAAATGCCAGTCCACACACACGGCCAGATAAGTACCAGTCTATGCACACTGCCATCACAATTTTTTAACAAAAAAGACAACACAAGCCAATTGGAAGAAGATGAAATCCATACCTACAAACACAGTGACTCTAACTAAATACAACACACTAATTCCAACTGCAAACTCTGAACACAAAATATAAAATGATACAGACCAGTCAGTTTACTTTTACACTTATGGTTGCTCCCAATAACTCTGCTGCATGTAGTACAATTCAAAACATGCGGGCACACATAGCTAAGGATTGGAAGGACACTGGGGACAGTACATATGACTCTCCTTCTGCGCACCTTTTCAGGTACAGATTTTACATCTCCTACTGGGAAAATTGTTTTTAGGCATGGAAGGAATGTTATCGGGAATCGTTCAGTCTAGCCACACCGTCCACCACTCCAGCTCTAGGAACTCTTGCCTGTTCGATTATAACAAGGTTACCTATCACAGATTGCTGAAACTGAACAAATGTCATATTTGACTCTGGTAAACATCCTTGAATACAACAAAAGCATTGAAGGATGCTAGATTAAACAAATGGATAGCCAACTTCTTATACCAGATGTAAACATTATGAACAGCAGTGTAAGGTTTAAACCTCTGATCTACTCTATCTACACCACCTATATGCGTATTATAGTCTAAAATGCACACAGGTTTGCACACTTCAGCAACCTGACCCCAAACAGTCACAGGTGAAGTACTTTCATCATGGATGGTAGTCAGCATGTCAACATCTCTCCTGTCTGCAACATTCACAGCTAGACGTTCTTCATTACGCAATGCACTGCATTTTTCCCTTTCAAGCTTTTTACAAACAAGCTCTTTTGGGTAACCTTTATGGGTATAGTGAATCTTGCCACAAGCAACAGTGTCCACTTTGAACAATTCCCTGAACAGTTGCACACCAGTGTAGAAATTATCTACATATAAATGGTGACCTTTGTTAAAAAGTCCACTACCAAGTTCCCACACAATTTTCTCACTAACTCCGAACATGGACGGACATTGAGGGTCAATATTGGAATCTTTACCAGTGTACACGTTGAAATTATAGACATATCCAGTCCTACTCTCAGACAGCATATACATCTTAACTCCATAATGTGCCATCTTGGTAAGGAATTCACTGCCTAAAAACTAAGCAGCCCTTGAAGTGGACCGAAGACTCATCCACAGCTATTTCTTTCCCTGGAGCATAGATCTCTGAAAATCGATCTACAAAGTGATCAAGGACAGGCAAAATCTTAAAAAGAGAGTCACAATCGAGGTGATCTTGTGGCAGTGCTGAAGCATTATTAGAAAAATGCAGCATCCACAGAAGAAGCAAATACTGATCATGACTCATGGTCGCAGGAAAGATAGCCTTTACCATCAAGGGACTAGTACACCAATATGAAGACAGTGACAGCTTCCTTATCAACCCATCAAAAATGATAAACCCAAGAACTTCTCCTACTCATCCAGATTTGTGGGAGTCCACCAGCTAGCTCTAGAGTGGAGCACATGTCCGGCACTGTTGTCCCTCAAATAATGTTCAGCATGCAAATTCGTCCGGTCAACAATCTCATTAAAAAATACATAGTCCATGAACAAATGAAAGAAATTTATAGGCAAAAACTTTTCAATATTCATTCTACACCCTGCAACACCAGTAAAGACAGACAATGCCAGATGTGCCATGTTCCGGGCAACCCAGAGTTCAGCACTTCTAATGGGAAGCCTTTCAGCCCTAGGTTGCAATCCAGATGCCTTTTGCTGCACTATAAGCATATCAGGGTCCTCCTCTAAAAGAGGCACTTCCTGTGTGCTTAGAGTGGCTTCATCATCAGATGTTTCCTCTCAGACATAAAATTCACTGCCGGAATCTTGGACTGCCTCCTCTGCCTCAGATGCGAAGTCAGTCTCATAATCATGGTCAGAGGAAAAATTGAACAGCATACCAACAACCTTCTGAGCAGTAATCCTGCAGCCAGCCATAGACCTAACTAATAAAAGTAACTTGGCAACTAAGTCAACAATACCAACAATGTGCAACATAAGTAATAAACAATGTATGAATTTATCTGACGGAAAGTAAAACTACTGGTATTCTGGAAGGAAAAAACAATCAATACAAGGCACACAAAGACCTCTATACTCAAAAATGATACCATTCACTTGCCAGAGACAGCTAGACTCACCAGTACCTGCTTTGTACAGGCACAGCACCAACAATATCCCGCTAGAAAGGAAAAACAAAAGAAAATTACTCACAAGACTATACAATACAGATCCTGCACACATCGAAGGAGAATTTCACACACAATAAACAGAAGCTAAATATGCTGCTATTATTTCACCATTAAAAAAACACATTCCTGCAGGGGAATGATACTCATTTAGAGTAAAGAGTATAAAAAACTTTTCTTACCAAACACATGCAACTACACAAACTGCAGATCTACCAGTGCTGAAACCTCAAGTAGGAATCACAGCAGAAGAAATCCTAAGTTTTGCACTAGATAAAAAAGAAGATATAAAACATTATAATCACAAATGCAAATGATGACAAGAAATTAAACAGTTAACATTATAAAATGCTGTCTCCACCCAAATGCAAGTCCACACACACCACCAGACCACGCACACCACCAGCTGAACTCCAGTTCACACACACACAGACACTTTCCCTAGTGTCTAATGGTTTCTTGCCCCCCCCCCTCCTTGGGGGCATATTGGCCTAAAAATAAGGCCAATCTGCCACCAAGGGGGACACAAAAATGGGCCAAACTATACAGAAAAAAATACCCCCACAACTGGGACGACCCTTGCCCAGGGGGCTGATGCCAAACCTAAAAAAAATATTATTCCCTGGTGCTAGTGGTTTTCAATCCCCTTTGGGGGCAGATGGGCCTTAAACTATAGCCAGTCTGCCCAGGGGTACATAAAACAGACAAAGGTAATAAAAATACACATGCACGCACAATTGGGGTGACCTGTGCAGAAAGGGCCACCCCAAAAAAAAAACATACTATTACTCCCTGATGCTAGTGGGTTTCTTCCCCCCTGGGAGCAGATGAGCTGCAAACTATGGCTGATCTGCCTCTGGGGGTCAAAGAATGGCCAAAAGTAATTCAAATATATGTGCCCCCACAATTGGGGTGACCCTTGCCCAAGGGACCACCCCCAAACATGGACATACTATCATTCCCTGGTGCTATTGGGTTTCTGGCCACCCTGGGGGCAGATGGGCCTCAAACTATGGTTGATTTGCCACCGGGGGGCAGAAAATGCCCAAGCTTTTTGGAGCAGCCCTTGCCTCAATTACCCCCACAATTCCTTGTGCTAGTCGGCATATTTCTGTTACACGATTGCGACCCCCACACGCGATCGTGCAGCGGGAATGCACTGCTAAGAGACATAGAGGAAAGGAGAACATTTTTCCTTTCTCCTGATGCCTCTTTGTATGGCCAAAACTCCATGCAGGAGAAACCTACCTAATGGCTTGCAATGCGTCAAAGTGGCTTTTGATGCAGATCACGGGGGAGGTGTCTGGGTGGCAGAGGAAGGGCTTCACTGCCATCTCTGGTGGGGGGGTGAAATGGGCAACCCACAAGGGGAGTGCAAGTGCTTCCCTTGTGGGTGGGTGCGAGGACAGGACAGTTTCATTCTCAGCACACGCCCACTCTGTCTGAGGATGGAAACATTCTATCCTCAGCATGGAATGGGTTAAAAGGTTGTGTCCTGGGAGTGAGAGTTTTGTAATTGTTTTAGAGAGACGTAGATAATCAAACATGTTTTGAGCTATAATCAGCTATGCAACTGCACAGAAGATGAGAGCATTGTATCTGGAAGGCTTGCTAGTAGTGTGTTGCTGACATCATTGGGGGAGAGTGACAGCGTCTGGAGCATGAGCAATAGATAAAAGTTGTTGTGTATGCCTTGATTTTAAGGATTTACATTTACATGGTCTTGGTAGTCAGCACAGAAACCTAAGTGTAGGAAATTGGGTTATACGTTGTGCAGGAAGAAAGGCGTGTGCAAGTAATAGGTCTACAATATCATCTTACTGGGAACACAGGACCCTATTGTACCACTTGACTCTCTCACAGTATTAAAGCAGAGCATCCAAGGCCTACGTAGGGGAGGTGGTGTGGGCTAGCAATCACCACTTGCTGGCATGTAATAATAATACATAAATGATTGACCAGTCAGTGTTTTTTCATTAGAAAAAGAAAAAGTGCACGTATTACACAAATATCACTAAATATTACACATTAATTTTCAAATGAATACATAAGGCAGTTTGAAAGTACCTTAGATGACATTATGAAATCACATTTGACCCACTCAGGGTCGTGAACCTTCAAAATACAGTACCCCCACCTATACCAGCCAGCACATCACAATATAAGCAATATCACTTTAAACAAGATGGGCCTACTGGCATTATCAAGGGGCATCAAAATATCAGTTAAGCCTAGTGGCTTTCTGAAAGGTCCACCATATTGAAAGGCTAATAAACTGCATTTTAAAAACACCATCATTGGCGTAAATGCAACAATCCATAATACCCATGTGTAATACAGTAACTACTGACAATAAAGCATTTTAAGAACACTCAGCAATCACAGTAAACATAAGTGATTGATAAAAAAAAAAAATAAGCACAACATGTGTCTGTGTGTTAGACCTGACATCCTTGGCGTGGTCTCCCCTAACTTTGTGCCTCTACTTCCCAGGTTGTTGCTGTGTGCTAGACTCTGTTTCTACTGTTGTTGTTACTCTGGGCACTTTCCAACTGCTGACCAGTGCTAAATTGCAAGTGCTCCCTATGTAAAATTACCTGTGTAGGCGGCTTTTCCATGAAAGGCGTATTTGATTTGCTAATAAGTCCCTAGTAAAGTGCACTAGAGGTGCCTAGGGCCTGTAAATCAAATGCTACTGGTGGGCCTGCAGCACTGATTGTACCACCCACATGAGTAGCCCTGTAAACATGGCTCAGAACTGCCACTGCAGTGGCTGGGTGTGTAGTTATTAAACTGCCAATTCAACTTGGCAAGAGTACCTACTTGCCAGGCCCAAACCTTCCCCTTTTTATACATATAAGGCACCCCTAAGGAAGACCCTTGGTAGCCCCATGGGAAGGGTGCAGTGTATGTTAAAGGTGGGACATGTACTGCTGTGATTTATATGCCCTAACAGTGGAATACTGCCAAATTCGGTTTTCACTGTTCCTAGGCCTATCTCACTCACAGGTTAACATGGGGACTGCCTTTAAATATCCTTTAACCTCAGTTTCCCTTTGAGAGCAGAAGAAATATGGAGTTTGGGGTCTCTGAACTCACAGTTTAAAAATACATATTTTAGTGAAGTTGGTTTTCAGATTGTTAGTTTGAAAATGCCACTTTTAGAAAGTAGGCTTTTCTTGATTAAACCATTGTGTGACTCTGCCTGTTTGTGGATTCCCCGTCTGGGTCAGACTGACAGTTGGGTTGTTTGTGAAGAGAGCTAGGGTGTAGCCTGCATTTCTGGGCTGGAGTGGAGGGATGAGTGGTCACTTACACCTGAATGGGCTGCCCTCACACAATGCAGTCCCCAGCCCCCTGGAGTGTTTCTGGGGCCTGGCCTGGGCAAGGCAAGATCCTGTAAACAACAGAGACTTTCCTTTGAACTTTTCCTACTTCAAAGGCAGAAAGGGATATAAGTAGTGGACCCACACTTTAGATCACATCTGGATTCAAGAGCAACCTCTGCCAAGGAGAACAGCTGACAAGCTGAGGAGAAGTGCTGCCCCTGCCTGTGACTGTGCTTTGTTGGGCGATCCTGCAGTTGCTGCCTATACCTGTGAAAGGGGACAAAAACTGGAGTGTGTTGTGCATTCCTGCTTAAGAAGAATCTCAAAGGGCTTGGACTGAGCTTGTCTGCTGTTTTGAAGTTTCAGGGCTGTCAAAATCAAAGACTTCCTCTGTCAGCACCTGGATTCTCTGATGAGGCTCCTGCCCTGCCAAGTTGTGCCCCATCCAGTCCCTGTGCCCTTGAAAGGTGGTGTTGGCAGAACAAGGACTGAAATCTACGCACAGAACACTGTACGGGGACATTTTCAAAGCTCCACCTGCATCGTGGCTGGAAGATTGACGCATTGTGACTGGAGAAACAATGCAACACCCGCTTGCAGCTGCTGATAATGACGCAAACCCCATGCAGTGCAGTTTTCTAACACCGTCCGACCAGATTTCTCATGAATCGTCACTGGGCATCAAAGTCATTGTGAACCGGCGTGGATTCGAGGTACCCTGTTTGGAAATCGCTTTCTTACGAGGGAGAAAAACAACATATCGCCTACCTAACCGAAGAAGAAATGATAAACGGCCTCACTTGTGAGAAAGGAATCAACTCATTGATGACTTTTCCAATGCATGCTCACCCGTGCGCCTTTATTTTTGACGCAAACCAGGTACTTTGTGTAAAATCAACGTTTCCATTGTTTTCTATGGAGTAAGACTCTACTTTGAAAATTCATATCTTGACTTGTGTATGTTGGATTTTTGAAGTTTTGATCTTGTTTGATTTTCATAAATATTACCTATTTTTCAAAACTGGTGTGGTGTCCATTTTGTAGTATTTTCACTGTATTACTGTGGTGCAAATACCTTACACATTGCCTTTGAGATAAGCCAAGCTACCAAGGGTGTGAGCAGGGGTTATCTTCAGGCTGTACCTCCATTGCTCTGACTACAGTGAGGGTCCCTGCTTGGACAGAGTGCAAACTGACTGCCTACCAGAGACCCCTTTTCTAACACTGTGTCTTTTTATACACTTTCAAGTCATATAGAATACAACAACAGAATGAGCCCCCAGAGGGCGCTGCTCTTTATGTGTCCACTTTATATATAGTCACGCAATATAAAATACAACCATAGAACCATCCCCCAGTAAGCATCACACTCTATTTGTCTTTATTATTCACTTTTAAGCCACAAATAATGCTGCAATAGAGCTACAGCCTAGAGGACAATACACTCCCAGCAAAAACTCCACCCTTGGAAGTGCTTGATAGAAAGATGAAAATACTATGGGAGTCTTAATTTCCAGGACCCCTCAAACATAGGGTCAGTACCTTTAAAATGACCACACTGGGGGAGATGTACTCCTGCAACCCCCCCGCCCCACTTTCCTTTTCAGTTTGGTGGTGCCCCTGCCCGTTATGGGGCACCACAATCTAGAAAAATATGTAGATCAAAAGATCCCACAAGGCATTTTGTGGCTCTCCATCTAGGAGAAGTAGTATCTTAAGAGGGGCTCTCTTGCTGTGCTAGGGACAGCTGCATAGCTTTTCCTTTGAGATTTTTAACACCCATGACATGTCACTCACAGTGTGGGCACCCTGGTAAGCCCACTTCTGTTTGCCTCATCTGGCTCCCCACCCGACTGGCATCTTGGAATGCTGGTGCAGGAGCCGGAAGAATGCTTCTCCCCTGCCCGCTCCATGCAGCAGGGTGTGTCTTTTTCTGGTGTCTGCCCTGCTCTCAGAAGAAACAGGCACAGTAAGCGGGGTACAGGTCCACCACTGTAAATGGGCCCAAAGATGGAGTCCTGGGCCTCTCTTTTTGTTGGGGGGAGGGCATGACTGTGTTCCCCTGTGTTTAATACTGTTTCAGTTACAGCGAGAAATGAGCCTGGGGAGTGGGCCTTATGCATGCTCCCTCCATTGCTGCTATAAAAGAATGTTTCCTTGTAGAGACCTTCAGGCCCTGGCCCTCCCAAAGGGTATTTTCAGCTAATGCAGTGAAGCTCCACGGCCTCTATTCCCAGAAAAGGACAAAGGTTGCTAACCTTAAAACAGCCATAACCCTGGACCCCTTGGGCTGACTTTGATGATCCAGGCCTAGGTTTACTCATAGTGGTGAGCCCTAACCACTAGGAGCAGTTCCAGTAGGCTTCCTGGCCTAAAACATCGTGTTCCCTACAAGAAGCTGGTTCCATTGGCTCCCTGCACCAGCTTTCCCCTGGTCTATGTCTCTGGGCTCAGAGGTCCAGAACCTTCCCCTAACTGGCCCTCAGTGAGTGTAAAGGGGCAGGCCTCACTGGCACTTGGAGACACCTGCTGGTCTTGGGGTCAATTGGAGGCAGAGCCCATTGTCCTTTTGGGCATCAGGGGATTTGTCCTTCCAGTTGTTCATGGCTGTCACAGTCCCAGGCTTCAGCAGAAAAAAGCACAAGCAGCCCTCTCTCTCCTTTGTGAAAAGTTTCTAACAAGGGATGGATGTTTCTAGAAGCCAGGCACTCCAGGCTAATCCTAGGGTTCCACATCACCTCTCTACCCCTGTCCCAACCTTTCTGCATAGCATTCTGGGCCACTTTAAGATGTCGTCATCCAGGAGGCAGTGGTCACATCTGCTCTTGGGGCCTCAGCTCCTCCAGTCACTGACATCACTGCCAGGGCCTTTGTTTCCAAAGCTTCTAAGAAGAGCCACTTCCTGTGTTGGCTCCAGTTGTCTAGTCTTCCTCCTTTGTTCAGTGGGACTGGGCTGTTCCCAGCTCTGGTACAGTGTGGCAGGTAATTAACAGATGCAGATTTTCTTCCCTACCCCTTCCTCCTCAGGAGCTGAGGGAAGCACTTTTAGTTACTCTTTTTGTGAAGGGTGGCCTTTGTTCCCTCTGCTGGGGTCAAATGTATTTAACTTGGCCTAGTAGGGTGACAAAGGTCCTGGGATCTGATCGTGACCTGAGCCAGAGAAACATGACTATTCGGGACAAACCATAAAGTGTACATGTCTGATCTTGGGATTTGCCAAAAGGAACTGGGTAAACACTTTCTACCCAGTTTCATACCTCTAGAGGTTGTAGGCCAAGTGTAGGAGGCCGTCCCTCTATGTACTGCACAAAACTAGGTACACTGTGCAGGGGTCCAGGCAACAACATGTTAGTTTCCAGAGGCAAAAACTAGATCACCTAATGCTCTAATTTTTTAGTTAGCTTGGTCGAGCAGTAAGGCTAATCTTGGAGAAGTGCTGAGCATTTGTTATACTCACAGTATCCATCATGCACCACACACACTCAAGGAATAATTCGGGACCAATTTCATAAAAATACTGCAGATTTTTATGTAATTTTTAAGACCAAGATGGTCAAGATACATTAAGTAATTTTTGAGTTATGATTTTAAAAATCTTACAGTAGAGTTACCACTTGCTTCTTTTGCAGGATGGGCGAAGCAGTCGGTGGGCACCTTGTGCTAGCTGGGGAGCCTTGGGTGGCTCCCGGTTCTGGCGGGAGCATAGCTGGAATGTCTCTTGGCACAGGGCCACTTAGAGCGGCCACCTGGAAAAGGAGATGGTTTGAAAACTTAAAGGTTGTGCCTTGGGGTCGCCACTGGCGGTCAAGGTCGCAAGGGGTTAGGGATCCATGAAGCACAGCTGGATCCTTGTTGCAGGGTACAGGGCAGCCGGATGCAGGGCTCATTGGTGATCCAGGAGCTGTGCGCAATGGAGCCCTTTGGAGCTGGAGGTAATGTCCCTTGAGGACAACGGTGGCACTCTGGTGGAAGGTCCAGGATGTTCATGAAGTCCCTTGACTAGCATCAGGCTTGGGGGTCAAGTTTCAAGGGCGGTAAACTCTTTGAAGCTCACCGCCAGGACAGTGCACATTCCTGAGGGAAGAGGTGTTACCTGTTCTACCCAGGAAGGGCATTGTCTTACAAACCAGAGAAGCAGGCCTCTCCACCAAGGTAGCTGGGAAACTCGTGTTTAACCAGCGTTCAGCACATGCTTTAAAAATGTCTGCTCTGTTCACTCACTATGTCCCAGGGTTGGCAAGGACCCAGTGGGGGCACATTGCTCATGTAGCTATTCCCTTACATATAATATGGAACACCCTGCCTTAGGGCTGTAAGGCCTGCAAGAGGTGTGACTCACCCATAGCAAATGCAGTTATGGTGTACAAGGCACACATGCAGTGTGCCATGTCGAGTCTGCATTTTAGGTTTGCAGCAGGACACTCAGCCTGCAATGGCAGTGCTGGGTGCATCTGGATCCATTCAATCAATCAATCAATCAATCAGTACATTTGTAGAGTGTGCTACTCACCCGCAAGGGTCTCAATGCACTGAGTAGGGGTGCTGCCACTGCTCGAACAACCAGGTCTTGCGGTGTCTCCTGAAGGTCAGCAGGTCCTTGGTCAGCTGCAGGTGGATGGGGAGGGTGTTCCAGGTCTTGCATGGCCCTAGAGGGTGGCACAATCAGTGCTGCTGTCCTCAGGGGCCTACTAATAGTACCCCATGCCCTTGGGCACCTATGTGCCCCTTTACTAGGTACCTATAGTGGTAGAAAAGGTATATCCAATTGTGCCAATGCATCACTACAGATTTAGGGAAAGAGCTTTGGCCCAGGGAACCTGGTGAGCAGGGGCCCTGGGCACTTCAATTTCTAGAACACATCAACATCAGGCAAAAAGTGGGGGATATTCATGTCAAAAAGAGGCCCTTTCCCACACCACTGGGAAGCAAAAATACACTCTAAGGTAGATTTACCCATATATATAATGCAGACAAAACAGTAAATCATACTGACCTCCCCTAGGAGTACCCACTACTATGATAAGCCCTATCCCAGGGCAATACCTAACCCTGCACAGTCCTGTTTACCCCAGGCTACCTGTGCCCAGTTACTGGGCTCTGCACAAATGTAGTCTAACGCAGGCAGGCTGCACACATGGGCACGCACGTGTGCACAAGTGTTCGCATGAATCCAGCTAAGTGCCCCTTATCCTAGCTGCATTGCAGGGGCCTTTTCTTAAAAGACTGACACTGGCAGTAAGCATGTACAGTCCATTACCAGGTGATCACTGTGTGTGAGACACATGTAATTATACTCACCCACAGTAAAACGTTCAAAACTGGGTGATCAAAACTATCCAGGCATACTAAATAGGCGGAATTTATTTTGCAACGCAAAGCCAAATTTACTTTTATTTCATGCAACACAGTGCAGCAACTAAAGTTGCTGTTCTTTGTTGCATGAACAGGAGAGAACAGGAGAACACCATTGTTAGAAATTGGGTTCCTGGTTGGCTACGGTAGGCACATCAGCCAGGCAGGGACCACTATTGTAGTCAGGGTAAAGGAGCTACACACCTATGATAACCCCGCTCATCCCCTTGGCAGGTTGCCACGAGCAGTCAGGCTTATCCCAGAGGCAATGTGTAAAGCGTTTGTACAACATAGACAACAGTAGTGACACAATGAATACACCACAATGGAAACGTTACAACAAGTTATATAAAAATAAACTGTATTGCACAAAACAACATCAGACCCAACACAACATGTATCAGTAATACCCTGCTACATAAGCAGTTGTCAGAACAACACATAGGTTAAGTCTGCAAAAACAAGAAGTAGTCAAATAAACACCTAGGTAACTACTACCCCACAGCACAAGCAGTAGTCAGGTCATCATTATCACCAAAAATTCAAATATTCATAATAAACACATTATCATTAGTGCCAAGACATCATCATGAATGCACATAGAATTAAACCTTCCCCAAACAGAAAGTCATCATTATCACCAACATAAATGCACATATCCTGAAAAACATTTATATATGGCATATGTTATAACATCCTGGTGAGTGCCCACAAAAAGGAACATCTTACCAGTACAGTAGTCTTATAAACAATTATCCACCCTCCAACTTAGATCATATAGACCCTGGAACTAGGTACGTCTCCAAACAAGGGGAAAACAATATATCACAGAACATTAGGTCATGAACTGAGGGAAAAAACACTCGAAAACCACAGTGCAACTGAGCTTCTGTTACATGAAATGTGGCAATTAGGACAACTTCAGTCCAGCCAGGAGCTCCTGCGCTCCTATTACCCAAGATGTGGTATTTCTCCTCCCATGGGAACAAGGCCTCCATCGAAGTCTCCATCCCTAGAAGAGGCCAGGAAGAGGAAAAGTGCCCCTAAACAAAGGTGTGCTGCTTGATAAGTGGGGGGTACACAATGGGTCCACCCACTTGGGGAACACTTGCATGCTGCTTGCGGCCACTGCAGGATTCCCCCCTACTAGGGGAAATATGATAGTCTGATCTGACACGTAACCAGACACCCTGTCTCACTCTTGTCGGTCTGGGCTTGAATAAGTCTCTTACAACCTCTCTCAGCCGTGCCTGGGGAAATTAACCCCTCCCGTGGTAGTTCAGTGCAGCCTCTCCAGCATGGATTCCTGGTCAGGCCTGCCATTGGGGAGAGTTATTGGGCCTCGCTGTATTGGTCACATCTGCGTAAGGCCCCCCTGCAGGATCTCCAGGGACACAGAACTTCTCCCTGGCTGCAGTGGGAGCCTGCCTTCATCCACTTTGGCTCCCGCAGTCCTCACAGCTGCGTGGTAGCTGCTCTGGACCCGCCCGGATCGTGGTGGTGACTTCCACAAAGGAAGTACCTACCAGTGCCCCTGGGGCACTGCAAGAAGCGTGCTAGTAAGGCTAAGACAGGAGGAAGCAGGCGGGTTCCTCTCTACCTCTCCTGTGTTGGGAAGGGGGGCACAACCACAGTGTCCACGGTGTTCTCCCTGCACCCAGACTGACAAAAAAAGGGCTCAGTACTCTCTGTGGACAAGAAAGCAAGGAGCGCTCTGGGCAGGCTAAAAAGCACTCTTCCAATGCTGCACTGCAATAACAAAGCACTCTCCATGCACTAAGACTGCAAAGTACCAAGGAGCAGGAAACAGCTCTCCCCAGGCACTGGGCTCCACAGAGACACTCAGGGGGGCACAGAGGCTGACAGCAGCAGACTGGGGGACTAGCACCCTGCAGGCAGGTAGGGGTGATCTCTACAAACAGTCCAGCAGTGTCAGTCCAGTCCCAGTCTAGGGGGGGCAGCTGACCAGTAGGGCAACAACCAGAAAAATACTCCTGACGAGTCCTTTGTGTCATCCAGCAGTCTCCAGGCAGCAGGGCAACAAACCAAACAGCAATTCAGATAAATCCTTTGTGAAGTCCACTAGTGTCTCTGACAGAGGCTCGGTCCTGGTTCCAAAAGTGCTCTCTTGTCAGGGGCAGAGCCCCTACTACTTATACTCAGAAAATGCCTTTGTTCAGGGGGTAATTGCTAAGGAGTCATTTCAAGACAAGTACAACACCCTTTCAACACATCCCTGTCTCCGGACATCGGTAGGGGGAAATCAGCCCATTGTGTGAGGGCAGGACACAGCCTATTCACATGTAAGGAGTGAGTGACCCTCCCTCGCCCCAACTGAGGAAGACTATCAGTATGCAGCTACCTCTTCTGTCACACCCAGACCCCCAGACCCCCTGTATGATGGCTGTCTGGAAAGTATGCACCAAGTGGAGCTATCACTCTGTTCTAGACATGGATTGGAGTCAGGCTGCAAAAGCACTAGAGTTATAAGCCCAGAGAACTGCTCACTTCTAAAAGTGGCATTTCTATAATGGTAATAAAACATCCACTTACACCAGTAAGCAGCATTTCTCACTTCCATTCCAAACATACTAACCATGCCCACGCTATTCCACATACAGTAGATCAGAAGATACCACTTAGACATAGGTAAGGCCTTTCCCAATGCACTCCTGTGAGAGGAACAGCGCTCACAGTACTGAGAAATTAAGGCCCTCATTACAACCCTGGCAGCTGGTGATAAAGCAGCAGTAATACCGCCAACAGGCCGGGGGTAATAAATATGAAATTATGACCATGGCAGAAACTGCTCAGACAGACAGCCACTTTAACACACCGACCGCCAGGGTGAAATCAACAGACACCACGGCGGTAACCACCTATAGCCAGGTGGAAGACAATGTTCCACCCACTGTATTATGAGACAGCAATCTGCCACCTTTTCCGTGGCGGTACCAACAACATCAAAAGTCTGGCAGAAACACTGCACAGAAGGGAAACGACTCACTTTGAGAGACTCAAGAAAGAACCACCCCACCATGGAGCCCGAGTTGCATGTGTTCCCCATAATCTTCTACCTTCTGCTCCACTACAAATACCAACGCTGGTGAAAATGACCACAGTGAGTACTGCCGCCTAGCACACAGGGGAGGGGGAGAAAAAAGAGAGTGACACACACACGCAACACCCCCACCCCAACACCATACACACAAGCAGCTGCAAAAACATTACATATTCACCCCATACCCCTCGAGAATAATGCAAGGACAAAATGAATTGATTAAAGTGAGTGTAATAAGATAAATACAGTAGCAATACATGCATCCAGATCAACAAATATATACATATTTACAAATGTAGGAACACTGCCCAGTCCTTAATGTCCGTGGGCCACAGGGCTACATCACATAGTCCAAGGTCCCTCCTCACTCCTGCAACAACATGAGCAGAACACTGCAAGGGAATCAGGTTGAAAATAGCCAGGCACCTCAGGGGGACAGGGAATGGAGGGGCACCTCAGCCGGAAGATGATAAAATGCCACTGGTCCTGGGGAGTGCAAGGCCACAGTCTCTCAAGTTGGTGACTTGCCCACTAACTCTGGAGGGAGAAACATGCCCTGTGTGCTGTCCTGGGGAGTGCAAGGCCACAGTCTCTCAAGTGCGTGACTTGCCCACTTGCTCTGGTGGGGGCAACATGCCCTGTGCTTGGTCCTGGGGAGTACAAGGCCACAGTCTCCCAAGTGAGTGACTTGCTCAATGGTTCTGGAGGGTGCTTCGTCCTGGGGAGAATGGGGTGAGTGGATGGCTTCTTCCTCTGGTTCTGGAGGGGGCATTGTGCCCTGTGATGCAGATCATGGGGAGTGCAAGGTCACAGTCTCTCAGCTGGGTGTCAGACCCACAGGATTTGCTCGGGCCAGGCCACACACCAGCCCATGGACGCAGGACTGCACACTGTGTACCGGCGGTGAGGGATGCCCAGTGGTGGTAGTGGTGGTGCTGCTGGTGGAGCTGGCAGTGGTGAGTGGAGGCTCCAGCCCTTCCCCTGCAGCCTCAGATGGCTGCAGACTGGGGCTGTTACTGCTGGCAATGGTGCTGGTGGCGGTGCAGGTGGCGGTGCTGGCAGTGGTGGGGGGGAGGCTCCAACCCTTCCCCTGCAGCCTCAGACAGCTGCCCACTTCGGCTGCTGCTGCTGGCAGTGGTGCTGGTGGCAGTGCTGGTGGCGGTGCTGGCAGTGGTGGGGGGAGGCTCCAGCCCTTCCCCTGCCACCTCGGATGGCTGCACCACCATGGTTGGTGGTGGGGGCTCTGACTGAGTCACGACACCAGGCCCCTTGTCCTTCCTGCCATTGCAGGCCCCTTGCCCCTCCTTCCTGCAGCTTGGGGTGCCTCCCTGCCCTTCCTTGCTGCAGCTGGGGCTGCCTCCTCGCCCTTCCGTCCTGCAGCTTGGGCTGCCTACTTGCCCTTCCATCCTGCAGCTGAGGCCGACTCCTTGCCCTTCCTCGACGCACTTGGGGCTGGCACCCTATCCCTCTGCCTGGCTGGTGGCTGGGATCCTTTCCCACCTGGATTAGTTGGGGACACTACTGTACCCATGTAATGGCTGGCTGAGGTGCTTGCCTAGGTTTTGACTGCCCTTGCCTGATGTGGGGGATGGGTAGGGAAGAGGTCAATGGTGGAGAGGTAAATCTTCTTAGGGACATTGGGGCGGGAAGAGGGAGATGGTTTGGGAGTGGAGGAAGAGGGAGTGGTGGTAGGAGGTGTCTGTCTGATGTGTTTGGGTGCAGGGGCATGGGCTGGATGCTGTTGTGAGGTGGATGGCTGTTGGGTGTCGGAGTGCTTGCGTTTGTGTACTGTGGCAGGAGGGGGCACAGACACAGTGGGAGAGGACACAGGTGATGTGTGTATGGAAGTGGGGGTGGTGACTGCCAGTGAGGGGCGTGTGCTGTTAGGTGTGCTGGTGATGGGGGTAGTGGATGAGGATGTAGTGCATGCAGGTGTGAGTGGAGGCGAAACTGGGAGGGAGGTGGACGTTGAGGAGGAGGGGGCCACAGTGGAAGCAGTGGATGTTGGTATGTCTGATTCTAGATGGTGTTTGTGTGAGTGCCTGTGGGATGAAGCGTGGTGCTTGTGTTTTTCATGTCCACTCTTGTGTTTTGTCCTGGGTGCATGCTGGTCTGACTGTGTGCTGGGGATAGGTTGGGGTTGAGGGGAATTGGTTAGGGAAGAGGAAGTTGGAGGGGGGAGGCTGGAAATAGTGACAATGGCTGCCATCAGAGAGGAGGCATAGCCTGGATTGATCTATGTTGGGCTGCCATGCCAGTGTGAATGCCCTCCAAGAATGCATTTGTATGTTGCATTTGGGCTGCCAGACCCTGGATGGCATTCACAATGGTTGACTGCCCAACAGAGATGAATCGCAGGAGGTCAATAGCCTCCTCACTCAGGGCAACAGGGCTAACTGGGGCAGGGCCTGAGGTGCCTGGGGAGAAGGAGATGCCCATCCTCCTGGGTGAGCGGGCACGGGAAACTCGCTGAGGGGCTGCTGGGAGGGCGCTGCTGGGACTGGGGTGGCGGCTGTACCTGTAGTTGGGGTGGGCACCGAGGTGTCTGCTACCAGCAGGGAGCTTCCATATAAGGCGGTATACGTGTCCGAGCTGTCCCCTCATCTCACCGCCGTGGTGCTCCCCTCACCCTCCGTCCCACTGGTGCCCTCACCTTCGGTGGATTCGGCCTCCAGGGACCTGTGGGATGCAGCTCCCTCTGTCACTGGTGCCTCTGCTCCTCTGAATAAGAATAGGGTGACAAAACAAAACAAAAAGGGAGGGAGACACAAAGGATACACTTGGTCAATGGCGCCAACATCTCCACCGTTGGCGTACACGACACACACACAGGAAACAGCCCTACGCACTAGGCAATGCACTACCAATCACTATGCTAGTCACCAGGTCATGGATAGGGACGCCTAATGCCAATTGAAGCATACCTGAGACCCACAGACCCCTGCCCAGTAGTGGATGCCTACGAGCTTGGTTGGAGTACTTTCACATCAGAACACTGCCCAACATGGGACCAACCCCCCACCAGGATCCCACCCCACTAGGCGCAAGTTGTATATTGGGGCACTGTACTCACCCTCCTGTGGCTGCTGTGATGCCCCGAAACGCCCATCCAGCTCCTGGAAAGGCCATCACCAGTCTACAGGCCATCAGGGGGGTCAGGGTTTGATGGGCACCCCTTCCTCATTGGGAGGCCATCCCAAGCTGGGCCTCCGTGGTCTTCCGTGCCCAGCGTCTCAGGTCCTCCCACTGTTTCCGACAGTGGGTGCTCCACCTGCCGTAGACCCTCAGGGTCCGCACACCCTTGGCGATGACACGCCATATACCCTTGCAGGGAAATGGACACAGGGAAAATTATTAGTCTGACCGTCCTGCCTGTTATACTCATGGCCCACCATGCCCCTGCCCATCCCCATTAGCACAGACATGGCCCACCATACATGCTGCATGCTGCCCAGGGCGCATCCACCACCCACCCCCTACATGAGGCCTTCACACACAACCCCCCATGCATTCACGCACCATGCATCATACTCAGGCTGTACTCACCTGTTGGTCTGGAGGCCCATTCAGCATTCGGTACTGGGGTAGGATCCCATCCACCCGTCTCTCCATCTCCGCCGAGGTGAAGACAGGGGCCCTTTCCCCAGTCACATGAGCCATGGTCAGTTCCAGACACAGGTCACAGCAGCACATGCAGTGTAGGTCCTCTCCTGTTGAAGGTCAGGTAGCAAGTGACTGAACAGATAAAAAATGGCGGTCACCGCGGGCGTACATCACCATTGGCCACTGTACCCCATCGGGCCCAATGTTAACCAATGAGGAGTTGCACTGCGGTTTTTGACCGCCTCACGCAACAGCACACAACATCAGCGGAATTACCAAATTTCCACCTGTCCCTCCATAGAGGACAGGAGGACGCCATGGATCCTAACTGCGTCACAGTACACAACTGCACCATTTGGACATCTCCAACAGAATGCTGTTACAATCACATCATGCATTGAACTGTAGTGTTTGGAATTAAGAGATAATGACCAGCTGCTCACTATTTTACCCCATAGTTTGCAATCCCTGTGGATGAATAGGAGATGGAGACATCCCCCCGTGTACAGACCCCTGGTGGACTTGGCAACAATGGAGGACAGGCACATTATCCTCAACTATAGACTTGACAGGGCCACAGTCACGGAGCTGTGTGTCCAATTGGAGCCTGACCTAATCTCTGCTATCCGTCACCACACCAGGATCCCCCCTCTTGTGCAAGTGCTATCAGTGCTCCATTTCTTGGCAACTGGCTCCTTCCAAATGACAGTGGGCTTGGCAGCAGGAATGTCTCAACCAAAGTTCTCAATAGTGCTGAACAGAGTGTTGTCTGCCCTGATTAAAAACATGTGCAGCTACATCGTTTTCCCCCAGGTGGAGGATTTGGCCACAGTGAAAGCTGATTTCTATGCAATGGGACATATCCCCAACATTATTGGGGCTAATGATGGAATACATATTGCATTTACCCCCCCCCGGCGAAATGAACAGGTGTTCAGAAATCGAAAGAGCTTTCCCTCCATGAATGTGCAGATAGTGTGCCTGGCGGACCAGTACATCTCCCACGCCAATGTAAAGTATCCTGGGTCTGTGCATGATGCCTTTATCCTGAGGAATAGCAGCATCCCACATGTGATGGCTCAACTCCAGAGGCACAGGGTGTGGCTAATAGGTGAGCCCTTGTTCCCACCCAGTATATGTTGGTATATGGGTATGGTGTGGGCCCTAAGGGTTAGTGTGTGGATAATAGGTGCCCCTCGATATTTGCAGGTGACTCTGGTTACCCCAACCTCTCATGGCTACTTACCCCTGTGAGGAATCCCAGGACAATGGCAGAGGAATGTTACAATGAGGCACATGGGCGAACAAGCAGAATTATAGAGAGGACCTTTGGCCTCCTGACGGTCAAGTTTCGTTGCCTCCATCTAACTGGTGGATCCCTGTACTACTCACCGAAGAAGGTCTGCCAGATCATCGTGGAATGCTGTATGTTGCACAACCTTGCCTTGCGTCTCCAGGTGCCTTTTCTGCAAGAGGAGAAGGCTGGAGATGGCCATGTGGCAGCAGTGGACCCTGTAGACAGTGGAGATAAGGAGGCAGAGGATGAGGATGAGGACAATAGAAATGCAATCATTTGTCAATACTTCCAATGACACACAGGTAAGACAGTGTGACTTCACATTTAATTGACAGTTTTGTGTTTGACATTGTCACTGGCAGGCTGTTTTTCCCAATTCTATGGCCACTCGCTGTACCCATTGGCATCTCTATTTGCAGATATTTGTGCACCACTATTGCTCCTGGTGTATTGACTACAGCCAACTACAGGTCTTTCCTATGTATACATTACTGTACAGTTGAATTGCAATGTTTAAACCTGGATAAATGAAAACATACTTCAATCATTTGACATACTCCATACTTTTATTTTTTCAAAGGGTGTTTATTAAAGTGCTAAGACGTAGAGGGGGTAGTGGAATGGGATGGGTTGATGATGGAGGAAAGTCCAGGATAGAGTTCAGTATATTTGTATCACAGGTCCATTGTCCAGAGGAGCATAGGAAGGGGAGCAATGGCAGTTCAAGGAGGACAGGGTGACAGAGTGGGACACAAGGGTGACAATCAGGAAAGTCTTATTTCCTGGTGGGGTATTGGCAATAGTCTCTGGCTTCTGCCTGGATCGCAGGGAACATTTGCGGGGTGGTTCTCCTTCTGCAGGGGACAGGTGCTGGTGGCCTGTTGGTCCTGTGGTGGGGCCTCCTGTCCACTAGCGGCAGCGGAGGTGGAGGGCTGTTCATCATTTTGGCTAGTGTCAGAGGCCCATTGGTGTGCCACTGCTTCCCTCATAGTGTTGGCCATGTCTGCCAGCACCCCTGCAATGGAGACCAGGGTGTTGTTGATGTCCTTCAAGTTCTCCCTGATCCCCAGGTACTGTCTCTCCCGCAGCCGCATGTTCTCCTGCAACTTGTCCAGTATCTGGCCCAGCGTATCCTGGGAATGTTGGTATGCTCCCAGGAACACAGTGAGTGCCTCCTGGATAGTCGGCTCCCTGGGCCTGTCTTCCCCCTGTCGCACAGCAGTCCTCCCAGCTTCCCTGTTGTCCTGTGCCTCTGTCCCCTGAACTGTGTGCCCACTACCACTGACCCCAGGTCCCTGATTGTCCTGTGTTCGTGGGGTGGCCTGGGGTCCCTGTACTGGTGGACACACTGCTGATTGATGTGTCCTGGGGACAGAGGTATGGGTCCGCTTGGTGGGTGCTGTGGTAGTGTTTCCTGAGGGGGAAGCTCTGTGGCGGTGTGTGACTGTGCCTGGGTAACTGACTGTCCGGAGATGCCAGGTTGGTCATCCAGATTCAGGCGAGCAGAGCTGCTGTCATCATTGTGGGCCTCTTCTGGTCGGGGACTGGATGTTGCTGGCACCTCTTCTCCTGTGACATTGGCTTGGGCACCTGTTGGGATGTGAATGCAGTGTTATTGTTTCTGTGTGTGACATATTGTGCATGGGTGTATTGCCCTCTATGGTTGTTGTTGACCTGGCAGATTTGCCTTTGTGTGAGTTGCTATTTGGTGGTGATTAGGTGATTCTCTGAAGTGTGCATGCAGTGGTGATAGGTGTCCATGCAGGTCTGTGAGGGGTGTCTATGCATTGGTGTTTCATGCAGGGCTTGGTATTGAGATGAGTGGGTTGTGATGGTGGGGTATGTGGGAGGTGGTGAAGTGATGGGAGTGAGGGTAAGGTTGGGGGTTTGTGATGGCATGCAGGTAGGTGGGGTGATAGTAATAGAGATTTGACTTCCCAGAGTCCAGTCCTCCTCCTACTCCTGCTAGGCCCTTAGGATGCATGATTGCCAAGACTTGCTCCTCCCATGTGTTAGTTGTGGGGGAGGAGGTGGGGGCCCACTGCCAGTCCTCTGTACAGGTAGTTGGTGTCTTGCTGCCACAGAACACACCTTTCCCCGTAGGTCGTTCCACCTCTTCCTGATGTCATCCCTTGTTCTGGGGTGCTGTCCAACAGCATTGACTATGTCCACAATTCTCCACCATTGTTCCATCTTCCTAACAATGGATGTCTGCTGCACCTGTGATCCAAATAGCTGTGCCTCTACCCTGATGATTTCCTCCACCATGAACCTTAGCTCCTCCTCTGAGAACCTGGGGTGTTGTTGTGGTGCCATGGGTGTAGTGGTGTGGGTGAGGGTGTGTGAGGTGATGTGTTGGGTTGTGTGTTGTAAGGTGTGTGGATGGTGTATAGGTGATGGTGTTATGTGGCTCTGGTTGTGTCGGTGCTCTTGCTGTATCTCTCTCTTGTGGCAATTCTTTCTAGTCGTAAAGGGATGTGGGTAGTGTGGGTGTGTGTTTTATAGTGGTGTGGTGTGTGTATGGGTGTCAGGTGTGTGTGTAATTTGAATTGTCCAATGTGGTGTAATTTTGTTTGAGTGTGTGTATTTTGAGCGCAGCGGTATGTACTTCCAATGGTTTACCGCCATTGAATGTCCGCCACAGTGATTCATGGGTCATAATGTTGAGGGGGGGTTCTGTTGGCGTAATGGTGTGGGTTTTGCTACTGCCAGTTCATCACTGACGTTTGGGCTGGCAGACTTGTGTGTGTGGCTGTATAGTGACGGATTGGTATGTGTGTGTCATAATATGCTTTTCGGTTATCCGCTGCGGCGAAATTATGTTGGCAGCAGTCGGCATGGCAGTAAGTGGGATTTACCACCAATGTCATAATGAGGGCTTAAATAGGTTGTTTGTCACTACTAGGACATGTAGTACATAAAGACATATATCCTACCTTTTACATACACAGTACCCTGCCCATTGGGCTATATAGAGTCTACCTTAGGGATGACTTAGGTGTAGCAAAAAGAGAGTTTAGGCCTTGGCAAGTTGTTTGACTTGCCAAGTTAGGGTGGCAGTAAACTGAGCACACAGGCTCTGCAGTGGGAACAGGTTTGAAAGGCTACTTCTGTGGGTAGTTCAAGCTGTGCTGCAGGCCCACTAATAGCATTTAATTTACAGGCCCTGGGTATCTGGGATACCGCTGTACAAGGGACTTAGAGGTAAATTTAATGTGCCAATCAGGTGTAAGCCAATCATACTAAGTTTACAAGGGAGAGAACATGCATTTTAACACTGATCAGCAGTGATAAAGTGCTCAGAGTCCTAAAGCAAACTAAAAGAGGGTCAGAAAAATAGGAAGAGGAAAGCAAAAAAGTTTGGAATGACCCCGCAAAAAGGGCCAGGCCCAAAAGCCATGTATAGTAAGATATGGCTCTGCTCCTCTCTTCACAAGCTGTGGTGCACAGTTTGGCTGCCTTCGGCCACTCACACATAAGTTTTGTAATGGAAGGATCCTGTTCCTGTACAATAAACACTGTGGTTAGACTAACTTTAAATGTGTTCACACTTTTTATGTCATCTGTTCATAGCACCGTAATACAAATTGGGAAAAGTTTGCAGAAAATACAACTGTTCCCATGTTGAGTCTTCCTTAATGAGGTATTTTTCTTTTGATGCATAGCCCTGTTTAGAAGTGTTAGTAGATATAGCTTAGCTTCAAAAACCATGAATGGCTGCATAGGAACACTGATGTAGCATCCATTCGATGCCCCCTTCATGTAAAGAAGAGCTACTTCCCTTTACTTTAGGGAACTTTCAACACAAAGCAAGCTCTGCATCACTTTTGTTGAAACCATAATTGCAGAACGGCTATTTTATAATATAACATTGACAATGAAGGGGATTTATTACATAGTACTCTGTTGAAAGAGAAATTCAGTAATGTAAGAGTAGTGTGGGGAACATTAATAGAAGAGTGGGCCAAGGGTTGCTCTTGTTCAAGTTTAAGGTGTGAAAGCTTGCAGTTATGACTTATTCATAGGGGTCACATAAGCAAACTCTCTCATTTGCCTGGGTGAGAACACTGACTCAGTAAATAATGCTTTCATCAAGCATACAGAGCCTTACTGATGTGTATCTGGACTCAGTCCTGTCAGTAAAGGGGATGTATGTTCCACCCCATGAGGGGTCTCTCTGGCCCCCTACTTGGGCTCAACAGAATAACTCAGAAGTCCCAATGTAAGTAGGATGTATCATGAAGGGCAGCCAAAGTGTATTTCAGCATAATCCCAGTAGAAGATCAGCAAATGGCAGGACTCATCCTGGGCCTAAAATGTATTAAGTCACATATGGAGAGTAATTGGGATCCTCATTGCATACAAATGATGCTTGGTGGTGTGATGTGGTATTTGTGTTATGCTCCATTGGTTGTCATATACAACCTAAGATCCACATTTTTATTTGACACCGGTTGTTGACATCTGTAATGATTAAACCAGCTTTGGCACTGGAAATCTAATATTAATTATCACATGCATTAAAGTACCACCCAGTATTTAACATGGGCCAACGCACTGGGATTATGGAAGCCATATCCTATCTGGGCCATGTCCTAACCCTGCTTAGGAAAATTAATGAAAAACCTGTAGGATGTAGTCATGAGCAAAGAAAGAGAAGGGACATTTCAGACCATAGATTGGAAAGTCATTGCTGTTTCATATAGTTTTATATTATGTGATTTCCTGCCATTTCAATTGACGACACTGCAAACAATAAATTAAACATTATTCATGCGTTTATGGGAATTTACTACAGAAATAAATACACATAGATTTAGTTCAGGACACATTTATGAACATTTTTTAATGCTTACATCATTATTTTAACAATGAATACTTCATTTAGGCATTTTCCATAATACTCTTATAAAACTAAATTAACATAGCAATAATTTCCATGTTGAAAATAACAAAGTTGCACTATATTTATGTGCAGAGATGTCATTATGTACTACCTAGTCTTTATTGCTGCTATTATTTTTATTGAATATGGAAAAAACCTATCCCACTAAATTATCTAAGTAGCTGAGGCATTCTACTATACTGAATACTGCGTGTACACTTTCATCCATTTGGAGGCATGTTTGCTATTAATAAAAAATATGAATAAAGTGAGCCAGACTCCAGACTCCAACAGAACATCTCCATGATATAAAATGGTCTGAGCTTTATAGGGGGCTGGACATACATACTGTAGGAAATGTGCCTCTTATGGCATGGTTGTCCCTGACCTTTTGCCTTTTTCTGGACCCTGTTTTGGCTTGACCTGGAATTGTGTGCATGTTTACCCCTGCTAAACAGGAGTAAAATTTCGGTCTTTCTATTTAGACCAGATTAAATTGGCTTATCCCTCTTAGACATATTTGATATATTAAACTTTCCTGCTAGTCCCTAATATATGATGTAGAAAATGCATGCAGGGCATGGAAGTTAAATGCCAGCTATGAACAGCAGCGCTTATTGTACCATCCACAGGGTGGGCCTGTAAAACATGGCTTTTGGCCTACTTTGGATAGCCTTGCTGCAGCAGCCTAAAAACCTGCTGTCCATCTTGTCAAAATAAACCTTTTTTGACGGACAAAAACTCTGTTTTTAAATATTAATAAGTCATCGCTATGTACACCTTGTTGCTCAGAGGGTAGAGTGCCGATACTTAAAAGAGGAACATATGCAAAATTAAAGTTGCTATGTTCCTTCAGTGATTAATTTATAAAATCTATTTTCATTGTCAGGGCTGAACTGAATCCTAGTATATACCAAAGTACAATTTATAATCAATAGTCTGCAACTTTTGGGGGGGCGTGGTCTGAGTAGCACGCAAATCTCACCTCTCCCGGCAGACCTTCTCAGTAAACTGCTTTCCTGCCCAGCCCTGCAGTCCCTGAAGGAATGGGGAGGTGTCGCCTGGGTGATCGCCAAGGTGGTGATGTGGCTGTGATTCCGGATAGCTCATAATACGAGCTGGGAAACCCGATGCGCCCAAAGGACCCTGTTGCGATCCGATCACTAAATGCTGGTGCCCGGCAGCGTGGCCCTTGGTGAGTGGTGGGTCGGGGGGACCCAGTAGCACTTGCTTGCCTGACGCCGGGGATTCCCAAGGTTCCTGGGGGCTGATAAGTCATTGGAGTAGTGGAGCAGCCCGAACAGTGAAGTGTTTCTAACTGGGGGGCACGGAGCATCCGGAGTGCCCGGCCATAGCCCGAACGCAAGATGGCGGTGCCCAATGGTGGAGTCCCCGGCATCCGTCCATCTGGAGGGGCCTGATAGTGAGGGCACCGGGGGTGGGGGCGGCAGCCCCCCTTCTCCTGGAGGCCCTCCCCCCATAGAGCTAGAGGAGGACATACAGCCTGGGACTAGCCACTGGTGCCAGGAGTTGCCACCTGGACTTCTCTTCCCTGGGGGATCCCTTGCAAGAGATCCTAAAAAAGGCTGTTGGCCCACCAATGTGGCAGACTGCCTGAGAAAGGACTGGGGGAGCCCTGAAACCCCCCTACGCAGAACAGGGAATGCAAAAAGCGGGCTAAACCAGAGGGCAAGGTGAGAAGTGCGAGACCCTAAGAGACCCGAAGTAGAAGCAGCACCCCCCTCCTCTAGGAGACCCCCGTACGAACTGAGCCAGAAGACAGAGGTTGGACGGGTGGCCTGGGGCTGGTGCTGGGAGTTGCCACATGGACTTCACCTCGTTGAGGGGCTATTTGGAGGAGACCCCATAAAGGCTGCGGGCCCACTGAGGTATCAAGCTGACCGAGGGGGGGACTGGAGGAGCCCTCAAGCCTCCCCCTACCTGGAACAGGGAATGCCGGAGTGGCTGAAGTAGTAGGCATGGGGAGAGATGCGAGACCCTACAGTAGTGGGAACTGGGGCCCTACGATCTGTAGCGACTGGCCCCCAACAATGAGATGACCGACCATGGACAACTGTGGGGTGATGTCCCCCATGCTCTGGCTCTCCACATCCCCCAGTCCTAAACCTGGCCTGGGGGTGGGGGGGCAGTGACACAGGTGGAGTGGAGCTGGCTGGATGATGGGAAGCGCGCAGAGCCACCGAACTACCTCACAACTGTTGCCCATTGGCCCTGTTGTTCTCGAGGGCTTGTCCAATTCGGTTGTGGCCGCCGTACTGATTGGCACTGGTTGAACTGGACACACTGAGCTGGAGCAGGTGGGTGCCGCCTGGAGCAGATGGACTCAGGTCGAAAAGGACTGGGAAAGATATAGTGCTCTTCGGAAAGCGCCATCCACCTCACCTAATTCGACGTGGTATTGCAGCACACTACCCCCTTACATCATGGACAAAGCATTGAAGAAGAAGGAGGGAATAAAGCAAAGGGGGCCAAGAGGACTGCGCTTGCTGTGCTCCACAGTTGCAATCCCCACATCACATACTTGCGCAGATCAAATATCAGAAACGACATTGGACACCATACTGGAGGTTTTAGCGGCCTCTTGGGAGGCACTAGAACTTAAAATTGATACAATAGCAACTGATCTGGGGATACTATGGGATGACCATAAAAGGCTAACAGGCCGTGTCTTCTCCACGAAATGCACCCTGGAGAGTCTACCAATGGAGGTCCACCAAATCAAAGACCATGTAAATGCACTGGATGGCAAGATAAAATCACTTGAAGCTCAAGCAGAAGACTCAGAAAATAGATCCAGGAGGAGCAATATTACAATTATCGGCCTTCTGGAAAGAATTGAGGGAACAGGAGCAAACATAACTGACTTTCTGGAGTAGTGGATCCATGCCAACGTTGCACATGAGTCTTTTATGTGCTTGGGATTTCAAATCAGGAGGTCAGCCAGCTAGCTTTTGGAGTCACTCTGAGTTCAAGTGATGCAGGTGCAGTACTTCTCACCCAGGCAGGGGAACAGCAGACAGTAGGGCAGCACAGCAAGGCAGGATTCCAACAAAGTAGCAGTCAAGCAGAGTGGCATTCCTTCAACAGCTCAGTAGTTCTTACTGGTAGAATAGTCACAGGTCGAGAAGTGTACTGAGTTGGTAGTGTCCGAAAGCCAGCACTTATACCCAGTTGGGCCCTATGAAGTGGGGGAGACTTCAAAGACAGGCCTTTGAAGTGCACTGAAGTCCTGTATTGTTGGAAAAGGAAGAATCCCCCCATTCAATTGCTACCTCTGTTCAGTGATTCCCTGCGTGGACATTGCCACAGGAGCGACATTCCCAAGCAGGAATCTACCCATTACCCAAGGGCTGCCCCAGTACATTTTATTGTCACAACCGTTCTGTAATTACCCCTGATCTACCTCCCTGGTGCCAGAAGGCACACTAGACACCGGGGGAAGATGTTTATTTAAAAAAAAAAAAGAGATGGGAGTTCTCCACAACGAGAATAGGCATGCCCCAATCCCAAAAAAATGAAGGATCAGTCTTTCTGCCCCGCAAAGGTCAGAAAGCCCACTAGAAGAATGGGAAATCTTTGCTTTGCGTTTTTTAATATAGGGGTGGGGGTTGCCCACCATGGTCATGGACATGCCCCTATCCCCAGAAAAGAGCAGACAGTGGCAAATGGGGGTGAGCACCCCCAATCTGCACCCCAGGGGAACAAAAAGCCCACTAGACACCAGTGTTTTTTTTTAAAGGATATATGGGGAGTTGTCCACCATTGGCATAGCCATTACCCCAACCTGAGCAGACAGACTTTCTGCACCCCAGGGGTACAGATGAGGGTGATTACACACAATCTGCCCCCAAAAAGCCCACTGGACACTAGGAACTGCATTTTTGGACCAAACCGGGGTCAATGGGAGTCCCCTCGCAAGGGCTCCCATTGAGCCTGGTTTGATCTGTTCCTACTGCAAGGCACTTGGCCTAGCCACATAAGTGGCACAGTGATTTTATCAACACAAGTCGGTCAATGGTGGGTGGTAGGATTTTTCCATCACAAAAATTTACAGAAAATGCGTGATTTCAGGGAATGCTTGAGGTTTGCAGAAGATTGTGGATAAGAAATCCTCATTAGATCCCTGCAAGACACACCACACAGGAATCCCCTGGTTGTCTCATTTAAAAAAAAAGAAAAATACCTAGTAAAAGCCAAGCAAGAATCCCTGGAGTTCCTGAGTTGTTTAGTTTACACAAATGTGCAGGTTTGCTAGGTTTCCCTAGATGCAGCTGAGCTAGGTCTCTAAATCCACAGCTAGCCACTTTGCAAAAACAAGGGTCTGTTTTGAGTGAAAAAATGTGATGTATCCATGTTGTGTTTTGGGCTGTTTCCTGTCACTGGCATGAGTCCTACCCACACAAGTGAGGTACCATTTTTATATGAAGACATGTGAAAGCACAGAGTAGAAAATGTGTTATTAGCTATTGAAATTTGCTGCATTTGTACCTTCCAAATGTAAATCAGTGTGTAGAAAGAAGACATTTGAAAAATAGCCTCTGAGGGCCTCATTACAAGTTTGGCAGTCGGACTGCCAGACCGCCATGATGGCAGTCCCAAAAAGACCACCATGTTGGCGGTCTTTCAGACCACACTATTATGAGTTACACAGGTATGACTGCTGACTGCCAACCAAAAAAGGCAAACCAACAGTGGCACGGAGGCCTGGAAATAGGTGGTCCGACTGCCAACCCCAGCAGCATCACGACCAATCACTGACCGCATTACAAGCACACAGTCACAGTGGCAGGCACCCAATGGTGGTCTGAACCACAGTGGTTTGCGGTCACCAACGTAATACACAATGGCACACTACATGAGTTTGAAAACAACACAACTGACACACATTGCCACACTGGACACACCTGCAAAAGAATTATAAAACACACCCCTTCACACACCACAATCCTCTGCATCTTCACTGCTAGACACTGAAGCAAGAACATATAACAAATCTAACTCTATAGAATAGGCACCCTTTCATTGTTTTTCAACATACCATACCACACCCTGCACACACTTAACTCCATTCACACCCTTTTACACTTCTCCAGTTTAGTTACCAGATGTTACGCGTTTTTTTATTTTTTTCCCTGTACACCACGATGCCACGCTCCAAAGACCCACGTTTTACCTGAGGATGAGTTGAAAGCCATGGTGGATGAAACAATTAGAGTAGAGCCACAATTGTTTGGAGCACAAATCCAGCACTCTCCGCTCAGTAGGAAAACGGAAATGTGGGACAGGATAGTTGACAGAGGCTATGCTGTATGCCCCACCTTCTGCACAAAGAAAGACATCAGAAAAAGGTAGAATGACCTCAGGGAGCAAGGTCCAATCCTTGGTCTTCAGCCACCATCTGCTGGCCAAGAAGACTGGCGGTGGCCCTCCCAGTGCCCCATTACATCTTTTCCCCTAGGAGGAGAAAGGCTTGGCCATCCTGCATCCTGCGGGCTTGACAGGAAGACCTGGGGAAGTGAAGTCTGGTAAGTCACAGAAATAAAAATGTCACCAAAATGCCATGCCATGCATGCTCACCTTTTGCCACCTCTACCATCACCCCACTTACCAACCCAGTGTTCTCCCCTCCAAATACTCCCAAATGAAGTGTACTCAGCTGTAGTTTATTTTTACATGTACAGTGCATAGTACAGGGGAAGACAGGACTGGAAATCCCAGGAGGCACTGCTACTGTGACACCAACCACCAGCACTCTTGTCCAAATACCCTTTTGGTAATCTCACAAATTAAGTGTACTCAGCTGGGGGTACACATGTGTATGCGGTGTATAGTCCAGGGACTGACAGGACTGCTAAGGCCAGGAAGAACCTGTGTCTGTGATTCCAACTACCAGCTCAATGTTCACTGCTACAAATGCCCTTGTTTGTCAAGCCTCAAATGAAGTGTACTCACCTGGGGGGGTCACATTTGTATAGTGTGTGTACTGCGAGGACTAACAGGACTGCAGCTCTCAGCAGGCACTGTTTCTGTCACTCCAACCATCACCACAGTGCTCTCTTGTCCAAAGACCCTTTTGGTAATCTCTCAAATGAAGTGTATTCACTTGGGGAGTTCGCATTTGTATAGTGTGCGTACTACAGAGACTTACAGGACTGCAACTCCCAGCAAGAACTGTTTCTGTAACTCCAATCACCACCATTGTGTTCTCTTGTCCAAAGACCATTTTGATAATCTCTCAAAGGAAGTGTACTTACCTATGGGGTTTACATTTGTATAGTTTGTATAGTACAGGGACTGACATGACTGCAAAGGCCAGTAAAGGCCCTGTGTCTGTGAATCCAAGCACCAGGCTAGTGTTCTCTAATATAAATACCTATGTTTGGCAAGTCTCAAATGAAGTGTACTCGGGGGGGGTCACATTTGTATAGTGTGTGTACTACAGGGACTGAAAACACTGCAACTGTCAGCAGGCTCTGTTTCTGAAACTCCCTGGGTACCTAACATCACAAGAAATTAATTCTAACATTAGTCATTGTATCCCCAATTACATACATGATGCATGTCAATGGTAACATGTGCCAAGTCATTTTAGAAGTGTAGGACATGGCATCCAGTACACATTACTCCTGCTAATAACACAAGGGTCACATGTGACCCCCCATGGCTTGCCACACATGTCCACAACATGTATCAGGACCAAACTCAAATAAATGCATCTCAAATGCCCGTCGATATGTGACTGGATATTCTGACTGCAGAAATTACCTTTGACGGGGTGGACTGTGCCCCACTGTAAAATGCCATCTGTGCCCTACAACATACTACAATGGTGTCTGAGTAGTATAACCTACATGACCAGGCAGGATATGCATGTTTGTGTGCTCTAGTCAACTTCTTTTGGAGTTGTGGCACACAGTTTTTGAAGCCAAATACTCCATTTCAGGACTCTAAAATGGCGGCTGCCTGGCCTAATCCAGTGGACATTAGGCACTGCCCGCAACTGCCGGAAGAAGGTGTCATGGCATTAGTTGCAACTGCAGTAGACAGTCATAGGTCATGGGCCAATGGCTGTGTCCTCCAGTGGTGACGACCATGTACGTTGCAGATGTGACTGCCATGTTTTGCAGAAACACTCACTTGCCTACTGACACTGCTGCCAGCAAGACCTCCACTACCGAGCTGCTGTATACTGCCTTTGGGAGCAATCAAGCCACATACAGCAGGTGGTAGGGCATCAGCCTTCTCTGCAGAAGAGCTAGAGAGGCTAGTTGACGAGGTCCTACCTCTATATGAACAGCTCTGTGGTGCACCAGATGAGCAGGTAAGTACCTCATGTGCACAGTTTTCTCTGTACGTCACCATCCTTTCCCTCCACACAGGCTAGAATGTGACCTTGTCTGACAGGCTGGCTACTCATGTACTTGTAGGTGCAGACTGTGTGTCACAAATGGGAGTGTCAATGTGCAGGTGTTTGTGGCCAGTGCCATATGTTGAGTTCATTCACATTGTGTGTGTGTTATTTTGGGGTTCCTAGATCCTCCTTGTGTTAGATGCACATAACTAGGTGAGGAGACATTACTGACATCTACTGACCTCTCTTTACTCATGTTTGTGTATGTGTCTGACAACATGTATGTGCATGACAGTATGAGCTGAGTATGTATGTTGTGAGTAATGTGAGCAATGTGTATGTTGCCACAGAGATTTCTTCACACAACTGTCGTTGCTAGACTGTTGTTTGGAAGACATATCATCATTCTCTCTGCCCTTCAGGTTGCTGCACACACCACATGCCAATTATCTGTTGACCACATGATGTACCAGCATGCATGGAAGTGATGGGAATGCAGAGTCATGAAGGTTCTGTCTGCTCAGCCTGCAGAGACCAGGGCCTGTCAGATGTATCTCCCATTATGGGTCCTATTCTAGGCTGGAGTCACTTGAGCTATGCAACTGTGGCACTGTGGCCACTCCCTGCACCCCAGCAGATTCTGTCATGTGGGCAATATGAGGCTCTGCTGTAATATTCTGCCCAGAATGCCTCATTTTCTGTCAGTTTAGGAATGGGTTCAGATGCAAGTCACTGATCTATTACACATTTGCACTTATCATCATTGTCATTGTGTGTCTCTGAATCATGACAGGTCCCTTACTCTTACAGCCCCATTCTCACCTTCCCACGGGTATATTTGTCCTGTGTACACTTATTGCATAACCAACATTCCTAAAGTACATATAGTGTGTTAATTCCTGTAAGGCTGTGATATGTGAGCCAGTAGCTAGGTCACATAGCAGAAACTGTACAATGCATGCTTTTGTATGTTGGATGCATCTCTGTAGGATGGACACATAAGACCAAAAGTGTGTTCTGTGGTACAGATATATAACACTGAACCCCGCCCACAGAAGTGGCATAAGACTGCATTTGTAATTGCACATGTCCACACAAGGGTGGAGTAGACACTTTCTGAACCCATCATGCCAGTCCCTTCATTGTTAACCATGTGTGATGTTTAAGTTTGTAACCTGGCAGTAGCTTGTAGGGACTGTATGCATAGAGTCATTCTCACAGTGTGTGCATGTGTTGGTCCATTCATTACTAAGGAGTTTACCCTTGTGAAGCTACAGAGGTGTGATATGTCTCATAGTGGCTCACATCTCAGCCAGATTGGCAGATCATGTCCCACATGTTGTAAGTAAGCTTGCTTAGTCATTGTAGGGCCTGAGCAGGGTGGTGGATTGGTGTGCAGATTGGGAAATGTATGTCTGTAGTAATGCCCCTGTACTTATTGTGTTGTATGTGGCACACTTGAGGAGTATTGACTCATAGGACAGATCTAGCTTGATGTTACTGACCTGTATGTGACTCAACCATTTGTAATGATACTTGTGAACATGATCTCTTGATGTGTCTTTAGCATCCCTAAAGGTCAACACCCATCAAAAGAAGGGACTATGGAGAGCCATCACCAAGACGGTGCGGACCCAGGGGGTCCACCCCGGCAGAGTGCCCACTGCAGAAAAAGGTAGGAGGACCTGAAAAACGGGGCCTGTAAGATGCGGAGGCCCATCAGAGGCTGTCCTCTTAACTTGGGAGGAGTGCCCATCTGACCATGACCCTCCCTAATGGACTGCATCTTGGCGGTGGCCTATCCAGAGTTTGATGGACCTTTGAGAGCAGCACAGCAGCTGCAAGGGGGTGAGTACACAGCATATTACTGCCTGTCGCATTGCAAAGTAATTGAGTGAGGTTCTGACAGCTCCCCATGACAATCAGGGATGAGCCATGTGTCACAAAGTAGAAGAGTTATTGTTTGTGTTGAGATGTCATGTGTTGTATACTGATGTGCCTTGCCAATTGTCCTAGAGACCTAGAACATAACTGGGTAGAATCCACAAACCACTTGCTCCGCGGAGACCACATATGGCTGTGTATATTGATCAATCAAGTACCGTTTGTTGTAGTGGGTGTAATTTCTATGCAACAGACCACTACTCCTAAATGTCCCAGGCCAAAGGTCAGTAGGTGATGGGTTCCTGTCCTTTGCCATGTATCTTGGCAGATGTGTAGCTAGGCATCTGCCACCCAGGAGCTATTTGTCTTCAAAGTATAATGTGTGCTGGTGCCTGATTGCAGTCTGTAATGTGAAGCTGTAGGAAAGTCCTTTTTTTTGCCTGATCACCCCCACTCTTTCTGGATAGGTACTGGTGGTTACTGACTCTTGGCTGTGCCCTGGGTACTGCTTACCAGTCCCAGGGCCAGTGCTCTGTGTAAAATGGATATGCAAATTAGGCTAATTATAATTGGCTAAGTTAACCTACCTATAAGTCCCTAGTATATGGTAGGGCATGTAGGTTTAGGGACCACAGCATAGGTGGTGCACACCTAGGTGCATTGCTGAGGTGCCCAGTGTCATTTTAAAAGCAAGCCTGCCTTGCTGGCTGCTTTTAAATTAAAGTTATATGCAAATTCGACTTTGGAATTAAAGGTACTTCCAAAGTTTTAAACTACCTTATTTTTACATATAAGTCACCCCTAAGGTGTGCCCTATGTGCCCCTAGGGCTGGGTGCCATGTAACTATAAGCAGGGACTTTATAAAAATAGATTTATAAGCCCTGGTGAGGTAAAAACAGCCAAATTCGTTTTTCCCTCATTGAAGTAAATGGCCTTCATAGGCTAGAATGGGCAGACTTTATTTTAAATTTTAAAGTCTCCTTAAATGTTACATACCAAGAATTTGGTATCAAATTGATTGTTATAATAAATCCCACAACTTCCAGTTGTTGGATTTAATATAACTAGTGCAGGTAAAAAGTTTAGACTTTACCTAAAAAGTTGCCAATTTCAGCTCTGCATTGTTTTTGCTGCTGTGCTCTGATTGGCCAGCCTGCAGCAGCTTCTGCCAGGCCACTTTAATGAGGTGTGAAGTGGCCTGGCTTTACACAAAGGAATGTGCTTGGGGGAGAGAATCTCCCCTCAGCAGATGGGGAAGCAAGAAGGGGGAGGGCTGCCAAACTGGTCTTCAAAGGCAGAGAAGGACATCTGGAGCACCCAGCAACACCCCCACATCCTGCAACCCCAGACAGCTAGGTGCCCCCTTGATTAGATTAGGAGAGGGCAGGAGAGGGGTGTGTTTATGATTTTTAGCCACACCAGTGGGTGGGTTCAGCCAGATCTCTCCTCCAAAAATCAGATTCATCCATTTTGGATTTTTGGAGACTGTTGCCTTCTGGGATGGATTTTTGCCACACTTCCCAGGAAGTGGTCATCACAGGGGGACGACCCTGTCCCTGATTGGAGAACCAGGGCCCCCCTGCTTTTCACCCAGGAGCAAGGATAAAACTGGCAGACCTGCACCCACGCCTCAGATCCCCACCAAATTTCAAGAAGAAAGAACTACAAGGAGAAGAAGGACTGCCCTGCTGGACCCCTGGCCTGCACCTGGACCCTGCACTCAGAAAGACTGCACCAGCTGCACACTTGGGCTTCACCACAAGAAGGACTTTGCCTGGCTTCCACTGGTTCAAGGAGGGACTCCCTGTTTGCTACAGGTGAAAAATTGCTAACCAGAGTCCCCTGCACCAACTCCTGAAAAAGTGACCAGCTGACCACTGTCCAGTGGCCAAAAAGGAGTTTGCGCCAGGTGCATTCTGGGAGTTGAAGTCCGCACTTCCCAAGGACCATCACAGAACTTCTGGACCCTTGGGGTGAGCTGTGGACCCCAAAAGAACCTTAAAAGAACATCTGGGTGAAGCCCCAGAAGTTTGGAAAAGATTGGAGAAATTTTAGAAAAAAGCTCCATAAAGTGACCGACTCGACGCGGAAATTCTAGCCGGCTTGCCTCAACCGCGACCCGGCCTGACTTCGTGGTTCGTCCCGGTCAAGAAAAACATCCGAAAAAAAGACTAAGTCCGAACGTAAAAAGTTGACCGGGACCTTCCAGCCATCGTATCCGAGAAGGGCTCCACGGACGTCGGATCAAGATCCAGGTTTACCCCGGTCGAAGGATTTTCATCTCGAAAAAACGACTAAGTCCGAAGGTAGAAATCACCACCGAGGAAACCGACTTCGCGTATCCGGACAAGGGCTCCAGGAGGTCGGATCCAACTGGCAGGTTCGTCCCGGTGAAGAAAAACTTCAAAATAAAGACTAAGTCAGAAGGTAACTTTTTAACCGAGGCTTCCCGCGACCTGTAGCCGAGCAGGGCTCCATCGCGGTCGGCCTGAAAGTTTGACTTTGTCCCGGTCCTGGTGCAACCAGATGACCCGATTGGCGCTTTTTGTTTCTATGCGCTAGAAAATAATAATACTTTAAAAATTCATATCTCCGGTTCCTCTGAACCGATTTTAATCGTTTTTGTGTCATTTTAAAGATAAAAATATAAGCTATTTTTATAAATTGGTTTTGGATTTTTAAACTGTTTCCTGTGTTTTATTTAATTACTGTTGTGTGATATTTGAATGCTTTACACTTTGTCTCCTAAGTTAAGCCTTGACGCTCGATGCCAAGCTACCAAGGGTAGAGCTGGGATTAATTTACTGAGACCTAACTGTACTTTTGTGGAGGTTTGTGGCTTGTTGCTAGGTGTAGTTACCTACCTGCCCTACCAATAACCCATTTTCCAACAGAAGCTGTCCAACATACATGTGACAGGGAGTTCTTTGGTCTTTGAATGCAGCTATGGATCACCACTTTGCCTTGGTAAGAGGGAATGTCCATTGACATGATTTATGTTCCATCACTGATCACAACATTCTGTAAATGCCTACATGCCAGCATGTGTCCCTTTTCTATATAAAACATTTGTGAGCTGCAGTTTCATGCAAGGTCTACCTACTTTGATTGGATGATGCCTGTATTCCCTCACATATGTGCGCATGCCAGCATTTGTGTGGACTAGGACATTTGCAATGGGGGTACATTTCATGTTGTGCCACAGACAGGAGTATGTCACCATTGTTTAGTGGCTGACACATACCCTCAACCGTCATAGCATGTCATTTGGCATGTACAACTTCAGTAGCAGTGAGGGACATACCGGACAGGCCTAGAGTTAGAGCCACAATGTGAATATCTATTCCCTTAATGTGGCATCATGTGGAAAAGTGCACTGCACACGTGTAATGTGTGAGGTATGTGCCCTGACTGTTGGCATGCATCATGGAGTGACTTGCCTTTAGGTTGAAATGAGTTTGGGTACAAGCATTCATCCATAGAGACATCTGGGTTGACATGGCCAAAATGTGGAGAGTGATGTAGCTTCCAATTAGGCAACATGTTGAGTGCCTTCAACAAGTACTTGCAAAACTCAGGGCCTCTCCAACTTTCAAGGGACTAATGGCTTCTGATGATGCACTCTGAGTATATCATAGTGAGGAGTGCCAGACAGAAGTGGTGATTACCAGGGGCTTGCTGATTCACTGTGTTGTGTATTTTGGAGATATCTCTTCCTTATATATTGGACATGATGTCTACAGTATCCATTTATATGCCAAATGCGTGGCCTATCTGAGGAACATCAATACTATTTCCATGGCTCTATTGGGACAACTTTCACTTAGTGAAGTGTACATTGTTGATATGTTTCCATACTGACATGTAAATCCTTCTCCAGGATAGTGTACTGTTCTCATCAGCATGACATGATTTTGTATCATAAGTTCTCATTGTTGGTTCATCATGTACGTGAAAAAGAGATGTGTGCATGACCTTGTGTGGGATCTGTGAAAATGCATTTTTGTATTGGCCTACTATTGTATGTCAACAAGTGACTGTGGGCTGCTCCATGGGCCAAAGCTTAGAGGGTGGTAGTGCCTCCTAATAGATAGCTGAATGGTGATTGTAACTGCACAACTTCAGCCATCCAATTGTAGCTGTGTGAGATCCTTTTTTCATATGGGCAACTGTTGACAGTTCAGTTGTTATCCATGCATATGATAAGGCACATGTCTGGGCCACTTAGGTTGAGTTTGTTGCTGGGGCCTATTTGACACCATGGTATTGTATGATAGTCAGGGCTGACGTTCAAGTGTGATCATGGACATGTGATGGCCCTATTTCTCTTTGTATGTGCAGTGTCAGCATCTGCAAGTGAAGGAGATGGGGCACAGCCGAGTGGGAAAGTATCTGACCATTGGCCCTTGGGACAAGAAACCACTGACACTAATGGACCAAGTGGCCCGGAGGGAGAGGGGCGTGCCACCAGGGAGACTGCAACATCCTCCTCATCATTGGATTCTTTCTCCACTGGATACTCCCTAGTGGTGGGAGACCCATCAGGGCAATCCCCAGTACCATCCTTGTCCCCCACCTCCATTCTATCTCTGCCCTCCCTGTTGCTCCCCACCAAGTTGGCTATGTCTGCTCAGGGTTGGCAGGGTAGGCATCTCCTTTGCTTCAGGCACCTCTGCCCCAGCTCCTCTAAACCCTGCTGCACACAGTGAGGAGACTATTGACCTCCTGAGAAGTATCACTGTGGTTCAGACAGCCATTGTGGATGCCATACAGGTTTTGGCAAGTCAGCTACAACAGACTAATGCATTCCTGAAAGGTATTCATGGTGCAATTTCTGGCCTACAGAGATCTTTCCAGTCTGGCCTACAGAGATCTTATCAGGCTCTGGCCTCCACATGGGTGGTAGATAGTCACCCCCCAAAATCAGTTCTCCTCCACCTCCCTCTTCCCAATCCAAATCTCCCTTCCCTTACCTACCCAAAGCACACAGACAGATATGCATGCATCCACATCAAGACACAAGAAGAGCACAGAAAAACACAAGCACCACAAAACACAACAGCATGCAAGTAAACAACAGCAACCCACAGACACTGCAACAATCACAACTTCCATAGACACCCCCAATACCCACAGCATCACACACAACACATCCAGCATACCCACAAGCACCACAGCAAAGTCAGTGACACACCCATCACACCCATCATACCCACAAATGCCAATCCATAAGACCCCCAGGCATCTACCACAAGCACCATAGCCATAGAAACCACAATTACAGACAGACAGACATCCACCACTACCACCATACCCACAGTCATCACCACAGCAGCCACACTCACATCCACCACTCCATCCACCAGCACCTACACCTCCCATTTCCCCAAGACACACAAACACACTCACTCACCCACCCAACATACACAAACCACACACAAGCATACCTCCCAGAAGCACACACCAATGACATCCACACCAACAGAGCAGACAACCACTCCCTCAACCTCCAAATCCCAGCCCCCTCTGTTGAGCATCCTAGTGTCCCTAGGAAGGTTGTTTTGTTTGACCTGAACCTTTTCCCTGTTCCCTCCACACCGTCCCAAACCGAACAGGCCCGCCCCCTCCCCAACCCTCCGTTTCCCTCCCAGGCCTCCCTTGCCCCCACTGCAAGCACCCATACCTCTCCCCCCAAGAAGAAGCCAACTCCTTCCAAAATGAAGCCCAAACCACCCCCTCCCAAGTCCAATCCACATGAGCCCCCATGATAATCCATGAGGTACCTCATGGAACAAAACAGGTGGTTTTTTTGGGCACACATTTGTTCTACAATTCCTTTTCCACCTTTATATTGTTCATGAATGACTTGTGGTGTGTGCCTACGGTTGGTCGTGTTTCAGCCTTCTTGCTGATCCATTTGCTGTTGTTTACATTAGATAACTCTGTGGGGAGTGCTGGTGTCCCGCAAGACGTGGATATATGTTAAGTGTAGGGATATTTGTGTGTAAATACAATGGTGGTATTATGGAATTGTGTTGTGTTTGGTCTGGTAAGTATTTCATCTTGTGTTGTCCAATGTGAGCATGTATGGTGTTAGAATTGTCCCCTGATATAGATTATGCATTCATCTGATGTGTGTTAGCTTGAGTTGTGTTTGTGCAGACATGGAGTATGTTCAGTTGTGCTAGCTTTGTTTGCATTTGCCTGTGTTCATTTAGCTGTGCTTACCTTGCAGATAGTTCATGTAGAGGTAAGTCCCATGCAGTTGGAGTTGTATGTGCTTTGTTGATTTCCACTTCCACAATGTGCAGATTGGCATGTCATTGGTGTCTAGTACTGTTAGTTCCTGTGACACATGTAGGGCCGTTTCCTGTGCACATGTTGTTTGAGGGGCTCATGCAAAGTGATATGTGTCCTAGTGCAGCCCCCTTTCCTGCATGCTCCTGATGCCCCCATCCCTATTGTGCAGGGATTATTAGCATAGTGCTCTTTGTCTATTTATCTCCCTGACTATTGTGCATGCCATTGTCCTTCCATTGTGATGTGATGTGTGTGTCCATTGCAGGGCTGTTTAATGTGAGTGGTGTTTTTGTTCCGTGCCACATCGATACATATGTGTGTTGTATGTGACAATGTCCCATGGCCTGTGTGGAATGTAAGTGTGTGAGTTGTATTTCTAGATGTGATGTTAGTGCGTTGTTGGTGGTATGAAACAATGTTGTGTAGCCTTCACTGTCCCTGTCCCTGAGATGTGCAGATGTATGTTTTTGTGCAGTGTTGCAGTGCAGTGTGAGTGACTCGCCCAAAAGGGGTCCTTCTGTGTGAATGACTAAGGGCCTGATTACAACTTTGGAGGAAGCTGTTAATCCGTCCCAAATGTGACGGATATACCACCAGCCGTATCACAAGTCCATTATATCCTATGGAACTCGTAATACGGCTGGTGGTATATCCGTCACATTTGGGATGGATTAACACCTCCTCCAAAGTTGTAATCAGGCCCTCAGACTGTGACCACAAAGGCAAGTGTACTTGGTACCCATAGCGTGATCCCCATATTATGTGGAAGACAGCGCTACGATCTGTTGTTCAGCATATTGAGACAGGAAGGTGTGTGTACTTATGGTTGGTTGCACCCAGGACGGCGTTAATTTTGTGTTCCATCGAATAGCGGCACAATGTATGTGATGGGTTCCATGGCTCCAGATGTGTGACGCTGCCTGCAGGTGAGTGTCTCCCTTTATAAAGTCCATTTCCACTTTCTGAGACATGGTAGTTGGACTGCCACTGTCACATTGGCAGTGTGCAACCTCATAATGTGTCTGCCGGAAACACTGTCTCTGCTGGCCTGTTTGTGCTGCCTTATGACCTTGGCGCTCTGTGCTGCCTGGCACTACCAGTGGAACCGCAGCGGTCTTTGCTCAATAGGCCAGCATTACCGACTGCCACTCCAATGGTGATCAGACCACTACCGCTGCCATGTGAGGCCCTATATCATATGCTAATACAGGTACTCACAAATTCAGAAAAGTACAAATAACCACTGCTTGGAATTCCATATCTTGTGCCCATTTCAGAAATATATAGGTTTCTTTGATACCCATTTTTCATTATGCATATTTCATCATATGATTTGGTCTACACTCGGTACACCATGGAAAATCATTGTACAGTGAAGCTCAGTTCTTGGGTCTGGGTACCCTGGGTTCGTGGACAGCTACAAACCCTAAAGATTACCACAACCAGAGGGGGCTAGCGGACGTGATTTTCTATTACTTTTGTAAACTGGTTGTTGCAACAAAAAGTTACAGATGAAAACTTTCTGAAAATGACTGTTTTTTCCTACACATTTTCAACATTTCTTTATTTCAACAGTTTGTTCAAGAAAACCTTGAGAGAGCTACAAATATGACCACTGGCTGAATACAGAATTGTGTCTACTTTTCAGAAATCTATACCTTTCCTAAATCATCCAGGTGTTTACGTTGGTTTCCACCACAAACTGGAAGTAGGTTGAGAACTCAAAAATAGTAAAATGGGCTACCTCTTTGAAAAATACCAGGACTGTGGTAAAATAATTGCCTTTTTTATTCAGCTTTGCATGTACCTGAAAAATGGAAAGATGGTGACTTTAGCACAGAAACTGTGTCGATGCAATTTTTAGGAAAAAATAAATTATTATCCAGAGCACTTTTTCCTATTTTTCCGGAAAAAAAAAACATCTGGAGGGGTCTACACATATGACTCCATGCTGAATTCAGAATTTTGTCTACTCTTCAGAGATCTCTACTTTTCCTGTATCACCTGTGGGTTTCACATTGTTTTCCACCCAAACCTGGAGGTAGATTTGGGCAAACCAGGGCTTCCTCTTTAAAACCTACCAAATCTGTGGTAAAAAAATTAGGTCTTTGTTTAGTAAGCTCTGTTTGTTGTGGAATTCGGGAAGATGGTGACTGTAGCACAGCAAACTGTTTGTAGGTATCTGTGACGGGGCATCCTCGGTGGAAGATGCTCCTAGGTGCCCTGGTTGTATGACCTTTGGTTTGACTGGCCCCAGGGGGACTTCCGGTGGCGGTTTACCCTACCCAGAAGTGTTGTGTGCGTCTCACAGAGAGACGGACGCAGGAGAATCAACGGGGCCTTTTCAGGGCTGAAACACACAGGAGGGGCGGCGACCACAGGAAGAGGGAGCTTCCCGGAGCCCAATGACTGCATCGCTGAAGAGGACGACCATAGCCAACTGCTGCACCTCAAAAAAGGAACCAGGAGGAAGCAACGTTTTGAAGCCGGCCACGCTCTGGAGAGCGTGGCCTAACCAGGTAATGGACAGGAGGGAGGCGGGAGGACAAGAACGGGTTGTTTTGCTGGGGATTATTGTTTTCCTGGGGATTATTGTTTCTTTTACTATTCGCTTCAGTGCAGTTTTCTTTTCCTTTTTGCTACCCTAGCCATTTGCCCACATAATGAAGGACCGGATCTCGGTCTAAGCGACAGTAAGACTATTGTTTATTGTTTGTACTAAAAAGCTGGGGGCCTCAAAGTAAACGTTTTGCAGAAAAGCATCTAGCCAAAAAAGGAGCAGAAACAGAAAACAAGAGTCGGTAGTCGCACCAATTAATTTTTTTATTTACTATAACAAAGTAAAGAGATCAAGAGATAGAACACACTCAACCAAAGCCAGTAAAAGACAGAGAAGAAAAAACAACTGTAACCAGAGAGAGAGAGAGAGACAAAAGAAACGGAAGGAAGGAAAGCCAACCAGAAGTAGAGGAAAGTTCAGAGGGTGGCAACACGAAATAATAAGGCGAGATCAACGTCAGAGAGAAGAGATACAAGGAGAAAACCACCCAGAAAGAAGAGACAGAGAAAGAATAGAAGAAGGAACTAGAAAAGGAAAGGATAGAGAACAAAGAAGGATATACTTACTAGCTACCTGAGTTCTTCTTTTCTTTGCATGCTCCTCCTGAGTTGGCCCTGGAGAAAAGAAAGGAAGATCAAGAGAAAAAGCGTGAAGTCCCACAAAGAAGGCAAAGAGAAGAAAATAATCAAAACCCACCAAAAACAACAGAATAAGAGAGTATTATTACCATACTTTACTTTAATAAATTATTCTATAACCAAACTATTGCGTCCCTCCATTTTCTGACCTCTCGTACAGTGGTGTCAGAAGTGGGTTTTTTCACATTAAACTCACAAACCTTCAACCAAGAAAGAAAATGGAGGACAAACCATAATTGGCTGATATAATTGCGCAGTTAGCGGAGGGTCAGAGGCATCTCCAACTCGTTTGGGAAGAGCAAATCCGAGAAGCCAAGGTAGAGAGGGAAGCCCTTCAGACGGCTTTGAAGAGTCAGGCGACCATCATCGCTACCAACCAATTGGTTCACGAAACGGCTCTGGGGAAATTGACTGATACTATTGCAAGCAGTAAAGTCCATCCAAATGTTCCCAGTAGTGTGTTGCAAAAATACCAAGAAACAGACGACCCACACTCGTTCTTTACCAACTTTGAGCGGGTCGTGAGTTCTGTTAACTGGCCAGCGGATAAGTGGGGACAACATATCGCACCTCTTCTTAGTGGAACATTACAAGCTGCCTATCAGGGTGTAAACCCGGGGGGAGGGGGGTGACGTCCTATGCGTAAATAAAAAAAAACATTCTGGAAAGAATTGGGCTAGATCAAGAAAACTATTGGGTTTGGTTCAGACAAACCAAGTGGGCATCCCAAGAGAATCCTTGCACATTGTGGCCCATATTTATACTTTTTGACGCAAAACTGCGCTAACGCAGTTTTGTGCCAAAAAAATTAGCGCCGGCTAACGCCATTCTGAAGCGCCATGCGGGCGCCGTATTTATTGAATGGCGTTAGCCGACCGGCGCTGCCTGGTGTGCGTGAAAAAAAAACACGTACACCAGGCAGCGCCAGCGTAGGGAAAAATGGCGTTTGGGCGTCTAAAAATGGAGCAAGTCAGGCTGAGGCAAAAAAATCGTCTTAACCTGATTTGCGCCATTTTTTTACGACGCCCATCCCCCATTGAAATGACTCCTGTCTTAGCAAAGACAGGAGTCATGCCCCCTTGCCCAATGGCCATGCCCAGGGGACTTCTGTCCCCTGGGCATGGTCATTGGGCATAGTGGCATGTAGGGGGGCACAAATCAGGCCCCCCTATGCCACAAAAAAAATTAACAAAAAATACTTACCTGGACTTACCTTTTCTTCCCTGGGGTGGGTCCCTCCATCCTTGGGTGTCCTCCTGGGGTGGGCAAGGGTGGCAGGGGGTGTCCCTGGGGGCAGGGGAGGGCACCTCTGGGCTCATTCTGAGCCCACAGGTCCCTTAACGCCTGCCCTGACCCAGGCGCTAAAATCCGGCGCAAATGCGGGTTTTTTAGTCCCGCCCACTCCCGGGCGTCATTTTTGCCCGGGAGTATAAATACGACGCAATAGCATCGGAGTCATTTTTTAAGACGGGAACGCCTACCTTGCATATCATTAACGCAAGGAAGGTGTTCACGCAAAAATATGACGCTAATTCCAGGTACTTTGGCGCTAGACGCGTCTAACGCCAAAGTATAAATATGGAGTTAGTTTTGCGTCGAATTTGCGTCGAAAAAAACGACGCAAATTCGGCGCAACCGGAGTATAAATATGCCCCTGTATTACCGAGTACAACACGCCATGGAAAAATGGCTCAGTCCCACAGAAACTTCTAAAGACATCATGTTTGATACAATAGTATTAGATCAGTATTTAGATGCACTTCCTCCATCCACTAGAAACTGGATTCAACAGCATTCAAATCTCACTAACACAACTGCTGTTGAGTTAGCCTGCACTTTTTATCAAGCCCCAGAATTCAGGAGTGCTCCCACCAGAGTTACTCCTCCCACCAGTAAGGGTTCCAACCCTAAACCACTGTTTGTGAGACCCAACCCAAGCCCTACCCTAGAAAAATCCAGTGGTTCCAGTGGCCCTCCAAGAGACTTCATTGCGAGACCCCAATGCTTTCATAGCGCTGAGTGGGGCCAGATAGCCAGACACTGCCCCCTTGAGAAGGAACCTGAAGAACCTATCAAAATAAGTCTAGCAAAAGGATGAGTAATATGGGCTGGCACAGGAAAAGTGAAATATATTATACTCATAAGAGTTAATAATGAGAGAAGGGACATACTTGTGGATTCAGGATGTAATCAGAGTGTAGTCAACAAAACCTATGTACAACCCGAACAGTGGGAAAAAGAGCAAATGTATTAATAACCTGCGTCCACGGAGATCAAAAGCTTTATCCGGTAGCTAATGTAACTATTAATTGGAGAGGTCAAGAGGAGCAGCTCACTGTAGGTGTAATACCCGATTTAGAGGAAGACCTGATAATTGGGACCGACTATGTAGCTTTCCCAGAGCTCTTAGAAAGTCTCAAGCAAGAGAATCCCACAGAGAACTGGTGGAATGAAGCCCCCTTCACATCAGATGGAATAAAAGAGAGTCAACCCAGAGAAAAGCTCACGAAATCACCAAAAAAAGACAATAGTAAACAATATATGATGACCTTCTCTCCTGCTGAATCCCCGAAGACTGTTCTATCCGTGGCCAGTCACTTTCGATTATCTCAAAAAGAAGACTCAACCTTGAGACATGCTTGGAACTTAGTTCTAACTCCCACAAACCAGTCGGTAGGTACTTCATTCTTACTGAAAAATGACTTGCTATACAGACAATGTCCGAATTCCAATGCCCAGTTGGTGGTTCCTCAGCCATTTCGGGAACATGTATTACACTTAGAACATGGGAATAACGGGGAGGGGCATCTAGGGAGAGAAAAGACGGAAGAGTCTATCACAAAACAATTCTATAGGCCCGGGAATTATGGGGATATTAGGAAACATTGCCATGCCTGCACCTGATGCCAACTCATTAATCCATCCAATGATTATTAGGCTCCACTCCAACCTTTGCCTATTATCGAGGTACCATTTACACGAGTTGGTATGGACCTAGTAGGCCCCTTACCCCCCCCTCAGTAAAAGGCCATCAATACCTACTGGTTTTGGTGGATTATGCCACCCGTTATCCTGAGGCTATTCCCATTGCTAGCATGACCACCAAAACAATAGCCCAGGCTATGATAGAATTATTCTCTAGAGTGGATTTTCTTAAAGAAATACTGACAGATCAAGGGACCCCTTTTATGTCCTGCTTAATGGCAGAGATATGTCAGATACTGGGAATCCAGCAGATCTGAACATCCGTGCATCATCCCCAGACTGATGGTCTAGTAGAGCGGTACAACCAAATGATTAAAAATCTCCTACAGAAGGCCATTAATGAGTCAGGGAAAAACTGTTAGAAGAAATTACCCTTGGTTCTCCATGCACTCCGTACCCATATCCAGTCGTTCATGGAGCATAGTCCATTTGAGCTCCTCCTTGGATGTCAACCACGCACCTTGCTCGATATGCTGGAGCAGTGGGAAGAGGTAAACGCAGAAAGCAAAGATGTGCTCAGTTATGTGAAAGAATTAAAAGAAATATTACACGAAGGATGGGAAGCTGCTCATACATGTCTTAAAAATGCCCAAGACACCCAAAAAAGGTATTTTGACAAAACCTGTTGACCCAGAACCCTAGACGTAGGGCAGAAGGTCCTGGTATTATTGCCAAGCACAGAGAATTAGGTACTAGCCCAGTGGCAAGGTCCCTTTTCAGTACTTGAACAGGTCACTCCTGTGACTTATAAGTTAGAAATTCCCAATGGGAGAGAGAAGATATACCTCCTTAAACAATGGCATAAAGCATAGGATACCCGCTGTGTATTCTTAGTCAGCACCAGCTCGTTAGGCAATCTGCCCCTATACCCCTTATGAACACAAGAAAAAGTAAAAGGAAGACCCCAATTCAGTACATGTCTCTCCCTACTGCAGAGAACATACTTAGCCAAGTTAGTAGATAACAACTTAGACGTTTTTTTCAATAATCCCAGGGAAGACCCATTTAATTTAGCACCACATGTGGACATTGGGGGACAAAATCGTTAGACAAAGACCATATCGGATACCTGAGGCTAGACAGAAAGTAGTAGAACAAGAAGTAGAAGAGATGTTACAGACAGGTATCATTGAGCGATCCTCCATTCCCTGGTGCTTTCCCATCGTACTAGGGCCAAAAACAGATGGTACAATTAGATTCTGCATTGACTTTTGCCAATTAAATGCTCTTTCCCACTTCGACACTTACCCCATGCCCAGAATCGATGATTTGTTAGAACGTCTAGGGAAAGCCAAGTACATGACCACCTTGGACCTTACAAAAGGGTATTGGCAAATACCCTTAAAAGATGATGACAAAGAAAAGACCATGTTTTCCACCCCCTCCGGTCCTTAGCACTTTAAAGTCCTTCCTTTCGCTCTCCATGGTGCACCCGCAACCTTCCAAACGCTTAATAGATCTGGTACTGAGACCCTTTCAAAAGTATGCAGCAGCCTACCTAGATGACACCATTATCTATAGGAATCATGGAAGGAACACATATCCCATTTAACCAATGTCTTATCTGGCCTTAGAGATGCAGGCCTTATGGCAAACCCGGATAAATGTAAAAGTGGGTATGACTCGATTAATTACTTAGGCTATATAATCGGTCAGGGCACAGTGAAACCCCAACTGGAAAAAGTGCAGGCCATCACCCAGAATCCACTCCCCAAAAGAAAAAAGATGTCAGAGCCTTTTTGGGGATGGTTGAATACTACCGAAGATTCATCCCTCATTTTTCTGAAATTGCAGCTCCCCTTACCGCCCTGTTAGCGAAAAACAAACCTAACCAAATCACTCATATGTCTGAGATAGAAAAAGCCTGCTTCGAGCTCTTGAAACATCTCCTCACTGTCAAGCCTGTGTTAAGATGTCCTGATTTTCAGCAGCCTTTTCAAGTACAGATGGACGCCTCAGACCAGGGCCTCGGGATTGTTCTTTCCCAAGCTGATGAACATGGGCTACACCATCCCATAGTATTCTTGAGCCGTAAGCTTTTGCCCCGGGAGAGGCATTACCCTACCCTGGAGAAGGAATGCTTTGCGATTAAGTGGAATCTTTGCGCTACTATTTGGCAGGTCAGACCTTTACCTTGTTTACCCACCATGCTCGCTTGAGCTGGTTGGCGAAGCATAAGGACTCTAATGCGCAAGTTCTCTATTCGTTCTTATCCCTGCAATCCTTTTCCTTTCAGGTTCAACACTCACCTGGCCATCTTCTTGCTAATGCTGATTACCTTTCCCGGTATCCGGTTGGCCTGTGGCCCGAACAGCCACTGTCCTGGGTGAGTGACTGTGACGGGGCGTCCTCAGCGGAAGATGCCCCTAGGTGCCCCGGGGATACTCCATTGGGTTTGACCGGCCCCAGAGGGACTTCCGGTGGCGGCTTACCCGACCCAGAAGTGTTGTGTGCGTCTCACGGAGAGACGGATGCAGGAGGATCAACGGGGCCTTTTAAGAGCCCAAAACACACAGGAGGAGCGGTGACCACAGGAAGAGGGAGCTTCCTGGAGCCCAATGACTGCATCGCTGAAGAGGACGACCACAGCCAACTGCTGCACCTCGAAAAGGGAACCAGGAGAAAGCAACGTGTTGGAGCCGGCCATGCTCTGGAGAGGGTGGCCGAACCAGGTACGGGACGGGAGGGAGATGGGAGGACAAGAACAGGTTGTTTTGCTGGGGATTATTGTTATGCTGGGGATTATTGTTTCTTTCATTATTCGCTTCAGTGCAGTTTTCCTTTCCTTATTTCCACCCTAGCCATTTGCCCACATAACGAAGGACCTGATCTCGGTCTAAGCGACAGTAAGACTATTGTTTATTGTCCGTACTAAAAAGCTGGGGGCCTCAAAGTAAACGTTTTGCAGAAAAGCATCTAGCCAAAAAAGGAACAGAAAGAGAAAACAAGAGTCAGTAGTCGCACCAATTTAATTTTTTATTTAAGACAACAAAGTAAAGAGATCAAGAGATAGAACCCACTCAACAAAAGCCAGTAGAATACAGAGAAGAAAAAAACAGCTGTAACCAGAGAGTGAGAGAGAGAGAGCGAGAGAGAGAGAAAAGAAAAGGAAGGAAGGAAGGAAAGCCAACCAGGAGTAGAGGAAAGGTCAGAGGGTGGCAGCGCAAAATAATAAGGAGAGATCAGCATCAGAGAGAAGAGACAGAAAGCGAGAACAAGGAGAAAACCGCCCAGAAAGAAGAGACAGAGAAAGAATAGAAGAAGGAACTAGAAAAGGAAAGGACAGAAAACAAAGAAGGATATACTTACCAGCTACCTGTGTTTTTCTTTTCTTTGCATGCTCCTCCTGAGTTGACCCTGGAGAAAAGAAAAGAAGGTTAAGAGAAAAAGCGTGAAGTCCCACAAAGAAGGCAAAGTGAAGAAAATAATCAAAACCCACCAAAAACAACAGAATAAGAGACTATTATTACCATACTTTACTTTAATAAATCATTCTATAACAATACTATTGCGTCCCTCCATTTTCTGACCTCTCGTACAGTGTCATTTTTAGTAAACACATTTATCCAGATTACTTTTTCCTATTTTTCCCAAAACAAAAATCAAAACTATGCTTAATTTTTTGCCTACTTTCTTGGTCCGCTTTAAAGGAATCAACAAACCCTTTATACCTATTTAATACCCAGGATGTTGGAAAAAAAGGATGCCATTTTGGCATAAATACCTCATGTGGAAAAAATTGAATGAGCCCTATGCACGATCTACCTCAAATGTCCAAAAGAGGGCTCCCCATGGGGGAGTGGGGTGCAGTTAAGGGGGTGAAGAAGGTAACAAGTGCCTGGTAAAATCAGAATGGTGAAAACAGGTTATGTGATCTGTGCCATAGTCTTGTACAAAATCTTGACCATTGTCTGTTTCTGTGTCCAACTTTGCACAATGTACACTGTCTCTACCTGAAATCTCTTTATTTACATTCTGGTATTCGTTCTGCTGAAAAAGATCAGCTTCTTTTATTATGTCATGGAATGAAGTGACATTTTAAAATTTGTAATTGTATTGAAAAGGTATAGTTTTTTTCCTATAAGGATCCCATTGTAGATCTAAATATTAAATAAATAATTTTAACTATATGTCTCACACAGTTTACATAAGTGTAATGGGCCATTGAACATTAACAATAACGGAGAAAGGCACTGATTTACTCTTTTAGTAATGAAGAGGAAACATTTATGTACTCTGTGCTACCTTTCATGTTCAGAGGATGAAAATGACAAAGTGTTCATGCATGGAAGCCTCTGGTGCTCACTGCTCACACAGGAGGCTTTTTTCTTTGAGACCTCCACCGCGGGTTGTCACATCAGTCTCCAGTAGATTGATCACAATTTAATGCCAGCAGCAAACCTAATGTCCTTAATAAGGAGAAAGAAACATCTGCTGAAGACAGTCTTGTGGTCTACATCTTAAGGTATATTGCCACTTGCCCTGTCAACTCCCGACATGGCAGAGGCTCCTTTGGAGAGAGGACAGTCTGCTTTTTCCAGTGGTTCCCTCCCAAAAGGATTAGGTTTATGATGAATGAGCAGAAATCCTTGCACTGTGACCCAGGAATTTAAGAATGTGGGTAAAGCCTCCCTGTTTTGGGGATACACCCCAGGCTGAAAATAATTTCATGAGTATTTAGAATAAATCTTGAGTTGTAAATATCGAGTTACAGAAATAGCTGAAAAAAATATTGTGTTACAAAAATATTTTGATGCTGAAATATTGTGGAAAAAAATATCGATTATATAGTTAAATAATATTGTTTTCAGTATTATCTTTGTTGTTAATATTGTTTTCAATAAAATAGCTGTCAAAAATATATATATATTTTTTTTGTTACATTTATGTGTTTCAATTCATGTAATAATTTTGTGTGTTTCTTGTATAATTGGTAATATTTTTCAATAAAGTTTGTAATTGTAATTTATAATTTTTAATTTAATTGCTAATAGTAATTTTAGTGTAGAGGTGGGTTGCTAGATGTGTAGGGGTATAAGGTGGGAACTTAATTATGTATAAATAATTAACAATTAATAATTCCTCTATTATTAATTACTTAATTTATAAATAATCATGAAAACTGCGTGATAATTATTTTCTTACAGATATATTAGATGTGGGTTGCTGGATATGTAGATGTATAGTGTGGGAAGTTTGTCATTATTTTTTTAACAATTAATTATTAATTTGTTGTTAAATATTTAATTGTCTATTAGTCATATAAGTTAAATTGAGTATTAATCACATTTTGTAATTTATATATTAGGTGGTGGTCGCTGGACATGTAGGGGTGTAGGGTTGAACGTTAATTAAGTAATAATTAATTAGTATTATTTATTTTGTATTTATTTATTTGATTGTTAACTATGTAAATTGTATAAAATTTATATTTTTTAAGTTGTGCATTAGGTGCAGGCTGCTGGAATTCATGGGGTTTAGAGTGGGAAGTTAGTGAAGTAATAATTAACACTCATTTATTCATGTATTACTAATTATTTAATTGATTAATAATTACGTAAATTGTGCAATCATTATATTTTTTAAATTATAAATTAGGTGCTGGCTGCTGGGATTGTAGGACATACGGTGGGAACGTAATTAACTAATAAATAGTTTTTTATTGATAATTATTGAACTGCTTAATAATCATGTACATTTTTAAACTTTTTTTTCTGTTTTTATATATCATTTTGTTTTTTGGTCACTAATATTTTTTATTAAGAGTTGTATATGTCTTGAAAATTGAAAGGGTTATTCAAATATGTTACGTGAATATGTTATGCTATGTTATGTGAAGTGAAGTACTTTTCCTACTGCTGCACTACTAGAGTGGGAATAGTTAATATTAACCCCTGAAGTCCAATGTTTTCCCTACTGCTGCATAGACAGCAGTGGGAATAGTAAATATTACCTCTCCAAAGTCCAATGCTTCCCCTACTGTTATTCAAACTTGAGTGGGAATAGGAAATTGAATCCCTCCGATGTCCAATGCTTTCCCTACTGTTGCAAACACGTGAGTGGGACTAGTAAATGTAATTCCTCCAAAGTCAAACAGTTTACCTACTGTTGTACAGACTGGAGCTAGAATACTCCTCCTCCGAAGTCCAGCACTTTCCCTTCTGTTGCAGAGATTTGAGTGCAAATAGTAAATTTAAGCCCTCCAAAGTCCAGCACTTTGCCTACCGTTGTACAGACTGGAGTTGGAATAGTAAGTCTTATCCCTCTGAAGTCCAACACTTTCCCCACTATTACACAGTCTGCAGTGGGAACAGTGAATCTTACCTCTCTAAAGTCTAATGCTTTCCCTATTCTTGCACAGGCTAATGTGGGAATAGTCAATTTAATTCCTCTGAAATTATACGCTTTCACTACTGTTGCAGAATCTGGACTTCAATACTTTTCTTAATATTGTTTAAATATATATATTATTGTTTGTTTCATTATATATTATTATATTTTTTCGATTTTTAGTAACTGACTTTTCTTGGCTTTTCTAGCTTTTTATACGTAAATAATTTGGTAATTTATTTAATGTTTTGCAGTTGATTTGTTAACTTTGTTTATGTTTCAAATATATATATATATATATATATATATATATATATATATATATATATATATATATATATATATATAGTACACATGTAAATGTGCTTTTCACAGAAGTAATTATAAAAAACAACCAAAACTATTTAATATAAAGTAAAATATATGTGGTTATTAATTGTGTTACATTATAATGTGATCAAGGTTGCGAGGCTGAACGGTATCATGTGGATACCACAATAGGTACCTGCATTTTTGCACTTTTATTACCTTGAGTGAATGGCTTTCCTTTCTGGAAGTTTAATGTTTGCAGTATCTCACACTTTTTTAAAATGAATCTGAAACAGATTACATTTTTTTTTAAGCAAAGTTTACACTGCCTGTGCCGTCTCCTGTTTCTGCCTGGACGAAAGGATTGTGACTAAGGCAGTCTTTCGCAGGAAAGAGGATTTCATATATATATATATATATATGTATATACATATATATATATGTGTGTTTATGTAAATATTTGTTTATATGTGTAGCATTAAATATGATTTAAATGTATTTCACTTACAGTATATTAATGTTTTTATCGAAATATTTGTGATTTATCATTTTAAACTTTATATTTATTTTAAAAATATATATTTGTACATGTTTATTAAACAGTATTTTTTATATTTTTTCACTTACCATTATTATAATTATAGGGAAACAATATTTTTGTAATAAATTTTTTTGACATCATGTTTTTGTTACACAGTATTGTTGGTTTCGATATTACATCAGGGATCTATTTCATAACCATTTCCCAGTTCCTGGTAGGGTCCCAGTCAAGCCAACCACTCCAGCTAATCACCCAGGGAAGAGAAAAGTCTTCTAGATGCTATGGAAAAATGGTGGCTGATTTTTATGGAAGTGGTCTGATTCTAGGGACATATAGTTGTTCTCTAGACAAGGATCCCTCCTTTCTGGTAGTGCCTCTCCCAGAAGGATTTCTGCTTCTGGATTGTAAAGTGTGGGTGACCTTCCCCTTGCATAAGAGCTAACCTACATAGGTCTGGGTGCATATCAGAGCTGCTTTACTTCCCCCCCCCCATACTGGCTGTCCTATGGAAGGGAATAGACTACTATAGCTAATATCAATGCCTAGACACTCTGAAGGTTTTCTTAGATTCCTTTTTGATTGCTCAACCAAAGTGCAACTTTTCCCAATAGCCATGGTGCCACACTGTACTGGCATTTATTACCTGAAGATAATGGGTGGTACAGGAGCTGACAAGCAGTGTCCAAACCCTACCCTTGGATGTGGGTTGTGAGGGAGCCCTGGATAAAACCTTCCCAAATAAGAATCTAACAAGAATCCTGCTGCTGAAACAAGAAGCAAAAACTAAGGTCAGAGAGAGCAAAGAACACAATGAAAAGTAGGGGAACAACTGCCTTGTGACCTACCTTTCTTTGATCAAAGCTTCCTTATATAAGGACTAGAGGGGAAATGAGACCATCGGAAAAAAATCTAACGTCATTGCTTATCAGGTACTTAAGCAACAGTGCTTAGGTGACCATCTTGGATCAGCAAAAGATTTAAGGCTAGTCATGCCCAATGCTCCAAGAGAATGTCAGGTTCCATAATTGGCTAGCATAGGAAGAATAACCTAATATTTGGAATCCTACCTCTTTTCCACATTTTCAAACTCCACCAGAAGCCATTTCTTACTCCATTGCACCATATGACATGTAGCTTAACCCTCCATTTGACTATGACTCCGAAACAGCCAGTGCTGGCATGCTGGAATGGAAGAAAACTCCTTGGCGACTGCCTAGCATGAGGTCCTAAAATGTGATGCCTTCTCTACCATGCACTGGAGGCCAAGTCAATACATTTTGTCAATCAATATTTGTAAAGAGAGGTTACTCACCCGTGAGGGTCTCAAGGTGCGGGGGATGGGAGAGGGATCATCCAAAGAGCCACGTCTTGAGGTTCTTCCTGAAGATGATGAACGACAGGCTTTGTCTGAGGTGCAGGGGGAGGTTGTTCCAGCTCTTTGCTGCAGTGTAGGTGAAAGATCATCCTCCCGTGGTGGTTTTGTGAATGCGAGGGATGGTGGCCAGGGCGATCTGGATGGAGCGGAGGGATCTGGCAGGAGTCCGGAAGGAGAAGCAGTGGTTCATGTAAGCTGGTCCTGCATTGTGTATGGCTTTGTACGTGTGAGTGAGAAGCTTAAAGGTGATTGGCTTCTCGACCTGCAGCCAGTGGAAGTCCCTCAGGTGTTGAGAGATGTGTTCTTGGTGAGGGAGGTCCAGAATTGGTCTGGCGGAAGCGTTCTGGATGAGTTGAAGTTTTTAGATGGTCCTAGATGAGGTGCCGGCGTAGAGGGTGTTGCCGTAGTCGAGCTTGCTCGTGACTAAGGCGTGGGTGACTGTCCTGTGACAGTATGCTGGGATCCATCTGAAGATCTTCTGAAGTTTGCGGAGTGTGTGCCAGCAGGAGGAGGCGAAAGAGTTGACCTGTTGGGTCATGGATAGGGAGGAGTCGAGGATGATTTCTAAGTTGCGGGTGCATGCTCAGTCGGTGCGGGGGCGCTGAGGGATGGGGGCCATCAGGAGTCATCCCAAGGTGAGGTGGCATTTCCAAAGATGATGAGCTCCGTCTTGTCGGATTTGAGCTTGAGGCAGCTTTCTCTCATCAAGATGGTGATGGCTTCCATTCCTGGATGAATGTTCCTTTTGGCTGTGTCCGGGTCTTTGGTGAGGGAAACGATGAGTAGTGTGCCATCAGCATATGACATGATGATCATACCCTTGCTTCTGACAATGGCATTAAGAGGGGCCATGTATACGTTTAACAATGTAGGACTCCGTGAGAATCGTTGGGGGACTCTGTACTCGACTCCTGTGGGTCTGGAAGTGTAGGGCAGGAGTCTGACCCTCTGCGTCATCCCGTAGAGTGCATCCATGCCAGGGATCTTCCACGGATTCCTATGTCATGGAGTCTGGTGCACAGAGTGCTGTGGGAGACTGTGTCGAAAGCTGCTGAGAGGTCGAGGAGGTTGAGTGCTGTGGTGTGGCCGTGGTCTAGGAGTAATCAGATGTCATTGGTGGCTGCCAAGAGTGCTGCCTTTGTGCTGTGATTGCTGTGGAAGCCAGACTGGGAGCTGTCCAGAGAGTTGTTGGCCTCGATGAAATTCCGTAGTTGTGCATTGATTGCTTTCTCTAGTACTTTGGCGGGGTAGGGTAGCAGCAAGATAGGACGGAAATTCTCTAGTTCGGATGGGTTAGCCGAAGGTTTCTTCAGGAGAGGGCGTATTTTGGTGTGTTTCCAGTCCTCAGGGAAGGTGCCCATGCTGATAGAGCAGTTAATTTTGTTATGAAGCTCGGGTGCGATGGATGCGCTGGCTCTGATGTATATGTGGTGTGGGCAGGGGCCCGAGAAGGTTCCGGAGTGGGTGCTGTTCATGATGTTGACTGTTTCCTCTGTGGTGAGCGTGGACCAGCCGTGGATGGTCTGGACAGGTTCTGGGGGGTGGGTTGTTTGCAGGTCCTATACCAGGATTTTCCGCGAGGAAGCTGTCGTAGATGTCCTGGATATTGTGGTGCAAAAATGAGGCAAATTTGTTGTGGGAATGCCAGAACCTCTGTTGAATGTGATCTGCAGATATAGGAGCCAGGAAACTGTGGCTAATATTTTCGTTTTTGTACAGCTGTATGTGGGGACATAACACTGCCTTCCAAGGGAAAAACAACACAGGCAAGAGATCATTGGAAAGGGAAGAGACTCCACTTTCCATTTTTTGCCTCTTAGAATAGAATCCCATTGGTAATCATGGCAGGAACATGATTAACCAGTAGGACCTCTACCACTAGCCATCAGGGATGCTTGATGGCAGCTTCCACCTGATCTACAGACAGAAAAATATTGAATGCCTTTTGCTCCTCTAGGTAGGACAAATGGAAGCCTCAGCCCTGCTGAGAAGAGAAAACCCCACTAAGGTAGTGTCATTTACTTTTTTCTAGTTGACTGTGTAGGTATAGAAAGTGGGAGTAAAGGGCACCATTGCAAAGGGGAGAATATACCTGTTCGAAGGGTGCCCTTCCCAAATAGATTGCAGCCCAGAGATTATAGCAGTACCCTTCCTGTTTTTTAATGTTTAACTAATGCAGGAAGCACCAACTCATACAAACAAAACAAAGTAAAAAGCGACAAATTAGTGAATAGTGAAATTGAAGCACAAACCATATTCAATGCAAGAAAGCACTAAAACATTCAAGGAGTGTAAAATACAAACACATTTTAAGGCTCTAAATATTGTTTTGATGCAAAAATCATGTGGAAATTGCATACCCAGAAAGAATGGGCTACAACAATTAGCAGGTGTACTATGTTTTGCATATTACGGTTTGTGCCTCCGGGAATGAGGAACCACAAATAATTTGCATATGTTTCTATCTATTACTGGGTGGGCATTGAGCTCAATTACTCTCATGATTTGTGCAAGGCTTTTTCCGCCGCAAATCATGGGAGTGAACTCATGTGTCAATCAAAATTTGCATCCTAAATATAATTCTATTTTGAGTGCAACAGCAGTTTGTACCCAAAAAGCAGTCTTTGACCCCATCTTAATGATGACCTAAGTATAAAAGTATGTTCAGCCCTCCAGTTCAGATGAGCATCATGAGGATAATTAAGTCACATCCTGGCATGTGGTACATCTAAACACAATGTGCTAACACAGTTTCCTAATACAAAGAATATCTCCTGTGGAATTGCAGCCAAAGTTTAATTTTTCGAGGCAGCATCATTTGTATATTCTGCTAGTGGCCCTTCTGAATAGATAAGTGCTGTACAATCAAAGTCCACTCACATCAAACAGTTTTGGAGGGATACAAAGGCTCCCTATGCAGCTCTGTCTTTCCCATCTTTATTTTAGTCTGTGACAATGCACTCCTTGCCTCTTTTGTTGACACCAAACAGTCTCCATAGTTACCTAGTGCATAGTGACCCCAGGCACATAGATTCAGTAATAAGGACATACAGATTCAGTATTATGGACAGGTAGCATTGGAATTGGAGTGTACCTCTGAAAAGATGTAACTGCTTGAGCATAGGAACAAGAAAGTAGTGGGAAGTCCCATCGTTCAACAGACAGACAACATATAACATCAACAAAGCAAAGCAAATATCAATACCATAAATGAAGCTGGTTACAGAAGAATACTCTACAACACATCAGCCTTTCCTCTGACCCTCGTATGCCACACTCCACAGACAAATACAATGTATCTGCCTCCTCTTCAGCAGTTCTTACAACAAGTTACTTCCATTTTTCTTAGAACCTCTCCATCTTGCAGCATTTTGAAGTAGTAATTCTTTGAAGCCCTGTCTTCTTTCTATGAAGATGATATCTTACTCTTGTCTGTCATCAAGAATCTCTCTGGCTAAACTCCATCACCAGTACTCATCGATATTAATGCCTCTCCCATTCAATGCATCGTCCCAGCATCATTCCAGACAGGCAAGATTCTTCACTCCTAAACATGCCTAAACTAAATCCTGATGGCCTGATCACCTACAAGATCATTTACAATGCATTCTACCCTCAGCTCCAGGATCGAAATTAATGCTAACCATTCCCTGCAAGACTACCAGTCTGACTTCAGATCAATCCTTCATCCAGATATTACTGGACCTCTCACTCTCATCCACACTCTGATGTCTTGAATGGGATTCACTTGCCACAACCTACACTAGTTCTTCTCATACCTTTCCAACCAACACCAGTTAATTCATACGGGCACTTCCAGTTACCAAATAACTCCTTTCACTTGTGAAGTCCCCGGGGGCTATTCTGTCCTTTGTCATCCCCCACATCTGCATGAAGTTCCCACGAGTTCTTATCATTGATTCAGGAATCAAAATGTACTAAAATGTCAATGATACACAACTCTACTTGAAAGTCTCCACTGCTCTAGATAGCTGCCACCTTAAACAATGCCTGCACCTTGAACAGACCAGGATCTCTAGCACCTTTCTGAAGCTCAGCCCCACCAAGACAGAATTCCTGTTATTTGCAAAGGGCAATAAGTAAGAAATAGTTCAAGCTGTCTCAATGACATGACCTTTACTGGCTTCAACCTCCATCTTCCACCCAATGCCAAGTCACTTTGATTCATTCAGGACAGAAAACTCTCCATTAAGGAACACATTGCCAAGTAAACGCAGAAGTTCTGCTACCAGCTCCCACTACTAAAGAAAGTGAAGTCATTCCTTACAGAAAGTGACTTCAGAACTGCTGTTAAAGCCCTGGTACCCTCACATCAGACAGGATGGTTGGAATAACCTTCTTCCATGACCTTCAAGACACACTTGCCCCCTTTAACGACATCCTACACACCACAGCACATCTCATCCAGGGTCCTGAAGAAATATGAATGCATCCTTATGCAACTCCCTGGGCCCCCCTTGCTAGCCTTCATCATCTTTAAAGCTATGTGGTTGACAAAACCACTGTATCTGGCGGTTGTTAGTACACTAGGAGCCACAACAGGACTCTTCTGTATTTGCACTCAGGAACCTGCATTTATCTGTATTCGTCAGGACCACAATAAGCCTGCTCCAATTTGGGAAAGAGTTGAAGATACTCCTCTTTAACACTTTATGTGCATACATACCTACATACACGATTACACACATACATACATGCATACATTCATACATACCTACATACAAACACACAATGTTACTGGGCCAGTGTTAATGGAGCCGCAGTCATTTCAAAACTGCTAATGCCAGATAATGCTAAAGATTTGTTACGATGTGATAATTGTTTCATTTTTCTCCTGCTATCATAATGCCTAAGTAGGTATTGTGTTTAGTAATTTTCCACTATATTAAAATAAGCATTTCCTGATTCCGTTCATCTTTTACCATGTACATTAATTGATGTAGGGATGTCAAAATAAACATTTGTTCGCACTTTTATCTCAGTTTCCTTCTAAAAGAAAAGGATTCATAGCTGAATGAATGGTATAAATGTAAAATGCCACAAACATGTTGAGGCTCCAACTTGTATTCCTTCTTCTTTCAGGAGAGCAGCATTGGAACAACCTGCTTTTTAGAGTCAAGCGCGCAAGCTCTCTGGCCCCTGTTATAATCTCTCTGTGGGCTTTTAACCATGCCCATGTCACCCCCATCACTTTCATTGGTTTGTGGGCTTACCTTTTAGAAATCGCTTAATTTCATTTGTGAAACGCATGCATACATCATGACTTTTCCAGTGTTTAGCCCTGCTCAAGAGCACCGGTAAACTACTGAAAACATACGAAGCTCCATGTTTTCCACAGGGTTTCTGGACTACTTTTTCTTTTTATCTCCTATGCAGCGCGATCTTGCTGGGCAGTAGTCTAGTGCTTTGCATGACATCGATCCTGTTACATGGATAATTGTATATCTGCCGATACGTTTGACTGCAAGCAAACTTCTGTTTCCTTTTGTGAGCTCTTTCACGCTCATGGCATGGCACTTTGAATCGACTTGCTTATATAAAACTGTTTTACTTTTCATTTTCAATTTATGTGGGAAGAAAAGTCCGGTAAGTACTCTGCAATGCCAATAGCTCTAAGTCGAACAAATGCAAGACCTATTGCACTCCAAATGCTTTTGTTCTTTTGTTGTTTCCTTTAGCATGAGGACTACCTGAAAATCTCACCAGCAAGCACTTTCAGCACATGTCTCGCTTTTTGCTGACACACGGCCTCTAAGTGGCCCCATGTCATAAATGCCTAATGCCATGAGTGACATTTCAGTCTCCAGCAGGTTGCATGCTGGGATGTTTGAGTCCAGGTTTGCATGTATAAACACAAAATTGCAAGTCCCAAAATGCAGTTTGGGATGGTCTTAAAACGTGGATTTTCCTTAACAGAAGCCTCCCGGCTCCTTCTCTCTCCTCCAAACGGGGTTATTAGAGCCAGGTTCTCTCTTTCCTTCCTCGCTGTGAGTTAGCCTGGCAACAGGGCAGGGAGGAATGCTAGGGCTTTTGTCCGAGTTGACACTTTGGCAGGCTGCAGCAGGACTTGCCTGAACCGTGTGAGGTAAAGAGGATTAATTTATGCTCTTGTGCCCCACCTGCTCTTTTCCTTCCAAAATATGTTAGCGATAGGAAGCAATTAAGTGGGTAGCATCTAATATTTAGCTTTTTAATTATTTCCTTTACAATCTAGTCAGTTGGAGAACCTCTGCACTAACTGCTTTGTATTAAAACATTTTAAAAAAAATTGAGAAACTGCACAAAAGTTGTGTTTTTTATGAGACTGTTCAGTATTCTAACAATGCCTCCATTGCTAAATCTTCCTGCTGGACTAAGCATTATTAGGCATTATAATAGTATGGATCGTCCAATTCCTCCACGTATGTTTGGGACAGTGGTTATGGTTGGGGCGGTAACTGGAATGTGAGTTGTCAAAGGAGACGAAAACAAAATCATATGGGCCTGCCTTTACAATTTATTTTTGTCGTGAAGAAAAATAATTGTCGAAATTATGTGGGAGAACGTTTCGGTTTCTCGTAGTCTAGCTTTTTCAGTTTTATTTTTCATTAGTAAATTTCTAAATGCAGGGGATCTTGTCTGTGTAAAATTGCTAAATCTAAATTACTGCTAGAGTAATGAGACGGGAGGCAACATTAGCTAATTGGCAACATTTTCATTTTTTTGGTGCAGATGTAAATGGAAGTGTTTTAGGTATATGCAGGGCCACTAGAATTATATGGCAGGAAAAGACGAAATTATGAGGCAGGGTTGACCAGTTATGAATTTACAATGCCAATAGCTGTAACTGAGCAAATGCGACACCCATTGCATTGAAATGCTTGTTTCCGAATATAGTCAAAATCTTTTTAGGGTGCATACTAGCTACGCAAAATTTGTCGCAGGCAAACCATACACAGAGCACATATATACTAAATATCATACCATGTCAGTGTTTAGTTGTTATTTGCAAAGTTGTAAAACCCTGACGGAAGCTCGAGAGCTCTCGTAGGACGTTTAGAACTACCTTCGAAGCTGTTGCTAACATTTTTACAAGATTTATGCAGCTCTGCGAGTCAAACAATAGCTTTGTATTTTATGGCCGCCCGCTCAAAGAATACCAGTTCTACAGATGTTATCTCCTGGGCTCTTAAACAATTGGAGAGATGAATCATTTATACCTGCAGACTAGAGGAACTGCGATCCGTATTATTGTAGATAAATGTCTTCTCAGCATACAAGGCAGCCAGTGCGGGGAAATAGGTGCATGGTGAGAAGCAGTTTTATACAGTAAAGGTCAACGAAAAAGGATGAAATGTAAATTATTCTCTGATGTTAGAATGACATTTTTACTCTGGTATTTGGCTGTGGAAACATGTATCACCCCATGGCCTTTTAACATATTATGTTCGAAGATAATAATTGCAACAGCCCACCTGCCTCCTCTTTAAAATTTGAAGATTAACTGCTTCTTATGTATTTTTAGTGGTAGATTTAAGAAAAGTGCAGCGCCACTATTCCTGCGTCCCTTAGCGCCCCTCCACCGCCACCATGTGTGCGCCATATTTAAAAAACGGCACACCATGGTGCAGAGTAGGGGGCAATAGCGTCAACATTTTCTAGGCTATTGATGTACTGTTCAGGCTTAGCGCCAAATTTCAGCGCTAACCCTGAACAGTACACAGGGGCCCATTGTAATCAATTATGTGCCCCTTTTTAACTCCTGCTCTGAGCAGACATTGTGAAAATGCAGCAAAAAATGGTGCAAAGAAATCTTTTAAATTTCTTTGCACCATTTCATCAGCCCCTGTAACAAGGGAACATCCCCCCCTTACAAACATTATGCCTGGTGCAGGAATAACATGGCACAAGGGGTTACAAAATGGTGAAATGCATGCATTGTGCCAGGTTTCAAATCTGGCGTGGCGATTTTGGCCACATTGCGCCACATTAGCATAAAAAAGTTTCTAATGTGGCGCAAGGGGGGCCTCTTAATTCTGGGCCTTAGTCTTTTTCTAAGGTCATCTTATGAAAACCTATTATAAAGCTTTCTATCTGCAGGGCGTTTGTAATAGTTCAGTTCTGCAAGGGTGTTCACATAGTTATAAAGCACTGGCATTGTACATCTTCAACCTACAGCTTTGTGTACCAAGTTAGATCCCACTGCATACTCCAGGTGGAACCTCAAGAGATAAAACAGATGGTGTTGCCAGTTCTCATTTCGTCCTTTGTACAACGTAACTACCTTATTTATATACCCACAGACCTGCAATGCACAACCAAAGTGTGAGGATTTAGGTTACGATATGATATGTTTGTGGGGCCTTATCATGTAGTGCACTCACAAATACTGTTTTGGATTGAGTCAGGTATGTTTACTTAACCTTAAGCACCACCGTGGGTGGATGCAGCTGCGAGCAGAACTACCCAGCAAAGGAACATTATGTAAAGCATTTAACAACACCAAATAATGAAATAAAGCCACAACATACAAAAGAAGACCCCAAGTTATAAAAATAGATTATATTTTTATGAATTTTTAGAGACCTTGATGAATGAAATCCACCCTAGATATAGATTTTTGAAGATGGTATTACTTTCAAATGCAATCACAAACAAGCATTGGTCAACAAAGCTTTGGAAATGTTTGAAAAGTGTTAGTTTGGCTACTCTGGCCAGGGTTGGGTGACAATTCCATAATGGACAATTTGTGCAGTTACCTGGCCACCAAGGGTGTTGGCACAACTTCACTCATAATGGCGGCTTCAACTTTGAAGCTCTCCTTTTGGGCTAACACCCTTGAGTGGCCATTGTGGGGGAGGAGGTGACACCTCTCTGTGCTGTAACTGCCTTTGTTCCTGTGCTGGGGAGTTGTTCACATGTCTTCCCAGGTGGTCAGAAAACTGCCTGTGTGCCAGGGCCTTTGTGAGGCTTATTGGTTAGCTGGAGCACCGAGTGGCAACTTTCTAAAAGTTGCTTACCTTTAATAGTGGAAATTTGGTCTGTGCATCAGGTCGGGTTTAATGCCATGATTACTTTGATTCCTTACATGGTCCAGTTTAGCAGTCACATTCAAATGCCAACCAGGGTACCATGTGTTAGCCAAAGGGGATACTAACTTTACCCACAGCAAAACAACAATTTAGAAGTGTTGCTGCTAAGACATATCAGGAATACATGTCTTACTTAACAAAATGCAGCTCCCTGCCAAAGGGCCTCACTTAGGGGAGACTTGCATAAAGTGTTAAGGGATAGGCTTGCTTTTTCATTGAAGAGCATTGTAAAATCGAACTGGCAATGAAAACAGTGTCCTTCAGTATGCAATGACAGGCTGGGAGTCATTTTGTACCATGTCACACACAGGGTGGCACAAACAGTGCCCTGGGTATCCTTTGTACCATATACTGGGAACTTATAAGTAAGTCAGTCTTTTCCACTTGGGTTTATCCAATTCGACATGCAATTTGTTTAGGGTCAGAACACTGGCACTGAGGTCTGGTTAGCAGGCCTCAGCGCACCCTCAGAGTAAAAAAAACAGCAGCATCATCCACAAATGTGAGAGTGAACACGCAAAAAGAGGCATTTCCTTACATGGTCTCCCTCCAGGAGAAATGTGATGAGCATCCTGGTAATTCTCATCAGCTAAATACAAGAATATGGAAAGGCCACCTGAATTGGCATGGTCAGCCACAACACTGTAAAGTTCATTTCCTGGAGGGAAATGGGTCACCTCAGCAACTTAGGGTTCTCTCCAATCATCCACATAAAACATCTAAGAGGTATCTGATCAGTTTGAACACTGAAGTGAGTCCCAACAAGTAGGGCCGTAGCTTCTTCAGGTACTAAACCCCAGCAAAGGATTATCTCTCAATGGCATTTCAACCCTCCTTTCTGGGGAGGAGTCACCTGGTGATAAAGACAACTGGTTGATCTTGACCTTGGTTATTTAGCTGTGACACAACTGCCCATTTCCCATGCTGTGAAGAATCAGTTTGGACAACACACCATTTACTAAACTAAGGTGTCTTTAGTGTAGGTGCTGAGCACAGAGCTTCCTTAGGGATGTCGAAGGCCTTTTGAGAAGAATCAATCCATATGACTTTACCTGGCTGTTTTTTGGAGTATAACTCTGTTTAAGGTGCCACTATGGTACCTTAACTGTTTGCAAACCTCCTACAGTACCCAGTCAGGCCCAAGAAGGATCTGACCTGAGTCTGAGTCTTTGGAGCTTTCCAGACCAGAATTGTCTGGATCCTGGATCTTGGGCTGGAGAGGTTGTACATTACCATCACCAACATTGTGGCCAAGGTACACTACAGACTCTTGTCCTATCTGGTGTTTGTTTGCTTGATAGTCAGCCCTGGCTTTTGAAGGGCTTGAAGCACTTCTTTGAGTCAAACCAAGTGATCCTCCCTGGTGGAACTAAAAACAGCAATATCATCAAGATATGCTGCACTGAACCTTCCAGACCTGAACGTTATCTATTCACAAACATCTGGAAGGTGGCAGATATATTTTTCAAGGCAAAGGACATCACCTTGAACTGAAAGTGGCCTTGTGGGGTTGTAAAGGCAGACCTCTCCTTGGCTCCCTGTGTGAGGGCTATCTGCCAAAAGTCAATTTGTAGTGAGGTCAAAGGTACTCAGATATTTTGCAGCCCCCAACTTGCCTATGAGCTCATCCGCTCTGGGTATGGAGTGAGCATCAGTCTTGGTGAATGCACTTAGACACCTGTAGCCCATAAAACATCTTAAGTCAGGTTCCCTCTTTTGGGATTTGCATTGGGCACCAGAACCACTGGTCTGACGCATGGACTACTAGAGGGCTCAATCACCCCCACTTCTAGCATGTTAGCAAACTCTATTCTAATGCTAGCCTTGACATGATCTGATAGTCTGTAAATGTTACTATTGACAGTTAAACTATCACATGTGCCCACCTAATGGGTACACCGTGTTTTCAGAATTGGACTGTCAAGGCAAATTTGAACAGTCGTTCTGATGCTGGATTGTCATAGTGGATAAGATAACTACTCCCTCTACTGAACCATCTATGAAATTGGTTGACATCAGGTCTGGGAGAGGTTCACTTTCTTACCTTCTCTACTATCTGTCACCATGAGAAATGTGATATCTGCTTTGTCATTGTGGAACCTGATCCTATTCACATGTATCACCCTATCAGGGTTCCTTGAAGTACCTAAGTTTACCAAGTATATGGCTACACCCTTCTTTTCCAAGATAGGCAAAGACCCATTCTGTTTGCATTGGAAAGCTCTGGGTGTTGCAGGCTTTAAAACGCCCACACTAATTGTCCAGATTGGTACTCAACCATAGCAGACTTGTGGTCGTACCAGTGCTTTACAAGCTCTTGCTGGCCTCCAAGTTCTTGTTCACGTTTTACATATACTCAACCATTCTGGAGGGAAGGCCTAGTACATAATCTAGGATGTCCTGTTTGGGCTCCTTGAGGGGCCTCTTTCTCTCTCATCCTTCTCTAACCAAACTTAAAGAGCCCCTGACAGGATGTCCAAAGGGCAGTGCTCAAAGTGGGACAAGAACATTCCATCTTCTCCTGAATATCTCTAGTAAACCCATAGTCATGCCCTTCATTGTTTTGTTAAATCTTTCAACAAGGCTGTTACATTGTGGAGGGTATGGTGTGGTGAACTTATAAGTCACCCCACACTTATCTCAGATTGTTTTTTTAGATAGGCAGACATAATATGTGTGCCTATATCTGAAATGACCTCCTTAGGGAAACACACTCTAGTGAAAATACCAAATAGGGCTCTAGCCACTGCAGGAGCGATAGCTGCCCTGAGGGGAATTGCGTCAGGATATCTTGTGGCATGTTCCACAACCACCAGGGTAAACATATCCCAGAAGTAGTAGGTGAGTTTAGGGGACCAACAATTTCAATCCCCACCCCCTCAAAGGGAGTCACCACCACAGGAAGTGGTATTAGAGGAGCCTTTGGTTTATCACGAGCCGTGCCAACGGTTTGCTAGGTGACACAGTAGTGACAAAATTCCATCACCTTGTCAGACATTTGGGGTCAATAAAAATGGTTGACCAACCTGTCTCAGGTTTTGGTCTGTCCCAAACACCTATGGAAGGGGATGTCATGGGCCAGGTTAAGAAGAACCTCACTGTATTGCTGGGGTACCACCACTCTCCTGGTTTCCCCTGGTTTGGGGGCCCATGCCTCACTGTATAGATTCTCTCCTCTCACTATACTTTATGGGTACCGCTGACATCACCTTCCTATTGTTTGACAGCCAACTGTCTCAGCCCTTCAAAAGTAGGACAAGTCTTCTGTCCCTGGCTCAAGTCGTGTCTGGAGGGACCACCTGTTCCTTGAAGTTCTGCCAAGTCAGACAGGTCTCTCATGGCAGCCCCCTCCTCTTCAGAGACTAGACCCTCCCCCCAAGGCATAGGCTTCTTTCAGCTCTGCGAACTTTTTGCAGATGCCTTGCCAGGCTTCCTGTCTTTTCTTATGTTGCCAGGGATAAGGTCTACTGTTCTAGGATTCACGGCCCCTTGACTTTCCCTTAAGGCCTTCATTGCTCTAGTAAAGACACAAACCCACTTGCTGCACAAGCCCTTCTCTCCACCTCTGTTCAGGTAGACGTTTCATGGTCGTTGCCCACTGGACACTCAATTGGGATGGCAGGGGACACAGCTACTTCCTTAAGGCCAGTAACCCCTCCCCACTCAAAGTCTACCCCAGGTTTGGATAGATTTGTCACATTGTCAGAGTTGACCATCTCATGCACCTCCTGCGGTAACATTTGGCTTGGGTAAACCAGCTTGGCCATCACCATGGTTATACTGCCACATGTAACCCTCATGGATTGAACTTCAACCCCATTTATTTTTGCCACTGCCTATACTTTACCATCCTGGCAGGTCAGTGGGCCAAAGGTTCAATTGCCTCACCACTCAGAGAAACTAATGTGACTTCAGTGTCCCCCTTGGAATTCCCAGGGACAACTTCCACCCTAATCCCTACGCTGGCTATCACTTTGGGAGTGTCACCAGTGGGTGACATTTTGGTGTATGCAGAATCACCCCTCTTGTGCCCTGGAAATCTACATTCAATGCACACCCCTGCCTTTGAAAGGTCAAACATCTTGACCTGATACCCACTGCCCTTTGATTGGAATGTGACTCTAGGCTCCTCCTTAGGCTTCATTTGGGGACTCTTTGGGCTTTTCTGACTTTTCAAACTTTCCCCCATCTTTGCCCTGAGGGGGCTTTGTCCTCCCTTTTTGTGTTAACCACCTTAAGACATTTTGGCTACCATATTTCGTACCCACTTGTTAGCCATCTTCCCCAGCTCCCTTCTGTGTGCTTTAAGATTTCTGTCTATACTCTTCAGAGGTGAGACAAAAATGTTCAATGAGTAAATCCTTCATGTGACTCTGCCACCTCATCTTCAAGTGTCAGGAGCCTATCTATCCCTACAGTTGGAATGAGTTCTCACAACAAGGACCCTCTATTGTAGGCATTCACCCTTCTCACCCTAAGAGCTCTCTCATAGGATGCTAGCCACTTATAAATTATATCCTCCTTCACAAATTTTGGCACAATTCCCCTAGGCAACATAGGATCATAGGCATCCTCTGCAGTTTTACTGTTCTCACCATGTCCTTTCCTTGGGTTGGGGTTTGATCCCCAGCTTGACACCATTCTTCTCCAGGGCATATTTTCTATCATACGGGCCCGCTTTCTCTTTTGGATCTACAAGAAGCTAAGCTGTGCCTCTAGATTTCTTGATCTCCTCTCCACTGGAAAGCTCCTTTCACTTGTAGACAGGAAGTTGTTTCTTGATCTCATGTGGGGGACCACAGCCTCAGGGTCCACTTCAGGGTCTGAATGGATTCAGCACTCCTCTTCATCGCCACTCTCAGGGGTGATAACTTCCTCTAGTTGAGGCTGGTTCCTTCTGGTTTACTCCCTGCTCTTAATACTTTCTCCAGCTCCTCCTCCTTGATTGAAAGACCTGGAAAAATCTATCACTTCTTCCACAGTGCTCTCAGTTCATTAATCCTCAATCTAAGCAAGGAAGCCAAGTCGACTCCCTCGTTCTTCATCTTTGAAGACTCTTGGCAGAAACTCTTTCAAACTTGGAAACTTTTTTCTCCTTGAGTAGGAGGGTGCCTTGTGACAGAACTTGGTAGTCCCAGAATCAATTTCTCAATGACGACTTCAATAATTTCTTTCTGTCGTCACTGACTTCTTAATTGTATGGAACAGCTAAACCAAGTTCTGGATCTGACTGCTAGGCACCAATGTGAGGAGTTGGGCATACCATATGATTCGCAATGTTTTCGCTTCTGTGTACCCCCACTTTATCATTGGGGGAACAGGGGGACCCCCACTGAGTCATTACTGAAAGCTGGGGACCTAATCTATTAATAATATGTAGTTTTCTAAGCAGTCCTGGACCCCTTAGGGGGCTTCACGGACAACCAGGGGTCTCCAGACCACAGGTTGGTAACCACAGCTATTTGACATTGCTGTAGGGCTTTATCATCCCGTACACTCACAAATACCATTTTGGGTTCAGTCAGTTGCACTAACTTAACAGTGAGCTCAACTCTAGTTAGCTGTGGCTGAGATCAATAAGGTTAACAAAGGACCAATGCATTAAAGCATTTAATAGCACCAAACAACAAAATAAGAAAGCAACTGCACAAGAAAGAAGGAAGACACTGATTTATAAAAATCAGTTTTCTTTTTATGAATCTTTAGAAACCTTGATGAACAAAATCCACCAGAGAGTTATGGAGATACAGATTTGTGAAGATAGTGTTACTTTTAAATGCAACTGCAGACAAGTGATAGCTCGCAGGAGAAGATATAGGGGGTCATTCTGACACTGGCGGCCGGTGACCGCCAGGGTCACCGACCACGGGAGCACCGCCAACAGGCTGGCGGTGCTCCCGAGGGCATTCTGACCGCGGCGGTTCAGCCGCGGTCAGAAAGGGTAAACCGGCGGTCTCCCGCCGGTTTACCGCTGCCCCATTGAATCCTCCATGGCGGCGGAGCGCGCTCCGCCGCCATGGGGATTCAGACACCCCCTACCGCCATCCTGTTCATGGCGGGAAACCCGCCATGAACAGGATGGTGGTTGGGGGTGCCGCGGGGCCCCTGGGGGCCCCTGCAGTGCCCATGCCAATGGCATGGGCACTGCAGGGGCCCCCGTAAGAGGGCCCCGCAAAGTATTTCAGTGTCTGCTTTGCAGACACTGAAATACGAGACGGGTGCAACTGCACCCGTCGCACCCCTGCAACTACGCCGGCTCAATTCTGAGCCGGCGTCCTCGCTGCAGGGGCATTTCTGCTGGGCCGGCGGGCGCTCTTTTGGAGAGCGCCCGCCGGCCCAGCGGAAATGTCTGAATGGCCGCCGCGGTCTTTTGACCGCGGTGCGGTCATTCGGCAGCGGAACCTTGGCGGACGGCCTCCGCCGTCCGCCAAGGTCTGAATCACCCCCATAATCTCCCATCTAACACATCTTTTTTAAGTTGGCTAAAACATCAAGGGAATTAACAATACTAAACAATTTAGAATTCTGTGAAGTCCATTTGGCCACACAATGAGAACCAAGCATCGATAATTAAAGTAAAGTTATTTTTTCCAATCAATAATCAATCCAATACATGTGCATGTTATCCAAACATTAAAAACATAGAGAATTATAGCTGGCAGGCTGAAAATCGCAATTGATTCAGTCTCATCAAAATAAGATACAAAGCAACACAACCACAGCAATACAAAACTGAGAATTAGGAATAGGTATTCCATAAGGAAACCCTTGGTCTCTCTCTTTCCAAAACATGAAAATGTTTTTAAAATCATCTAGTCAGAATCTTAAGTAGGGAATGAGGATTGATGAAAGAAGGTATCATAGTGAAGACTTCAGTAGACACTTGGCAGGAAAATGAAGCTTCACACTTGTAAGAATAAAGGAAGCACGGAGGTCTGTACCCATCGGAGTCTAAGAAAAATCTGCCTTAGCTTCTACCTGCATAAGCATTAATAAAAACAAACATAACCTTCAACATCAATGTTATCTCTTTCCTCCTCTCCAAGAGCCAATAAGCTCCTATTCCATCATTTGCATTCACAACACCACCTTAATTTCTGATCCCACAGAACTCGGACTGCTACCTCAACCTTGAACATCCCCTGTTCCCGGTATGCAAAGGATAGGAGGCTTCAGCTGCCCATTAGATCTTCACATCACTTGCCAAGATTTCTCTTCTCAGGTCTTACTATCAGCAAACTAATACATAGAACATTACTAATTTTCTCTAGCTAATGAACCCTTGAAACGCATCTGCAAAAAGAAAGAACACACAATCCAAGCAAAATACATTTCAAATTTAAGACCTTTAGTCAGCCCAACTTTAAACAACATTGTATGTGCATTGTGAATTCATGATTGAATATGCAAACACATATACTTGTTGAATAAATACTGAACATTAGTGTATAATTTGATAACGCTTCAGTTGGTAACGCAGATAAATATCTGTTTTTTGTGCAAAGATGACGTGTAAAGGATTGAGCCTAAATTGCACTACTCCAATCCCTCCTCTGATTGTGATGTCAACCATCACAATAACACACATGTGAAACCATATCTGATGGGATCAAGTCAAGGCCTTAAAGTTCTCAACAAGTTCTGTCTCATATTTTCCAGATGTTTCAGGTAATAAAATCTATGCGGATTCTCCTTCATTTCCATATCTCTCCTAGTTATTTTCAGTCCCTTCAAATGTTGCCTTTTCTTTCTTTCTTAAGAGGTCTCAGGACAGTACCCAATATTACACTTTATAGGTTTCCAAGCCATCTGCCAATCCTATAGAACCCATCTCCAATTGCTTGCCAAACACCTGTACCTTTTAATCCCTGTATATCTCCTTCCATGTCTGTAATGTAACGTTCCTAATATATTTCTTCAAGTCCTCACTCTTGTCAGAGATATTGGTGCAGCATTGCAGAGTCTGCCCTCTTTTGCGAGAAGGCTGTGTAGTGCAGGACTGTGAGAAAACAGGGCTGATTGCAGAGCCCCCCCTAACTTTTTGCTCCCATTTTCACTTTTTGCAGTTTTTTTCCTGACTCTGATGGTGCCCTTGGTATTGCTAACCAGTCCCAGGTCCTGTGCTCTGTGTAAAATCAGTATGCAAATTAGGCTAATTATAATTGGCTATGTCAACTTACCTATAAGTTCCTAGTATATGGTTGGGCATGTAGGTTTAGGGACCCCAGCATAGGTAGTGCACTTATAGGTGCACATCTGAGGTGCCCAGTGTCATTCTAAAGGCAGGCCTGCCTTGCTGGCTTCTTTTAAATTAATGTTACATACAAATTTGACTTTGGAATTAAAAGAACTTCCAAAGTCTTAAACTACCTTATTTGTACATAGAAGTGACACATATGTTGTGCCTTATGTACCCCTAGAGCTGGGTGCCATGTAACTATAAGCAGGAACCTTATAAAAATAGTTTTATAACTCTGGCGAGATAAAACAGCCAAATTCGTTTTTCCCTCATTGTAGTGAATGGCCTCCATAGGCTAGAATGGGGAGACTTTATTTTAATTTGTAGAGTCCCCTTAAGTGTCAGATACATCAAGTTTGGTATCACATTAATTGTTATAATAAATCCCACAACTTACAATTGTTGGATTTCATATAACTTTATCAGGTAAAGAGATTTAAACTCTACCTAAAAAGTTGCCAACTTCAGTCCTGTAGTGCTCTGCTCTGATTGGCCAGCCTCTGAGGTGTGAAGTAGCCTGGGCTGAACAACACAAAGGAACGTGCTTGTGGAAGAGAAGCTTCTCTCAGCAGATGGAGAAGCATGAAGGAGGGAGGGCTGCCAAACTGGTCTTCAAAGGCAGGGAAGGACATTTGGAGCAACCCAGCACCTCCCTCACATCCTGCAAACACAGACAATTAGGTGTCCCCCTGATTAGATTAAGAGAGGGCTGGAGAAGGGTGTGTTTAAGATTTTTAGCCACACCAATGGGTGGGCTCAGCCAGATGTAACCTCCAAAAATCAGTTTCAGCCATGATGGATTTTTGAGGAGTGTTGCTTCCTGGGATTGATTTTTGCCATACTTCCCAGGAAGTGGTCATCACAGGGGAAGGACCCTGCACCTGATTGGAGACCCAGGACTCCCCTGTTTTTCATCCAGGAGCAAGGATAAAACTGATAGACCTACACCCACATTTCAGATCCCTATCAGATTCCAACAAGAAACAACTACAGGAGAAGAAGGGCTGCCCTGCTGGACCCCTGACCTGCACTTGGGCACTGCACTCTGGAGGACTGTGCCAACTACACACTTGGGCTCCACCACAAGAAGGACTTTGCTTGGCTTCAACTGGTTCAAGGAGGGACTCCCTGTTTGCTACAGGTGAGAAATTGCTAACCAGAGTCCCCTGCACCAACTCCTGAAGAAACTGACCAGCTGACCACTTTCAAGTAGCCAAATTGAAGTTTGCGCCAGATGCATTATGGGAGTTTTAGTTTGCACCCTCAAGGAGCATCTCAGAGCTTCTGGAACCTTGGGGTGAGCTGTGGACCTCAAAAGAACATTAAAAGAACATCTGGAAGAAGATCCAGAAGTTTGGAGAACTTTTGGAAATAAACTCCATAAAGAGATGACCCGCCGCAGCAACTCTAGCTTGCTTGCCTCAATCGCGACCAGGCCTGACTTGCAGTTTTGTTCCGGTGAAGAAAATCTCAGCAAAAAGTGACTACGTCCGAACGTAGAAAACTGACAGGGTCCTCCGAGGCAGTGTATCCGAAGAGGGCTCCAGGGACGTCAGATCAAGATTCAGGCTTGCCTCAGTCAAAAGATTCTCATCTTTAAAAAATGATTAAGTCCAAAGGTAAAAATCTCCACCGAGGGCTCCTTCGACGTGTATCCGAGGAAGAGTTCCAGAAGATCGGATTGGACTGACAACCTGGTCCCGCTGAAGAAAATCTTCAAGAAAACGACTAAGTCCAAAAGTAAACTTTTGACCGAGGCCTCCCATGAGCAGTAGCCGAGCAGGGCTCTATCGCGGTCAGTCTCAAACTTTGACTTTGCTCTGGTCGAGGTGCGACCAGATGACCAGATTGGTGCTATTCATTTCTAAGCGCTAAAATGCATTAATTCTTTAGAAATTCATATCTCTGGTTCCCCTTATCTAATTTAAATCATTTTGGTTGCATTTTAAAGATAAAAATATTATCTATTGTTATAAATTGGTGTTTAATTTTTATTGTGTTTTGTGTTTTTCTTATCTACTGTTTTTTGATTTTTAAATGCTTTACACGTCTCCTAAGTTAAGCCTTGTCGCTCGTTGCCAAGCTACCAAGGGTTGAGCTGGATTTCATTTATGGAGACCTAATTGGACCTATGTGGAGGATCAGTGTCCTATTGCTAAGTGTAGGCACTTACCTGCTCTTCCCAATAACCCTTTTTCCAACATTTCTGGTGCGCAGTGGTGGGATCAAGTACTTGTTTTTTAATACCAACCTACAGTTTTAAGTGAAATAAGTTAAAAATCCTCTAAATTAAACTAGAGCAAAAGTATTTTTGATTTTTCAAATTTTGACTAATTTTTTTATTTCTTCATTTTGGATTTTTCTAAATTGTTCTGATCAATTAGTGCCAACATTTTTTAAGTGACACAAAAACTTAAGGGAGACCATGGAGCTTGATCTGTCTAGCCTACCCATATTTACTGCAGCCGAGCTTAGGATGTTGTACCTGCCCTCAACAATAACCCATTTTCCCACAAGGACTATTCTGCAAAACCGTGGATCTCATAGCTATCTTTTCAGTATCTACAGCCAACAAGAAACTTGCTGTATGCATTTGTGAACAATCTGTCCTCTATAGTGGACAGATTTGTGATCTTAAAACCCTTTAAGATCATACCTACATTTGGAATCACTGCCCCAAAAATGTTTCCAACAATTTCAGCACTACTATCAACTCACTTAGTTCTAAGTTTTGTTTTTCACACAGGATCATTCTGATGGTGCCCCTCATCTAAGAGTGGTGCAGGCATAACTTCCAAGTCTTGATGTTTTACTACTTCCTCATCCCCCTGTTCCTTATAGCTCTCATCCCATCTTGTTTTCCCCCTCTCATTCACTACCCTCTACCAGTCTTCCACAAAAGTCTTCTCCACCTCAGTTAAAGAACTTGTCAAATGTTTTCTATGAGCAAAACCTGTGTCCAGAGTCGTGATCAGTGTAAGGAAACTGGCAAATGCCTCCATTGTCTGTTTATGAAAATGACAATTACATTACTTAAACAAAGGGACTTCAGAAACTACTAAATCGCAATTCGAATAATAGTGTTGGAAATGTCCCTTTCTATGAAACATACTCAACAGAAGACTACACGTAACACCAAACGTAAAAAGAATATGATGATAGGTAATTCCCTCTGAGGCTGACAAAGGTAACAGACATAACAATTCCTTGAAGCCATAGTGTGAACATATGCATAAGGCAATTTAAAATAGACATTCAAAGAATAATCTCCTCTAGATGCATCTACACGTGAAGCCTTTTAATCAAGTTCATGCAAACTATTATTCATATGACTCAGGGTCAAAGGGGTAACACAAAGCTTAAGCTTATTGGCTGTAGAAGATGGGGTGAAAATAAACCTACAAAGAGAATAATTAATACCAGAATAGTGAAAAGCAACACTGCTTCTAATATATATCTACGTCTATTTGTGATATTAGTTTCTATTACTTTTTTAGAATCACCCCATTAAGTAGAAATTTAGCAGCAAACAAAGTTGTCTCTGTACATTTCTACCTCTGCAAATGGCAAAACAAAGTTCAAATGATATGAAATCAAATTATATACAAACCCTTGATGAGGCTTCCTTAGCCCTACTTTGTCTTCTTCTAAATTACACTGCTCCTTCTGTGGCCTCAGGCCTGGGGACTCTTGTTAATTCTCTTAAATAATATCCTTTTTATTATTTACAAATCAAAATTCAGTTCAAATGATCATATCAGTAGTCTTTCAACTCAGTTTATTCAATGAGAGTACAGTTTAAAGTGAGTTCATTATGCAGCTCAAATTTAGAGACTCAACTGAGATCTCATTTTTGTCTTCAAATTACAGGTTGCCCCTCTATCATCCTTATCAGCAAAGTTTGTCCATTCAAGGGATAAGCACTCTTGTTCTTTTTGATCTCCTGATTACTAGTTGTTCACTTTCACCGTCACTCAGGTCAGACTACCCAGTATCCTCAGGGATAGTGCTCAGTCCTCCTTTAATAGGCAATCTCAACCTCTCTCTTTCTTGCCTCCTCTGCCAGCAGTCCTATGTCTCTGCTCCATGTGACACTGCACTAGGTCCTTTGCCAGGGTCTGAGTATGGCTCAGGTAGTGGTTCAGGGCAAGACTCGTCAAATGTCAGTTCATTAAGACCCCCCTCAGGCTGAGGATGCTCTGTCACAGTTTCTTGCCAAGTCTCAGTGCTCTGGGCACCCTCATCTCACCCTCATCTCACTGTCTTTCAGTTGTGCATTGCATTTCTGGAAGAGATACTGTTACATCATCAAGCGGACACTCCACTCTTTGAGTGTGGGCTGTATGAATCCATTTGGGGAGACCCCTACACTTAACAGCCATATTTGTCAGTAGAATAACCTGGTAGGAGCTACCAATTCAGCCACTTGTGCATAAAATACCCCTCGAAGCTAGGAGGCTTTGACTGCTCCTGAGACTGTGCAGACATAAGCAGCTCTCAAGTTTCCCTCATTGTCTCTCAGACAAAACCCATTCACAAACCATATGTAATCAGACTCTACCAGTGCTCAACCTATATGTCTGGTCTTGGCTTGGTGCATAGTTCTGTGACACTGAAGCAATCCTGCTCAAACTCTCCATCATCATTTTCATTCTACAGGAAAGGCATGAGAGTAACAGGATTCAAAGTAGCACAAATTTTAAAAGTGATATTTTCTGCTGCAAGAATAATCTGTTAATACTTTGTCAAGTGGCTGCTTGTAAGGTGCTCAGTGTGAGTATGTGTTAACAATATCTCAATTGAATGTGGAAGTAGAACAGTTAAGGGATGTCCCATCACAATACTCCTGCATCATTCTAAGCTGACACCAACTGCTGACACGGTCTTAAGACATTCCTAAAGTTCTGTGGCTACTGGGTCAAGAGTAGCAGAAAAATATGCCACAGGACGTCTTACATTTCCATGCATCTGTGTAAGCACTTTGAGAGTAGAGCCCTCTCTCTCGTTGTAGAAAAGCAGAAAAGATTCATTGTTATTTATCGGGCCTTAGTGCCTGGGCATGACAGAGAATTTATCTCAGCTCTAGGAAGGCAATAAAGCAGTCATTATCCCATGGTATTGGATCAGACATATCCTTGTATATCAACCTCTCTAAAGGCTTGGCCACTAGGGAAATGGTGGGTATCCTAGTGACAGTAGTCTATCATTTAAAAAAATATCTTTCTGGGTGGTTCGTGGATATATTTTAAGAATCACTGTTATCCTTTGTTGTGACACCTTTCTTGCTCTTTTCTCAATGTGATGTCTGAGATACAGAACTTCTTTCCAGCAAGACTGCAACTTATTCGAGAACACTTTGGGGGTCATTCCGACCCTGGCGGTCATGGACCGCCAGGGCCGGGGACCGTGGATGCACCGCCAACAGGCTGGCGGTGCATCCAGGCCAATTCTGACCGCAGCGGTAAAGCCGCGGTCAGAAAAGGGAAACCGGCGGTTTCCTGACGGTTTTCCCCTGGCCTGAGGAATCCTCCATGGCGGAGCTGCAGGCAGCGCCGCCATGGGGATTCCGACCCCCTTACCGCCAGCCTGGTTCTGGCGGTTTTGACCGCCAGAACCTGGCTGGCGGTAACGGGTGTCGTGGGGCCCCTGCAGTGCCCATGCCACTGGCATGGGCACTGCAGGGGCCCCCTAACAGGGCCCCACCAAGATTTTCAGTGTCTGCATAGCAGACACTGAAAATCGCGACGGGTGCAACTGCACCCGTCGCACCCTTTCCACTCCTCTGGCTCCATTCGGAGCCGGCATCCTCGTGGAAGGGGGTTTCCCGCTGGGCGGGCGGGCGGCCTTCTGGCGGTCGCCCATCCACCCAGCGGGAAACTCAGAATTACCTCGGCGGTCTTTTGACCGTGCAGCGGTATTCTGACGGCGGGACTTTGGCAGGCGGAATGACCCCCTTTATGTCCATTCTCAGCCAAGTGGTTCAGTAATGCAATGGTGTCTAGTTTGCAAGCTTCTTGAGTATCAGACACCACCAAGAGGTCATCAATGTACTGAATTAGGACAGAATTATAGGGCATGATCAGGGCCTCAAGGTTCTTTTTGAGGATTTGGCTGAAAATCAAAGGGCTCTCTGTATATCCTTGTGGGTCTTGACGCCATGCCGAAACACGGATCTGGAACCGAAAGGGGACTGGCTGTACGCATGCAAGGGAACAGAAAAGTATGTAAGACACAGCTCAACAACAGTAAACCACTCAGTCTGACATGGAATCTGAAACAAAATCACAGCTAGATCCAGTACCATGGGACAACATGGAATAACAATGTTTATCCTTCTCAGGTCCTGCACTATGCCATTTCCCGCTAGGCTTCAACAAGCCCATGATGGGTGATTCACGTGGACTCCCCCTTACTTTTTCAAAATGCCTTATTGTGTTGTTGACACAATCACAGGAGTAATTTCAGCAATTGTTTAAGGGGTCAAATAGTATTGTGGGGTTCTTGGCTATGCAGCATTGGATTTTACTTCATGTGAATAGGCTCAGCTCCTTTTATGAGACCAGTGCCCTTTCCTGAAAAGTCCCAGACCTCGGGCTTCACCAAATCTCTAAGATCTGGTGGTAATTCCTCAGATGTTATTAGAGGATACAACTCAAACTTTGACTCATCAATTTAAAGTCTGCGTCCTCATCATGGGTCTTGAACTCAAGACCTTTTGGTGTGCAGTAGATAGTGCAAGTTAACATGCACAACAGATCACATCGCTCATAGCACTTGAACCACACACCACAAAATAGTGATTCTCCTTAAAGGACTTGATTTTAACCGGCTCTTCTTCTATTACGGTGTGTGTCATTTGTTTATTTATGACTCCTATACCTTGGATTCATTTTCTTGAGAGGGCTAGGTTTGGAACCTCCACTATTCTGACAGTAGAGTGGGTAGCACCAGTATCAATGAAGAATGATAGAGGGTGGTCATTCACCTCACTTTCTATGAATGTCCTACTCTGGTCTACCTCTAAGAGTGGGCAAAGTATGCAGACTTTCTTCATGTGAAAGGTCAGAAGCATAAGCTTCAAAGGCATCAAATAGTGGAAACTGCTGAAACTGATTCTGCTTTTGGAAAGGATTTTGATTTAAATTTGGGACTTGATTTGAATTAAATTGGAGACTGCTCACATTTTGCTGTTGCATTGGGGCTAGTGGAACTTGCATCACTAGAATTTGGAACACATTAGAATTTCACACTTTCGGTACATTTGGCTGTGGCACAGGGGCTTGTGGAACTTGCATCACTGGAGCTTGGAACACATTGGAATTTTTGATTCTCAGTCTCTGTACTTTCTGTCGCTGTATGAGGTTAACCCTGAATTATGAAACTAATTCTCATTCATCACTCTGTTAGAATTAAGATGACAGTCCCACTTCCAATGGCCCAACTTATTGCAGTAATGACAAGGATTCCATCTCTTCAAAGTTGCCACATCAGTCCCCATACTCGGGTCAGTTGGAACACCACAACCTCTACCTTGTTGTAGAAACCTAAATCCACTTTGCTTCAGAGGAGCTCCCTGCTGATACACTCCTTGCATAGGACCAACATTCCCCACAAAAGTTTTACACTGACTTCGTCTCTGTGCTGCTTTAATCTGTGCCACCAACATCTTCTCCTTCCACTGCTTCTGCTTCATCTCCAACTCATCACTTCTAGGCCCAGGCAAAGAACTTCTCTCCGCCGGCAATGTTTGTGAAATTTGACAACTTTGCACTATGTAGGGTAAGGCAGAGTTCACGAATTACACAATCCGGTGTAGAGCAGAGTTTATTTGTGCATGTGAGGATGGGTTTTGGAGCTCTCTCGCAAGTGCCACACTTCTCTAGGGCCGCTAGCGAGTGTGCGTGAAACTTTGTATTCGCTCAAGCTGTTTCTGGTTGAGTGTGCAAGACTTTGCATTTACCTGCATTGTTTCCGGCCATAACAGCAGCCAAAACAGTCCCGTTCATAAGAGTGAATGTACCTGGAGTAGATTTTCTATTCAAGATACATTTAAACCTAGTCAAAAAGGTTTTTTTGCATGGATTTTCTTCTCCAGTGGACCCTTCAAGTTGATTTTTAGATTGAGAAGCCTTTTTTCGTTTTTTTCAAGCAGGAAGGAAGTGCCCTTGACACTCCAACTGTTCATGTCCAGCAGGTCCTCCCAGTGCTTTGTCCATCTCCTGTTGACTTTTCATTAGGATTTTGACTCTCTCTGTCTCCTGGACATAACTTTGGATTTAAGGACTTTTGGTCTCATTACGGGGCTGGGGGTCCAAGACCCCCCAGCCTCGTGGTGATGGTCGGACCACCACAACTGTGGTGGTCAAATCTCCACATTACAACCCTGGTGGGCAGACCCACAGGGAGACCGCCTTTCACACGGGTGGAGTGACGGCAGTATGAGTTGTACTCAGCAAGGGTAGTGCTGAACTCAGTGGTGCCTGGCTGATTACAACTCACCTTACCGCCAGCCTTTTCATGGTAGTCACCATGCCATGGAGAGGTTTGTGGTAAGGGCGTGCTGGGGGCCACTGGAGGTCCCTGCACTGCCCATGCCCATGGGCAGTGCATGGACCCAGTTGCCCAGCAACCTTGGATTGGGTGTTGTGTGCTTCAATATTGGCCTCAGCTCCCTTTAAGATCCCGAAGCTAGTATTGTAGCGCTGTTCCCACCGGTCAGCCTGGCGGAAAGGCGTATTACAATGTTCCCACTGCTCAGCCCAGCGGGAACATTGTAGTACACATGGGGGAATTTCACCACCATGGCAGTGGTGTCCTCCTTGAGAGTTCGGCGGTTTAGCCGTGGGACCGCTAAACTCATAATGAGGCCCTTTGTTTTTGTGAAATGACACAAGTTTCAAAACTATTGCATAAGGGTATTGTTTGTTTAGTTGGGCATGCACCAGTATTTCTTTGTACTTTAATTTGATTTTAAAAATGTATAGTGGTGGGTGAGCTGGAGTATACGTATGGGCCTACTTATTTATTTTCCATTTCATTGATTTTTCAACTTTTGTAAAGGAAAACTGTTCAACAGCTCAGTACTTGTCTTTTTCTACATAGTTGTGACATTTGTAATATTATTTTACTATGTGGCATGGATTTCCAAAGGGCCATCTAGCCAGTAAGACTGTTAATACTAGTCAACAGTGCATGAAATACATATTTCAGTGGTATATGTTTTTAAACTGTCATTTAGGGCAGAGATGGCAGTGGATTAAATTAAAAATGTTAATTATTGTTTGCATTTCATTTTTTTGCAAAAGTGTATATGATGTGTGGTAATATGTGATGGCACAGGACAATGTGTACTGTTGTTGTGAAATTTTTATACCTCAGTTAATTGTTGTGTTTTGCATTGCTGAATTCATGTTAGTGTTGTCTTCAGTGTTACCACCATGCCTCCTTATGGCCAGAGTGTGTATGTTTGTCATCGTCCACCATGTGACTTTGTTCTCCATGCCAGGGGGCCAGGGGCCATTTTGTGTAGCCTATATCCATAGGCTTGCATGTGGTGTTTGTTGTCCATGCCACCTTGTTCGCAGTTGTTCTTTGACCATGTCTCTGACGGCCATTTTCTGCATTCAGCCAGTGTCCTTTTGCCACAAGCTTCAATGTGTTGTTTGTTTTCCACGCCTCCTTGCTCTTTGTTGTTGTTTTGCCATGTTGTTGGCAGCCATTTTGTGCATCAAGCCAGTGTGTCTTTCCTATAGGCTTGCATAGGTTCTTCTTGTTCCCCAGTCTTCTTGCTCCTTGTTGTGGATAAGTGTGGCACAATGGTTAGAGCGGCAGACCCTGAAGCAGAGATCTGGCTCACGACCAGGGTTCAAGTCCTGCTTCGGCAGGTCTTGGGCTCAATTCTCTTGGACCAGATAATTCTCGCCTTGGTGCCTAATCTAATTAGTGAGTCCCACTCTGGGCAATAGCTTGCTTAATCTCCACAACGGCCCCAACAGCGCTTGGATGCCTGGCTTCACCCTGGGGGTGCCCACGAGTGGGCACCTCACAGGGAAAAGCCAGGAGGGGTTCCATAGTGGTATGAGTACAGCGCCTTGAGACCCTAACGGGTGAGTAGTGCGCTATACAAGTGCAAAGTTTACAGTTTTGTTGTTGTTTGGCTGGGGGGCATTTTATCCATTCAGCCAGTGTCCCTTTGCCATATTCTTGCACATGTTCTTTGTTTGCCATGCCTCCTTGCTCCTTGTTGTTGTTTTACCATGTGGCTTTCAGCAATTTTGTGCATCCAGCCGGGGTGTCTATGCCATAGGTTTATATACAAACATTATTAATTACAGATCAATTGTTTATTTTGAGTTTAATTTAAAAAAAATGTATTTGTAATTATTTGTTTTCACTTTTAACTATATTGTTTTAATAGTGCATTCACATTTTTTGTTTCAGATTTTAATTTTAATAAATGTTATTCCTTTTTTTAATTCCTTTTTTTTTCAATTTTAATTTTAGTTGAATTCTTTTACATTTTTTTCATTTTTTTTAAATAAAAAATATTTCATTTTATTTAATTCAGCATTTTGCCTTGATCCATTCACATCCAGTTCTCCATTCATCTGTTCACCAAAGGATTACAGCCACACTACAGCATTCAGTTTCTTTGGGTGTATACGAATTCCATTTCCTCCTGGACACCTTGGCTGCGGTGCACTGCAGATAAATCAGCAGTGTAATTATTTTTTTCAATGATTATTCCATTTCCGTTTGACCACCTTGCCACCATAGGTTTTTTAAGGATTATTCCATTTACCCATGCACCTTTTTCTGACTACCACAGGTGTCTCCGTTAAAACAGATGGAGATAAAACAAAGAGATATAGATGCATGTTGTGTTGCCTGATTTTAAATGAAATTTTAGGGTGTGGTTTGACTTTCCAATGTTTGATTAAATTAGTATTTATTACATAAGTAACCAACTGCACCAATATTGCATGGCTGTACTATTTCAAGTTGCAACAATGCCACGTTTCACTAAAAATATTTTTTTCTTTCTTTGGGTGTTTTCAGGTGCACAAGAGAAGAGACTTCAAAACACTGCAGTACTGCCAAAGAGAAGGCCTGTACAGTTAAGTCCTCAAATCTCTTCTGCAGCTTAGTGTCACTGTCAACTGAGAGCTTTAAGATGGCCCCAAAATGTAGCTCCCAAGAAAGTGGTCAGTGAGAAGAAACAACTTTTCACCAGTGGTATGCCTATAGCAACCTTTTTTGGGAGACATGTGCCTGCCACACCGGTATCCAGGGAGGAACCTGGGAGCAGCACTCCCGCATCTATAGTACCACCGCAACCTAAGTCCAATAACTTGTCTGTCATGCGAGGCAGCCACTGCAATCATGACAATGGCAACAAGCAGTGAAGTTGAATTGGATTTGTCCCTTTTACAAATTAGTACCCAATTGCTTCAAGAAACAGCAAAGTGGACAGCAACTGCAGCAATAGTATATGCCAGGAACATCAGCTAGAACAAATCATGGTGGAAGGTGAGAAAGAAGAGGGTAACATCCTCACACAAAGCAGCCCTGCCCCCACCACTGAATCAGAATCACCTGCCTCAGCGACCTCACAATAGCACAGGAAGACTCAGAGTCAGATGGGGACACCAATGTAGCTGGTAATACGGGGGACTCACTATCATGACAACGCCCTTGTAGCTAGTGAGTATAATAGAAATTGTCAATAAACAAGCAGCGTGACTCACCACCACCCGTTCATGCCACCACTTCTATCCCTGCTCCTTCTGCTCCTGAAGCAGCATACGACTAGCCAGTGGCACTCTATGTGGATAGAAAATAAATTATACATTTTTTAGATGTGAGATATGCCTCCTGGTAATCATTTTAATAAAAAAAAATACAACTGCAATACATCACTACAGTTCAGTTACCACTGCAGTATCTTCCATAAAAATATCACTCTGGGCATTTTGTGGGTTCACAATGTTAAAATGACAGGTAGCCAAGTCAACCAAAAACTTTTCATAAAGGAGGGGCAGAGCTATAACCTATGATGATGAAGACTTGAGGGTGAATTGGGATAACAGGAATTAAACAACAATTGGATAGGGGAGTTGGACAAGTCAAAATTAATAGTAGTATAATAGTGGGTTGAGGTAAAAGTTAGAAAAATAATAATAAATAATAGGACTTACTTAGATAAACAGAGCCCTTGGCAGTGGTGCTGGTGTTCAGCGCCTCCTCCTCCGCAGCTCTTCCTGGACCTGTCTCAGTGCTGCCCCTCTTCTTGCCCTTGGGGACTGAAGTAGGAAATAAAGAAGATAAAAAAAATTGAATAGTGGCACAGTTAATCTACAAATAATTCTCATAAAAGGCAAATGGAGTAACATTTTACTAATCTAAATCAGATCGCCTATGGTACTAGTAGCAACTATTGTTGAGATGCCTATACTATTCCAAAATCCCTATTCCAAATTTCCTTAACAAAAACTACATTTGGAACTAATGCATTGCAATGAATAATCTTTTATTCTATTCTCATTTCGGAACCCCCTTGATGGAGCACCTCAGTCTCCCTTTTTTGCAATGCATAGATGCATACTACTAGTACTATACAGTGTAAAATTGCATGAGACTGCATGAGCTACATAGATAAAAGTCACAGGGAACACTAACTCACTGATATCACTAACTTACTATGGTGACAAGAGGACAGAGGAGACTGCATTGCAATGGCTTCTAAAATAATCAGCCAAAGCGAGCGCAGACGAGTATGATTAGGTAGCGCTGAGCACCTGTCTAGATCAAACTGGATCACGTAATAATGTTAACGTAAACTAACCGTACCTTATCTCTGAGTGTGAGCAGCATGTTATTTGGATTTTTTTTTTTAGCATTGTAGAACACAGACATAACAAATAATATAATTAATACTCACCAAGCCGTGGAATCTCGGTGCCTAGCAGGTCCTGCTCATGGTCGAGGATATCTGCCTAGTGGTCCGTCAGCTTCTGGGTGGTGCATTAGCTGCTGGGTTGTGTGCTTGCCCTCGCTGATGTGCTGAACACACCTACGCCCCCTTCCCCAACACAGCCAATGCTCCCATAGGGGGTACCTGCTGCCAGGCCTGCCACATAGTGCCAGCATGGAGAGGAGGTAGTGCTGCACATAAAAAACAGTTCTGCCGCTTGGTGTCAGCATGGAGAGGAGGTGAAGCTGCACAGAAAAAACAGTGCGGCCTTACGAAAAATAAGCAGGGGCTGCACCCCTTGGTTACACACCTGCATAAGGTAGGTCACTGCTGCTGCCTGCTGCTTAGGGGGACCTGGCAAAGCCACTCCCTTACTCACCAGTGCTGCCTTGCTCTGCCATGGTGCTGGGTTGGGTGGGGTAAAACACAAAAAAATAAAACAAACAGGAGAAGGTAGGAAGGAAGGAATAAGTAAGTAAAGGGAAAAATAAAATTACAAAAAGTCATGAAAACACGAAAACATTTAAAAAAAATGTAAAATACAGAGACACAAAAACATACACTAATACAATAAATAAAGAAGAGGGGTAGATTAATTAGGAGGGTGGCGCATTGACAAGATTTAGAAGGATTCCAAAAACAGGCCCAGCCCCATTAACAGACCAAAAAACAAGATGGCTGCACCCATGCGAACCACGTGGTGCTGTTTGCATGCAATTTTGAATACAAGAATGCACTTAGCATTGAGACCCATATTTATGGGAATGTGACGCTGCGCCAAAATTGGCAGCCCTGTGTTCCGTCATTTTCACAATGCAGAGATGCGTCGTATTTAAATGAATATGGTGCACCCCTCTGTTGTCCCCTGCGCTGGTGCTAAATTTAGCTGCCAGCACCACTGAGTTGAGGGGTATGATTGTTTATGTGCAGTAAGGTGCCCCTTCCTGCACATAAACAATCACTAATGGCGCTTTGGCACTGAATGCAGCACACACAGAAGTGCCAAAGCGTCATTTTCAAATGATTGTTTATGTGCAGGAAAGGACACCTTCCAGCACATAAACAATAATTTCTGGCATTCTGCTCTTTCTATGTGTGCTGCAAAATTTAGCACACATAGAAAAGGCAAAAAATGAGGAGGAATACAGTATTCCTCCTCGTTGCGCCTTGGTAACGCCACCCCTGGGGATGGTGTTAGATTTTGGTGCGGTCTCGTAAATCTGAGGCAGCATCAAATTGCAATGGGTGTTGCACGCCCCTCTGACCCAGAATACTGTGTCGGAGAGGTCCATATTTACAAGGAGGTGTGACACCACAAAAAGTGGCGTTACACCTCTTTGTAAATATGGAGCATTGGTTAGTGCCACTGGTACATCAAGTAAAGTGACGCTTCAGTGATGCTAGGGGATTATAAATATGCCCCTGAGTTTGATGTAAAACGCAATACTAACAGGCATAATAGGAAACAGCCCACCTGCGGAACTCCGCGTATCACAGCAGAGTTTTTTTTTACCACTTTGTGGAGTTTCATGTACTGGGACTCTGGGAGCTCCACCCACCCCTAATCTGTGCAATATTTCACATATTTCAGGATCTCATAAACTGGCTTATTCTGCCAACAGATCACATGTTCCTGAACCATCAAGGTAATCTCAGTCGTAATCCTCTCAACTGGGACACAAAATATCCCATGTCTTTAGCTTCATGAGTCTCCATTCCATTGTGCTGCTTAAACACATGTAGCAATCTCTCATAGCAAACATGCACTGACTCTTTGGGCTATTGAGTTGTCCTGTTAATTTTAACTCAATCAATGTCTTTAGTTAGTATTTTTCCTTTGAAGAAGGTTATCACCTGCTGATTCTTTTTTCATCACCAGTGGTGAAGGGGCATTTCTTATTGGTTTTTCCTGAGACTCCGTTTGTGGCCACTCTACAGCCACTTTACATGTTGCCCACCGAGTACCACAGTATCAAATAAGGTATTCAAATCCACCCACAAGACTTGTGAAATCTTTACAAACCACTCAACCTATTTATACCATTTCACTGCTTTGTGTCTCAATTCTGGAAAATCATTAGTAAACTTTATTCAATAGAATGTTTGAAGTGCCCTCCCATGCGGTAATGGCAGAGGTGGATCTTGTTTTGGCTTCTTTTGTTCTTTCTTTTTTAAGATCTACTTTCTAACTTATCCAACTCACTCCTTTGTCATATGCTTCCAATTAACTCCTTAATTTGTGTTTTCATTCCTGATGTTCTCATACTGCAAATGTCACTTTCATCCAACCATACACAATAGCTTTTCTGCAGTGACTTTGTTCAATTTAAATCTATGTCATAAGTTTGGGGAAATCATACATTTATCATGAGCTTGTCCTGCATGATTAGCAACATGTTTGCACACAAAGGTAAGCTCAACCTCTTGATAAGTATCTAACCAGGAAAAATAAATGTTTATTTGATACTCTCATCCAATTCTAACTCTAATTTGACCACATCCACCGCATATTCCGAGTCGCAAAGTGTTTCCTGCATCTGGCCCTAAATTCCTACCAATAGTATGGATGTTTATAGAATTTGTCCCATGGGAATCCCTATACTCATGTAGCACCCTTCACACCACCCCACTGATGCTAATGCTTCTTTTAGGTGTGAATTGAAAGCTCTAATATCAGCCCTTGAAATTGGATGTTTTCACCTAGCTGACCTAAAGACAGGGTAAAATTGTCCCATTGGGAAACCTAGCAATGTTCTGACAGCTGTTCAGACAAGTCAGTGTTGGAATTTTAGCTAATTGTGAGCTTGTTTTGTGGTCTGGTGGGCTGTTGTTTACTGTTGATTTTCTTGATATTACTGCAAATATTACCAGCCTCAAGCACAAACACATTAAGGGGGTGATTCTGATTCTGGCGGGCGGCGGAGGCCGCCCGCCAGAATTCCGCCCCCATTATACCGCTCCGCGGTCAGAAGACCGCGGAGGGTATTATGAGTTTTTCCCTGGGCTGGCGGGCGGTCTCCAAAAGACCGCCCGCCAGCCCAGGGAAAAACTCCCTTCCCACGAGGATGCCGGCTCGTAATCGAGCCGGCGGAGTGGGAAGGTGCGACGGGTGCAGTGGCACCCGTCGCGTATTTCAGTGTCTGCAAGGCAGACACTGAAATACTTTGCGGGGCCCTCTTACGGGGGCCCATGCCGTGCCCATGCCATTGCCATTGGCATGGGCACGGCAGGGGCCCCCAGGGGCCCCGCGACCCCCCTACCGCCATCCTGTTCATGGCGGCTTTCCCGCCATGAACAGGATGGCGGTAGGGGGGGTCAGAATCCTCATGGCGGCGGAGCGCGCTCAGCCGCCATGAAGGATTCCCCCGAGCAGCAGTAAGTCGGCGGGAGCCCGCCGACTTGCCGCTTCTGACCGCGGCTGAACCGCCGCTGTCAGAATGCTCGTGGGAGCACCGCCAGCCTGTTGGCGGTGCTCCCGTGGTCGGTGGCCCTGGCGGCCACCGGCCGCCAGGGTCAGAATGACCCCCTAAATCTCCCCTACCATACAAAATACTTATACAGAATGTCTTTACAAGTACAAAACTGCCCTGATTTGCAAATAGGAGGCACTTTTTAGCTACCTGATTTGCTAACGAGGGCCACTTTTTGCTTTGGAACTAGGGCCTATTTTCTGTTACAGTCTGACTCTGGCTATTGCTAAAACTAAAATTGCCTAATAGTGGGAACTAAACTTTATTCACTCCCATTTTTCACAAAGTAAAAAGCTACATTGGAATCTCTGCATATCTTATGGGTTACATTAGAGATGAAGGGGTTTTAAAAAAAAAGTCAAATCAGTGGTCAAAGTCGACAGCCTCGGGGAAGCACGACATGCCCTTACTTTTTTCAGTTATGAAAGAACATTCCCCTACTTTTTTTGAGAAGACAGCTGTCCTGGGACAGTTAATCGAAATATTAAATTGCTTCTGCTAAAGTATCATTCAGTTTGTTTCCTGTGCCATGAAATAGAAGGTGGGCAGACAGCTAAACAGTAAACTAGCCTTCTTGCTAGGGTGCCAGCTTGCCTGAAACAAATGCAAATGTGGGTAACTGATTAATCTGCAATTGTAAAGGGTGCTGTACTGGCCTTAATTGATGGAGTCCTTTGACGCTTTGTGATGACAAAGATTTACTCTTTTGGAGTGGTAGTGCAAGGGAGCTCTGAGGTGCACTGACTTATAGATGTTTCATAATGTACAATAATGAATTTGTCACTGATTAACTTTTTTAAAATGTATTTCTCATTTAAGTTGTGCACTATTTTATGTTTAGCTACCTGAAGTCGAATGACCAAAAAAACTTACAGAATATTTTATTTTTTTAGCCACACCTTTGACAACACCCCATGTTCACTGATCCTGCCCGCATTGGAACCCCCATCACAGTTCCCATACATTTTTAAATGTACTGCGACCACTGAGTCAGATAGATGAAAGCAACATCTCCTTTCAAAGGCTGGTGATATTATGGTTCTACTTAATACACCTATGAGTCAGCTTTCGCATTTTCCTGAATGGTTTTACCTTTCACACAGGCGTTAATGAGTTTCATTGGCCTTCTGTATTATTATTTTTTTCCGTGATTTACCACAAAATCGTTGGAGTTTAAGAAATAAATGGTTATAGGCACTTTACCAGTGACAGTGATTTTACTTATTGATCTTTGCGTCCGACTCTAATGGAGTTAAGGCTTTTGAATTGAACCATTTTACCATAAACAATACAAATGGCGCTGCAAGCTCTTCTTCTGACTTGCTTTTCTTAATAAACCTCTGGAGTTGAGCATTTTAGGAGCTCAGCAAAATATGACAAATATCGCTTAGGCATAACTAGCAGTGCAGAGGGGTCGTAATTTTATGGCATAGAAACCCTACACTAACCAGTTGCAGCAAAATGTTCATTAACATATTGTTGAACCTGGCCCTTTTGGCAGGTTCATCCCCTGACATTTTCCCTCCTTCCTCCTATTTTCTCTGACCTCTCGCTGTTGGCTCACTGCTGATCAGTGCTAAAGTGCAGGTGCTCTCCCTTCTTAAGTTGGTATTATTGGCTTATACCTAATTGGCATATTTAATTTACCAGCAAGCCACTTGTACAGTGGTATCTCTATACCCAGAGCCTGTAAATTAAATACTACTAGTGGGCCTGCAGCACTGCTTGCGCCACACTGAAGTAGCCTTTCAAACCTGTCTCAGACCTGCTAGAGCATGGCCCACATGCAGTTTTCTGCCACAGGAACTGGCATCTAAATGTACTTGCCAGGCTCAGAACTCCCCTTTTATTACATGTACGTCACCCCTAAGATGGGCCCTGGCTAGCCCTATAGGCAGGGTGCTATGTATGTAGAAGGCGGGAGATGTGCCTATTAGCTGGGTCTGTCCTGGTAGTGACAAACAGCCTATTTGTTTTCTCTCCGCTGCCAGTGATGCCTTTTCATAGGATTGCATAGGAAATGCCCTGCTTTATGTGTAGGGGGTCTGTTTTATGATGGGTAGGATAGGCATGTTTGGTATAGTTGTAACTGTAGTGAGAAATGCTGCTTAATGGTGTAAGTGGATTTTTTATTACTGTTACAGAAATGCCACTTCTAGAAAGTGAGCAGTTCTCTGTTCTTATGACTCTGGTGTTTTGCAGCTTGACTCCAATCCACGTCTGGGCAGAGCAACAGTTGGCCTTTGTGCATACTTTTCAGACAGCCTGTACACAGGGAGGGTGAAGGTGTCACAGAGGTGCATCTGCATTCTGAATTGGCTTCCTGGGCTGAGAGAAGGGGGAGGCAGGGCACACATACATTTGTAAAGGCTGTGCCCTGGCCTCACACAAAAGGGTTGCTTACCCCCAACTGATGTTTGGAACCTGTGCTGGAGGAGAGAGGGGCAGTCCCAGAACCAGTTCTAACTGGTTGGAACCTCCTCTCCCCTTCTTTGTTAACCAACTGCAAAACTAAGTATAAGTACAGGGGATTTTTTCCCACAATTTGGAGAGACTTTGGAATTGAAACATACGTGTAACGGGACACAGAATGCTGCTGGAGGGACTCACCAGGAACTGCCTTGGACTGCTGCTGCTGTGCTGACCTGTGACCAGCTGAGTCGCTAGGAGGAACTGCCAACTGCCTGCATCCACCTTCTTCTGGCCTGCTGCTGGGCTGTGCCGCCCTGTGCTCCATTTTGTTGTGTCCCCCAGGGGCTGGGTGCTGTCGCCCCTGTCCCCTGCCATCATATGCTAAAGCACCTGGAGATGTGTAATTATCTTGAAGCACCTTGGAAGTGCTTTTCCTTTGATTTGAAAGTGCGTGTGCTGCGGTGAAGAACACAGCCGCGACCCAGGCTCTTCAAAATTGTCCCACGGCACTATGGTAAGCGAATTGCTGTAAAGTGACTCACCGCCGCAACGCGGGTACCTTTGTAAAACTGAGCACATTGGAATTGTACTCATCATCATCATTTACTTTATTTCGGTAAAAACATACCATAAAAGTACAAGACATGCAGTGCAAGAGAGAAATAATAGAAGAAAAATACAAATAAAATAAATTACAAACTCCTGAAAATGAGATAGTAAAACGAGATAAAACAATGACATAAACATTTTTCTATAAATATATTACTTAAAAAACAACCAGTCCCTACTAAAACATCAGACAAATAGACTTACACTTAAATACAACGCCTGTGCACTATATGCCTGGTTTTAAAATCTGCTCCAAAGTCTTATTCTTTAAAATCGCTAATCTAAGACGCCAAATTGATTCAAGGAATTTTGCCACAGAACAAACTATTTGTACAGATGGGTCTGATTTGAATACTCTCTCAGCAGATAGACAGTTCCTAAAACCCATTTGTTTACATAAAGGAGTAATCCAAAGGGCCCTCTGTTTACCATATGCACAACATTGAAAGAAAATGTGAATATCAGTCTCTTCATACTTACAGCCCATCGGACATAACTTAGACTTGTTAATAGAATTGGGCCATTTGTAGGTTAAAGAACACAAGGGAAGAGACCCTATTTTAAATCTGATGAAAAGAGCACACGCAAGCGGAGAGAGTACTGCATCCATAAAAGGCTCAAACGCAGAGTGACATTTATATTGCAGAAACCTGTCAGTCATAGAAGAGGGCACAACTTCAGTCATTTGTGCAGTTTGAACTTTAAGCCAGAAACCGTCCTTCAAGGTCAGAATGGCATTTCTGGGAATAGAAGAAGGATCCTTCCAATAGGACCCTAGGCCAAGATGGAATACGGACCGTTCAACATAAGCACACCACTTGATTTTAGCATTAGAATTAGTGCCCATCAGTTTGGGCAACCCACATCTAAATGGAATAAGAGCATTGGTTGACCATAACCGATCCAGAACAATAGTGGCCTTAAAGCGGCGATCTGGTTGATTGAAAAAGATTTAAATCCATTTGGATAGGCAAAGAGGGAGTGCTTGGAGGAACTCTTAACAGCGTCTTTAAGAACTGGTTTTCCGCCCCAGCCAGATCCTCCAGATTGCAGTGGCCTCATAACTTAGCACCATACAAAGCCCCCCCCCGGCTTGTGATTCATATATTTCGAGAGCTGGGGTCAAGGCAAAGCTAGGGGAGCGGGTTGCAAATCTGGCAATGCCGCCCGCCCTTTGCTTCAAGCATATCAATGATTTCTGGAGGTGGGCATGCCGGTAGTGAGAATCTTCTAGTTTTACACCTAAGTAGTCAAAAGTGCCCACCCTTTCCAGTGAGGCGTCTTCTACATAAACAGGTCTTTTCATTTTGTGCTTTTTGTTGATTTACAGACCATTGTCTTTATGAAACTCCACAAATCTTGCAAGCAAACTTGAAAGGCCCATGGCTGTTCGAGAGAGTAACAGGGTGTCATCAGCGAATAAAAGACATGGAAGCTTTTGCCCTCCCAAAATAGGGGCGTCACTAGAGCAATCCAAGAGGTAAGGAAAACATGCGTTGGTAAATAAAAGAAATAGGGTGGGCGCAAGAACACAACCCTGTCTCACACCACGGACTGTGGGAAATGCTGAAGTCCGTTCGCCTGCCAAAACCCATCGTACTCTGGCAAAATTGCCTGAATAAAGATTTATATTAAGCATGGAGCCGGGGACTCCATCTTTGCTCATGACGTGCTATAGTTTAGGGCGCGGACAAGGTCAAAAGTGGATTTCAAATCAACAAATGCCACAAAAAGGCGGCCTGAGTCCACATCTATGGTGTTCCACTTTGTAGTAATAAAGCGGAAAACCTGGTCGATAGTGCTGACCTTATCTCTGAACCCTCCCTGAAGATGACTTAATGCCTGATTTTCCACTATCCAATGCTTCAGTCTACTTGACAGCTTATAGCAAAATATTTTTTGCAAATTATCTAGAAGACTGATGGGTCTATAATTCCCTGGAAGATTTTTCTCGCCTTTCTTGTGGATGGGCACGGTTATTGCCTCCTTCCAGGAGACAGGATAAGATCTATTAGACAGGGCAGTATTCAAAATCCCATTTATGTACCCAGTCCATTTAAGAAAATCTGACTTATGTAAATCTGAGGGAATTCCGTCTGGACCAGAGGCTTTCCCTGATTTTTGGGCAAGAATTGCCAACTCGGTTTCTTTTAGAGTAAAAGGTGGCAAAGGGATCGCCAATGAATAGAGAGACGATGTCTCTCCAGAGCTGGTATCAGCGGAATCAGATGTGGAGCCATACAGCACCCTAAAGTGAGTTAGCCAGATGTCCGCCGTTATATGGCATTCTGGAATGGATGAAAGATTTGAGTCTCTACGTGTAACCAAAAGCCAAAAAAGTTTGGCATCATGGGCCCTAGCAGCCTCAGTCAATTCACCCCATAATCTCTCCTCATGCTCGAGTTTGCACATCTTGCGTGTGGAGACATGAATTCTTCTTGCCCTCACTATAGCTTCCCGATCCTTGGATCTTAACACTTTAGTCAGGGAACTTTTTGCCTCTCAGCACCTCTTGTCAAACCACTAACTACTGGATGGAGGGGAGGAGTTACTTCGATTCATGACAGTTTTAGTAAACAACTCCTTAAGGGCCACAAAAAAGTCCGCATGAGAGGACATAACTTCCAGTGGAGTTAAAAAAAGATGATCGTCAAAAAGCTGGTGTTTGGAGACTAAGGCGCACAATTTGTCCCATAGCTTATTAGACTTCTGGAACGAGTCCCATCTCACAGCGCGCCTGTTGCTAGATAGCTTCAGGAGTCCATGAGCTTTAGAAACAGAAAAAGACGCTGCCCCTGATAAAAGAGATCTGTCATATACAATTTGGAGAGGTGCATGATCACTGGTGTGCCGTGGACCCACCTTCACATCTATTATGAAATGCCAATCCCTTAAATCAAAAATGACACAATCCAAAATACTACTATATGATCCCCTAAAAAAAGTTGGTCTAGCGGGGGGTGTCAGCTAAAAAACTACCATTGCCAAGACGAAGACCATAAGTTATGATGAGATCTATTATCTGCAGAACTCTACTACAAACAATGGATGTCACTGGATGAATTAAAAGAGGGGGAATATGCCATACTTCGTCTTCAAGCTGCGTGGCCTCAATAAAAGTAGAGTTGAATTTAATTGGTGCATTGAAATCACCCACAATAATAATACGATATTAAGGGCGATAATCTAGAATTAGGTTATGCAGGATATCAATGTTAGTAGACCGATGGTTGGAAGGTCCTGGTCGGATGTAGATATTAATGCATAGGACTGGGTTACCTTAATTAGGCAATATTGCTATTGCCATAATATCAGGGGAATCTACAAAAATCTCCTTTACTTCTCCCACCTCAGTCGTCTTGACCCAGGTACAAAATCCCCCTATTGCCTTGCCTATAGGAGAATGCGTAGCATTTTTAATATAAGAACAAAACCCTTGCCTATACACACTTTCCGTTGCCCACGTTTCCTGGAACATGCAGATACAGAAAGTTTCTACATAAGCCCGCCAATCAGAGTCAACTAATTTACTCTTAATACCAGCCACGTTCCAAGACAAGAGCTTCCCTGTTGAGTGTACAGGGCGACAAATGGGTTCACTAGTTGGAGCAACAGGGAAATAGGTGTTAATGTGCTCAGTATGCAGTACAAAATTGGAATTCTCAGAAGAAACAATTTGAGGATCCCGTTGAGTATGAACTCCTAAACTTGGCAGGAATCTATAATATAGTGGAGACTGTGAGCCAGATCTAATGATAGAATTACAAGAACTAGAAGGACATAGTCAGTCAACATCTGAGGTAACCCCCTGTAGTTCAGGATCACGTACAATAATATGATTGGAGACCGGACCCATATCAGACTCACATGCAATAGTATGTTTAGGAACAGGACCCATATCAGTCACAACAACTTGGCAGGATGTTGGGCCAGTAAGAGTATGATGGCCTATGGCATTATTTGATGCCGACATAATCATGTTTGAAGAAGAGGGCAACCTCATGCTTCCAAATGCAGGGCAGCTGCCACTGAAAAATATGTCAGAATCCTTCCTCGTGTGATTGTGTGCTTCCATCTGCAATAGGCCTGTGACCAAATGGGGACTTGAAAGATTAAGTTTAATAGTATCCCACCTGCCAGATCGGCCACTTAGCTGTTTGGCCGATACAATGTCAGGATGAATAATTGAGCCACAGCCTCTGACATGATGGATCCAATGTGAGACCTTATTAGTTAAGGAACATTTATCTTCCCGCAAATGTGCTGAGAGCGGAGGAACATTGCACATATAAATGCAGTTTTCATTGGGCATATATGCAGACTGGCCAGATGCTAATATAGTGTCCTGGTTCTGATCAAAATTGAAAAGGGGAGGTATGGATTTTGCCAGGGGTGGCACAGCAGCTTTACTATGACTAAACCTTTGTTTGGGACCTTGAACAGCCTTGAGGATCAACGGCGGATCTGCTGGCAAAGGCACAGGAGCCGAGAGGTGGTTGCTCCACAAAGGTGATGGCTTCAATACACTGGGAAGGGATAAGTCAGGATTCTTAAGAAGCTTGAGTACTTCAAGCAGTAAATGCTTCAACTCTCCTACCTAACTTTTTAAACTAAAAACCAATGCTGAAAGTTCATCTCTGGAAGAATCGCAATTGGAGGACAAGGGAGCCAGTGGAATCTGTTGGACACTATCCAGGTCTAATTGTTCCAATATGGAAAAACGATTTGAACAAGAGATCCCACGAATGATTGTATCAGTGTCCGAGGCTTCCAGATTGGAATTGGGTGCAGGATATAAAGCTGGATTGTCATTTTGGGAAGAGCTTTTGGCAACCGGTGCGTAGGCCGGATCACACAGAGGCTGTGCATTAGTAGAGGAGTGGAACCCAGTGGTTAAAAATGGTATTAGAGTACCTGATTTCAGGGTCTACCGAACATTCCTCTCTTTTTTGTTAATAATCAGCTTCACTTCTATGAGATTATCAAACTCTCTAGACATGCAATTGGTGTGAGGTTGCGTGACTCTATTAGATTTTGAGTTTGGGACTAGTTCTTGCCTTACGTTTCCCCATTCTGTGCAAGGATCTCTGCACCAATGTAAAGGTTATTTAAGAATTAAAAAAGTCACACAACTGTGTCAAAGAACCCTAAATCATACCTTGGGCCCAGAGGGAGTGCCCAGCCCGGCCCCAGATGGTCTCAGTCGGGTACGGACAGGCCTACTCTTTGCCCAGGCTTCGTAGCACGCTGGACCACATCTGCTTTCTAAAAAGTACAGCAGGGATCCTGGAAGGTGAAATTGACTTAAGCTCCACAAGCCTCGCAGTTATGAATTCATGATCTGAACACTGTACCCCAAAACAAAAAACAAAGAGATATGGCCCAGCCCTGCCTCTTCCAGGATCTGACGGGTGCAGGACGGGCCTGCCCTTGGCCCAGGCTTTTCTCGGGCGCGTCATGCAAAGCGGACGCACGATAAAATGTAAAGGGGCCTGAAGGTCGCGCCCCGCAGCAGCAGCACCAGAGTCCTTTGCGCCCCGCAGCAGAGGCACCAGAGTCCTTTGCGTCCCGTAGAACGGGCACGCAGTAAAATTTGCCCCTGTGCCCCTGGGACACGAAGAAATCGAGACCAGGAGCAAGCGCACTCCTATCGGTGCCCCCGGGGTGAGGAGTGACCCCGGGGCACCAGAAGGCCCTCACTTAGGACCGATCACCGCTGCGGTCCGAGTAGGCTTCTCTTACCGTGGGAGTACGGACGGGTGAGGAAGCCTCATCGGAGGCTCCCCGCCCCACCAGGCCCCTCATCATTGCTTTGTAGATCGGTGGGGAAGGAAGCCTCAGTGGAAGCTTCCTGCCTCAAAGGGCACTAATTATTGTTCTGGAGACTGTGAGAGGGGCAGAAGCTTCACCCGAGGCCCCCCCAGACAGCAAGGTGCCCTTGTTGGTTGTTGTGGCTTGCCCTCCCCTTGGGAATGCCAGTTGTGGCAAGGGGGGGGTGGCCCCAGATTGTGCGGACCCCAGGAGTGGCCCCCAAATAAAAATCAGATGGGTGCGTGCCACCCCCTCTCCCAAAAATCACCAAGAATCCTCCGTTTTGCATAGAGGAGTGCAAGGGACCCCCTTGTATTTCACGTCACTAGAGGTGCCTTTTCATAAAAAACAGGTACTCTTGCAGAAATACATTCTTCAGATTCTCCTAGTATGGGCATGCTGGGACTTATGCACAACCTGTTTCTTATATGATGAGCCATATGTGTTTGCTAACGTTCCTGGTATGGGCATTTATGATAATCTCATGACAAATGCATTTTGCTAATGTTCCTTTTATGGACATCCCAGAATAAAATGTTTCAAGACTTGCCATATGCTTTCTAATGTTCCTGGTATGGGCATTTATGATATTTTCATGACAAGTACATTTCTTAAGTAATGTGATCCCTAACTACTGCTTATGTTGCAGAATAATAAGTAAACTGTGTGTTATGTGTGACTAATGCTGGACTCTGCAGAGTAACTATTGTGTAACGTTCTGACAACTGCTTGGGTGACAGGGTATTACTGATATGTTGTGTTTGGTCTAATGATGTTGTGCACAATACAGTTTATTTTTACATAACTTGAAAATGTGTTTCCATGTGGTGGGGATAGTGTGTCACGTGTGTTGTGTGTGTTATACAAACGCCTTACACATTGCCTCTGGGATAGGCCTGACTGCTAGTGCCCAGCTACCAAGGGGGTGAGCAGGGGTTATCTTGGACATGTGACTCCCTTGCCTTCACTGGAGTGGGTGGCTTCTGCCTGGCTTAGGTGCATACCCTAGCCAACCAGAAACCCCATTTCTAACCAATATGATGTGGATTTGTAACTTTTGCAAGATCCTGGTCACACTGAATCACAGATACACTGTGGGTTATGGAGACCCTGTGGGTCATTTAAGAGCCCCTGGCACCTCCTTGCAGCATATTTGCATCATTTTTTTTAAGCAAATGTGGCCCAACGAGGCCAAAAACACTGTGCCATATTTACAAAGTGGCGCAATAAATGCACTTTGTAACCCTTTGTGCTACATTATGCCTGCGCCAGAGGCATAATGTATGCAAAGGGGGCGTTACCCTGTGAGGTGAGGGCAAAAAAATGGCGCAAGGAAAGCTAAGAGATTTCCTTGCGCCATTTTTTTCAGCACATTTAAGCCTGCTCAGAACAGGTGTTAAAAGGATGCTTCCATTGCTTACAATGGGCCTCTGGGTGCTTTGCAAGATTAGCGTCAGAATTTTTTACGCGAATCATGCAAAGCGCCGGACTAGCGTACAAACTTCTGATGCTTAGTCCCATAACTACCGCCATGGTATGCCATATTTTAAATACGGCTCACACATGGTGGCGTTAGGGGGCACGAAGGGACGCAAGACAAGTGGCGCTGAACTCTGTGCAGAGCCATTTTTCTTAAATATGCCTCTTTATGCTTATTCGTCTCATCTCCTTTTCAATCCTTTATGAAACATTATATCATTTATTTCAGATTGTTTATTTAAGGTTTTATGCGCTCAGATAGACATGCAGGGTCTGATTCTTCAACTATACTTTACAGCACGTTTTGTAGGACTGAAAAAACGCACGACAAAATGCAATGCACAAACTATGTGCGACAGTTTACACCTTCGCACTCTCTGTACCTATGTGTGCGAAATTCTCCGCACAGACTACGAATATCGGGTGCGGAGAACACCACACACATACATTTAGGAAGTGCAGAGTCGTAAAACTCCGCCCATAGTCTTTGAATACAGAAACCTAGGAAACTTAAATTGAAACTTAAACTTTAAATTGATAAGTTACCATTAAGAAACCGTCCCAATGTCTCTTTTCCTGACTTTTAGAATTCTTTCTCGGTTTTCACAGTATAGTTCAAAACCTAGCTTCAATTTGGGTTGGGGTTTCCATATACCCTGGGGAGAAGAAGGCTGGGTGGTCATCTGAGAAGAGATAAAAGAAGATATTAGTTGCTGATCCTATTGGTGTTCAGGAAAAAGGGTGGAGAGTTGGCTCCATGTTTATGTTAGAGAACGAGACACCCAGTCCCTCATTACAGGCCAACTCTCACATCCCCCCTCTACTGTCATGTTCATTTTGCGTTTTGGAGTATATTGGTGGGCTCCAGGCAGCTGCCTGTACCTGCTGGTAACTGAGGCCTTTTCTGGTTCAATCCTCTACCCTTCATAACTCCTCCGCCATCCCTGGCACAGGAGTTGGTATTGACAAAAATACTTTTTTTAAATGAGTGAAGTGGTAGTGCATTTTGGAGTGTGTGAATTCTCTCCTCTTGTTGTTTCAGAGTCAGGTGCTGACTCTTCATAGGGCCCAGTAATCAGGGCAGGGTTAGGGCAGTGGCCAGTGTTAGTGCACTGGGAGCCGAGCTCAAGGGCCCTGTACTTTGAACTCTCTGATGGAGTTAAAAGCAACTCCTGCAGAGTTCCTTGTGCCCCCACCAATTTTCAGGCAATAATAAAAATGTTAAGATAATTATGGTGATTGATATAAGTGCTGAAGAAAGATCGGAGTTTTGTCAAGTCTCCGATTTGACTCACCTTAAAATATCGCAGAAGGTTTATGTGCCTGCTACAAAACACGTGCACCATGCATATCACAGAGTTGTTTTTTATGTAGATAGCTCAATGGTTCACTGCTTTTGTCACAGAGGTACTTTAGTTACCTGCTGTTAATAAGTCTTAATCTTAATATAGCACAGTGAGCTAGGAGATAGCATCAAAGTGGTGCATGGAAATGCCAATACATAGGCTAGAACTTTATGTTTTTTCCCAGTCTTTCATTCTCCTAAGATTGCTAAAGAGGGTTTATTTGGGTAGCAATAAATTCTCATTAGTGAAGTTGGCCCCAACCACTGTGCTGCATTTTAAATATTTAGTTTGTGTTTCTCCAGACCAAGCACTCTTAAAATATAATGCCTGCTAGCATGAATGACATGTGACTCCTACACTTTATAGTCCTCATTGACTTATGCAACCTGTCCTAAAACGCTGATTAACACATATGTTATTGTCTCTGTATAATATGTGTGTGACGTAAAACTGTCTGAACCCCTACATTGGTATGAGTAGTCATATAAATGAAATGAAATACATCTGAGGAAAGGGCTATTAAGAGATGAGGGGGATCAATAGAGGGTTGTAGTGGGTGAATCCTTGGAGAAGAACGTCACCACCACCACTAAAGCCGGCTCTGCCAGTAATACCGCTGGCCCGCCCAAGGGAGTCAGCGTGGTGCGGCACATGGAGGTAGTCTATGAAGACCAACTCTCCTCCATACCTTTCCCAGCAGTGGCATGCCCCTTTTAAAAGGTTCTGCAACAGTCCTGCTAGTCCTTCTCATACTCTGGATATATTACTTACTGAGCTTGATTCATAACACACCTAGGAGCAGATTTAGGAAAAGTGGCACTGCTACTAGTGCAGCGCCACTTTTCTTGTGCCCCTTAGCGGCCCCATAACACCACCAAGTGTGCACTGTGTTTAAAATATGGTGCACCATGGCAGTAGTTAGGGGTTCTAGCATCATTTGATGCCAATCCTGCAAAGCACCCAGAGGCCCATTGAAACCAATGGAAACCTCCTTTTAATGCCTGCTCTGAGCAGGCGTTAAAAGTGCCAAAAGAAATGGTGCAAGGAAATCTCTGAGATTTCCTTGCGCTATTTTTTTGCCCCCCCCCCCTAACAGGAAATCGCCCCCTTTGCATACATTATACCTGGAGCAGACATAATTTAGCACAACGGGTTACAAAAGTGGCGTAATGCATGCATTGCGGCACTTTGTAAATATGGGGCGGCGTTTTAAGCCTTCTAATGCCACATTAGCATAAACAAAAATAATGCTAATGTGGCTTTAGAATGGGGCTAGGCCCTCTTAAATCTGGGCCCAAATATAATCTCAGGGTGATTGTGATAAATTAGAGGTCAAGTATGTGACAGTACATTTACAATTAGCGCCCGAAAAGCCTTTTGTTAAAATTAGAAGTATGATGCAACACCCTTCCAGGCTCGAATAGAAAAAATGGTCCACAGTGTTCCTTATCTGCCTTATTGTTACATTAATTCCATGTTCCTTTGGAATGAGAATGTTGTTATCCATCTCGTACGCATATGCTATCCTCTTGTGCATCGTATCTTAAGGACTTGATTCACCTCAATTTAAGTCTCCGTTCTGATATTACTCCAGGCCATAATGTGGTGTTCACTTGCTATTTAGCTGTGGTTATCCGAGGATCCAAACCCACTGACAAACATAGAGGACCTCCGAGGTCAAGTGGTCCCTACAGGCAGGTAAATGATCCGCAACATATGACCTACTTGTCGCCTTTCAATTAGGGTGTATTTCAAGTACTACTCACCCAGTACCCCCAGGCCCATGAACAGAAGTGTCAACTATATATATACCAGATCCGCCCTAGCAAGAGGAATTACCCAATATCACAAACAGAAGGGACACTTTTTAAAACATTACACAGGACCTCATAAAAAGTGCTGAATTTGCACTGCCTAAAACAGTTTACTTTATGCAATTTTACTGTTTTGTTTTTATTTGAAATGTGCAGGAAATTGCTGTACAGAATGTGGAACAAAGTAAATTGAGATGGGTTGTTTGATACATGAGTTTTCTTAAGAGCATTGGCATTAACACTGGGAGAAGCAAAACAAGATATGTTCTTGAGGGTAGACAAATTGAAAGCACTGTGATGGGTGACTGCCCACCTCGTGAATAATATCACTTCTTGGTAGGGCGAACTAAATTAAATCTGAGCTCAGACTTCTGGTAACTATGCACAGAACAGACAGGCTTAACATAAATGATTTATGCAATATCAAAACAGTAAAAGACCACCAAGAAATAACAATCCCAAACAAAATTAGTATAATAGAATTAAATGTACTTAACAAAATGACATAAAAATGAAAGGGAGACCAGAGATATGAATTTTTAAACGTTTTAAGAAGAAATAGTGCCAAAAAGCATAACGTTCCAAAGATAGTTTATGGAAACTGTAGACCAGGACTGAGGTGGGATTATAGGCTGATCACGATGGAGCCCTGGTCGGATACACCAAATTGACTTTTCCTGGTGAAAAGTCTAGGAGTCTAAAAGTTTGACAAGGTGTCTCAGTCCCACCCCAGAAAGGAACTTCATCTGTTTTTTGAAGAAAAGTGCTGACATTTCTTCTAAGTGTAGATGCAGAAAGGGACTTCGGGGCTGATTTAGAAATTGGCCGACGGGTTACTCCATCTCAAGTATGATGGATGTCCCCTCCTCGGTATTATGATCCAATATTAGCCTATGGAGGGCCTAATACAGTGTACGAGATATCCATCACATTTGTGACAGAGTAACTTATCTGCCAAACTCTCAATCAGGCCCTTTGTCACTTTTTAAGAATGGAAATCCTCCCTCAGTGGGCTGCCATTGAAATTGCAGCTGCCACTGTAGATCTGAAGGCTGGAAACTTGAAGAAGGTTGATCTCACTGGAGTTCAGGAGCTCAGAAACCTAAATAGTATGACCATAACCAAACAAACATGATGAACCGTAGTATAAGAGAATCTCCATGAACCACATGCTGAAAGATCGTGGTTTGTCAACTTAAGACTGGAAGGACCATACAAACAGTGTGCAACTGTGTTTTCCCAGGAAGAGAGATACCAGCTTTCAGTTGTGAAACTACTATATATACCATGGTGTAAGAAATTAAATTATTTTGTTCAAAGGTGTGGATGCTCTAATCAGGCAACAGCTGCAATCCTTTTCAGCGTGGGCCAAAGTAACTAAATTAACCTGTACTTAACCCTCTAGTAGCTTGGCACAAAAGCAGTCAGGCTTAACTTAGAGGCAAAGTGTCAAATATTTATGCACCTCACAAACAGCATGAAGGGAAAACAGAATACAAGAAAAATCTCAAACCAATTTAAAGAAATAGAATAAAATATAATAAATTAAATGATCCAAAAATGGTAAGTGTAGCACAAAGTGCCACTCATGGTCATTTGGTCGAGCTAGACTGGGCGAAATTCACAAGCTCAGGCTGACCACAATGGTGCTCAGGCTAGATACAGAGACCAGACTAGTCACTGAAAATTTTACCTTCTCAATGTCTGGTACGAACAACTCCATTTGCAGTGGAGGAGGCCACGAAGAGCAGGAAGAATGTTTTGACTGGTTTTGATGTAGTAAGAAGATCCAGTTGTGAGTTGTGAACAGTCGTTGATTGAATTTCACATTAGAGGTCACCATTGGCTGTCGTTGCTGCAGTGGAAAATGCAGTTCTCGTATTGTCAGTCATCACCGGCAGTCACTATAACGCGAAGAGTTGGGTCCACTGGAACTTTGCGTTGAGATTGTTGCGGTCAGACGAGTCTTGGTGCAAAGAAGCCTGTTTACTGTTGTGAAGAGCCCAAAACTTCAAGATTTCACCTTTTCTTGTGGATGAGTGCAACGGTCCCATACTAAAGATTGGCTTAGGATGTCCAATATTTATACCTGTGCCAGCCATTGAAGTAGGTTGATTCCCCATACTAAACCCACCTCTGCTTTTGGAATGTTCTTCCCTTTCCCCTTTCAGACCCCCAAGAATCTGGAGTATCAAAAGACTAGCATCAGATTCCTTTGTGTGTGCAGGAGCCAAAGCCCCCTGAAACATAAGTAGGGCTGGGTACAGCTATGCTGCCAACCTTCGAGGCAGGATGGTCCATCCTGTCCACAGCAAATGACCTTTTGTGTCACTTTCTGCAAGGAATACACAAACCCTCAGCAGCAGAGCCATTCACAGTCACGAGACCCAGGATACAGGAAGAAGGAGTAACGGTTAGGACAAAAAAATTGAAACCTTTCTAAAAGTGGCATTTCCAGAATAGTAGCTCAAAATCCAAGTTTACTAGTAGAAAGGATGTTATATTACAATTCATTTGAGTTTTTGATCCCACCTGTTGAAGTAGTAGATGTGAAGTGTTGACGTAGGATGCAGAGCATGGGAGGATGAGTAAGCCACAAGCAGGAGCTTCCAAGAGCCATGGGAGCTGTGAATGTTGGGGGTCAGACATTGAGAGTCGCAGGTGACAGGGGCAATTTGAGCCTCGCTCACCAGCTACCCCAGCCCCTCCAGGCTACAGCCTGAACATGGGCAAGGCATCCCTATTGAACATCAGCAAGCAGGCAGGTGGTAGGAAGCAGATTGTGACTGGTGGCAGGGCAGCCGGACATATCCGCAATACCCCCAGCATGCCCAAACCCTCACCTGCTGAGAGTCCCAGTAAGACTGAAGGGCGGAGTTGTGGTGGTCAGCTGCAGCAGTGGACTCGGAGGGTCTAGGTCTCACTGCAATTGGTGCAGTTGGTTTTATGGAAGTGGGCAAACCAGATTTGGCTGCAGCTTGTGGCCCGGATGGGCTCTCTCCCCTACACCCTGCTTGCTTCTACCTATCTTTCTTCTGCTCTTCTGCCCTCCCCACCCTGCAATAGCACCTTACAGTTGTCCATAATTAAGTGCAAGTTTGTTTGTTGGCCTCGTCCACTATTCACCTCCTATTACCTGTACATCCCTACGCTATCTTTTGGAGCACAAAGTGCACAGTGCAGATACAAACACAGACTGCTCTGATTTGCATTGCAATGCCCTGTGCTGTGCAATTCCTACTCAAGAACTCATGAACATAGGAGTGATGAAGGCTCAAGGCTGAACAACAGTTTAATGTAGGCAAGCTGTTAGAAAATATCCTGGTGGAGATATTAGGGGAGAGTCTCCTATATCTATTTGTATGTTTAATTGTTATCTTAATTTTCATTTGAACAACTTTGTGTAACAACTATGAGGAGCATGCTTGTGCCCCCAGGCGGCACTGGCGAGAGGAGACAAACTTACCTGAACTTATCTGAGTTAGGGAATAATAACAGCAACAGAGAAACAGTAAACTTGAAAAATTGACAGGGCAACGCCATGTTTTCAGTTCCAGCTAGCATAAAGGTATAGTAGTAGAATCCCAGCTAAGATCTCAGAGGTTGCTGTCTGGAAAGCATTCTCTGATGTCCACTTGTTGAGAAAGTTAAGGTCACATATTTTAAGACGGATGAGATAAGCTTTGAAATTGTTCAACTATGATGCACTCAGGGAGACCCTGCGGCATGGGCTCTTAAACACTTTACAAGAAAGGGGTGGAAAAAATCGGTCAAGAGTCTTGGAAACAAAGATATGTCCACTTCTACTGAGGACCAGGCAGGAGACACTTTGATGCCATCAGCAATACCATCATCAGTATAAGCACCATCATCTGGCCTTCTCCATGCCTCTATATTTCACTTTGATCCCACCCCCCTCCCAAGGACTCCAAGATCACAAATTATTTAAACTTAAATAAGTCCAACAACTTCAATGGTTGTAGTGGGACCACAAGCCTTAACCAGCATGCCTCCCTTACCTCAGTTAGTGATAGCGCTGATACACAAGGCAAATTGGCCACATATTGTACCACACTCATTTTACCAGTTCAGGATCATGCCTCTGCCACAGATCATCAGGAGGACAACTTATCATTTCTAGAGTCAGCATTTGACCACTTCTCTCTCCACGGAAATAAACACAGCAGCTGTGGGTGAAGTCACAAGAAGCAAGTCTTTTATTGAGGCAGCTAGCTTGGCACATCAAATGATAAGTCCAGCACAACGCAGCTCATTTGATCAAGCAGTAGCTCAGGCAATTTTGCATGTCACTTGGTCGCCTCTTCTCCATTAAGCCTCATAATGTTAAACCCTTTGTCTGGGAAACTACTGACCACTAGTGCAGTTAAGGAAACACCTAGTCACTCCCTCCACACAGAAGAGAATCATGGGCTCCACGATCTTGGTTTCTCAAGTCATTCAAATTTAATGTCCCTACGGGAAGATGGCAATTTACAACATGAATCCTTCAGTAGCCAGATTGAAGAGACGCCACAGCAAAATTCAAGTGTCACCATCTGTACTGCCTTACTTAACAACTTGGAGACAGTTACATCATCACTGTCGTATCACTCAGAATAACTGGATATGCAAGTGGACATTTTAAGTGCTTTAGCAACCCACATTGTCAGCATTGAAGCACAATTGCTAACATTGATTAACCTGATCACAAGGGTGCTGTTGGACCTGGATGCTGTATACCACCCTTGATCTTGCCCAAGCACAATTAACTCCCTCCCCAGGATAAAAAAATGCTGGATGTTATATTTAAGTGGATCTCAACACCTACCCAACAGACAGGTACAACTTTGGACTTACAGGCTAAGATGGAATCTAGCAGGCTTCTGTTATACTCAGTGAAGTCTTGGGATACCCACTGCAGACATGTTTACCTTGTCCTATCACTATATCAGATTCTAGTGAGGCACTTGTGGGATCACCATTGTAGCAGATTATTGCTCTGGAACGTGAACTGTCTAGCACTGAAAGTGGCAGTGAGTGTGTTCCTGCCACACCCCCTTTTAACCCACAAGATGACAACATCAACTTAAAACCAAAGGAACAGCACCTGCAGTACAGAACAGAGAGTCTGTTAAGCCACCCAGGAAAAGGGAGTGTAAAAGGTTTCAGAAGGAAAGACACAAGTGAAGAACTAGCTCATTTTATACCCCTGTGCAGCCACTGTGCAGCTGGCTCCTCCTGACAAAGAGGTCTTAGGCAGTAATCTTGACACCCCTCTGCCTGTAAACAAGCAGCTTCCAGGTGAAATAAAAACATAGTTACTGTTCCATCACAAGTCAGCACCAAAGATGAATAGTAAAGAGGATACTGTCATGGTTAGGATACCACCACCTTCAGGCAACCAGCATGAAGCTCCAGTTTCGGCTCCAATTGTTTCTGACCTAATTCCTTTAATGTTGTTTTCCTCTAATGACAACACACTGCATAAGAACTCCGTTATCACTGCTTCGGGACCAAATATGCTTGTTGTGCAAAATGAAGATTTTAAACCCCTCGGGTTACAATTGAAAACGGAGCTACTAAATCAACCAATGGTTTTATCTTGGCCTTTTCATCAGTATTTAATGCTTAGTGCTTATATTGTGCCTGCTTATCTGTGTACAGACCATATAAAGCCTGAAGCCTAAACAGTCAATTAATTTCTCTCTCATGGGAGGTCTTTACTTGACAACTATAGTGCCCTCGCAAATAAAGCTTGGGTAGCAGGAGAGGGAAATCAGAAGCTTTTATGTATATTCAATTTTCCTACAACTAAGCTGGAGTTCATACCTCATTATGCTTTTAGGGCCAAGCATGATGTTCCTAACAAGAGTACAATTCTGAAATTGCTGGGGTCAGTGGCGACTACCAGCCACATTGACAGCACACATCTGGAGTCAGCAGAGTTCAGGGACAATCTAGTCTTGAGGGGCAGCAATATTATCATCACCACCTGGACTTTGGCAGACCTAGCAAATCTTGTTTGGCAGTTGAAAGGTGCACTTTTCATTTGGGGAATTGAGCAGGTACCAGTGCAACCCCCTGGCTAGCCTAATCCATTGTTGCAAAGTGTCAGTAACTGTAATAAATCAGTAGGTTTACTGAGGGGAGCCATTGGTGTTATGGGGCATGCAGCAATATCCCCCTAAGGCAAAAGTGAGCACGGTATACAATGGCAAATTATGGTCAGTACCTGAATGGTGCAGCACATGGAGTCATCCTCTTTGTGGTGTAGCTCTCCTCCCCGCACTTCTGTATCTATAGAGGGCTTGTATGCTCCCGTGTGAGATGCGTTCCAGCCCTGAGTGTTCAGGCACCCCAGGGCAACACATCAGGGAATACACACTCTCTGATGGTGTGCGGTATTTCCAGCACACCTTCAGAATGTCACGCTGCTTGGCAACTTGCTCTCCCGGAGGAGACTTTGGGCCTTATTTAGAGTTTGACAGATGGAGTTACTCTGTTACTAACATGACGGATATACTATCCGCTGTATTAGGGAACCATTATATCCTATAGAAATTGTAATAGAGTGGACAAAATATCCGTTACATTTGAGTATCTCATCCGACAAATTCCAAATCAGTCCCTTAGCTTCTGGATTCCTGTTCCCTGAGAGATAATCTTTGCCTTGCCTGGGGCCTGATTCTAGTTCCAGTGGCATCCTCAACCTCAGTGTTGCCCTTCCTCTGATTCCTTCATTCCAGACCTCAGGGTGTTTCCTCATGGCTGGTGAGCACTTCTGACAGCGTATTTCTTTTTGGACATTTTACTTAACAGTCAGTGCACTGTACCAAGAGTTGTTTTTGTTTCTTTTCCTTATTTTGTAGGTGTGTACCTTTTGGCACCCTCCTTTGGATATTGCTCATGAGGGTAATAGACATTGGACTGCAACTTCACCTATGATGAAAATAGGCACTGGACTTTAATTAATGCCTATAACTATAATTGGCATGGACTATCAAGGAAGTTACACCACATGGATAACAGACATTATTTAATGGGTGCCACTCTTCATTAAGTCAGTATGCCCTGATGTTCACCCTGTGTACTCCAAGATATGACTGTAGCCTCCTTTGAGTATACTGTGAGTTTGGGACATTGGACTTAATTCCTCCAGCTACCGCTGCTATCTGCTTTTACCGTGCATTGTGTTTGCTCCTTCTCAGCTCCATTGACAGACATGACTGGTGAGTCCTAGGGACTGGGAAATAGTGTAGGGAGATCTATTACACATCTTGTTACTAACCATCCCTTTTATTATTTCTACTATTTACTACAGGGAACACCCCACCAATATTCTAGGAATCCTTCAGGAAGCATTTACCTGGCAAGCAACTGTGGCGACTTTTTGAGTCCCCTTGTCTTCTCCTTTTTTCCCACCACCATTCTCCTTTTTCCCCTAACGATTGCCATCCACACTTTTTACACCCTGGTGTGAGGGTTGAAGAGGGAAGAGGGAGGCCATTCTTCGCTTCCGCTGACTCTGATTCCAGGTGAGTGAAAGCTGGTGCCTGACAGTTGGCTCAGACTTCTGTAAGTGTCCAGCTATACCTCTAACAGCTATAAGTGTGCATACAGAGTCCATTACTGAGAAGTTATTTCTCAGGCAAGGCAGGCAGAAAGTGACATCACAAGTGCAAGAGCCCCTCAACTCCCCACATGTATGTGAAGCCTTAGGGGGTGTGCAGAATGCCCCCTCTCAAGTGTAATTGTACTGCTCCCAGCAAATCTAGTGAAAACTGACTTGTGCCGGCAGGGTCTTGCTTGTTCTTGCATATAGCCCCAGAGCCTGCCCCAAAAACCAATGGCGGTATTCTTTCGAAACCTCTACTCAAGCAAGTCACCACCCAATCAAAATCTAAGGAAACCAGAAAGGTGACACCCATGAAAATGGCAATATAACATTAACCCTACTCTCAAAGGGATATGATTTACTATCCAATCATGTCAATATATTTGGCAACATCACTCAATTCTGCTTCTTGGTTTGGAGTGTCTATGGCATTGAAGGGAAAATCGAGAACCAGACATGTACAAACTTTGTGAGCTCCTTTATAATATTATATTTCCATGAAGCATGGTCTGTGTCTCCTGTTCACATTAATGGTTTTAATACATTTCATTTACCTGCAACTCCTTTCTCATCCGGCCGTCCTAAGGAAGTCTTGGAGATTTACATCTCGACTTTAGTTAATGCCAAGCTCTTCCTATATGCACCCAACACACCATTCTATCAGGCCCTAAGCCTGGAATTCATGTCAGGTTATAGACTGGGCATCATGGGGGTCATTACAACCCTGGTGGTCTTTGACCGCCAGGGCTGTTTTGTCGGAAGCACCGCCAACAGGCTGGCGGTGCTTCACTGGGAATTACGACCACGGCAAAAGCGCTGCGGTCCCATCGCCGGGACTGACGGTTTTCCGCCATTTTTGTCCCAGTGGTTTACATCCCCCAGGGCAGCGCTGCTTGCAGGGCTGCCCAGGGGATTACGAGTCCCCCTCCCTCCAGCTTTTTCATGGCGGTTTGAACCGCCATGAAAAGGCTGGCGGAAAGGGGAGTCGCGGGCCCCTGAGGGCCCCTTCACTGCCCATGCGTTTGTCATAGGCAGTGCAGGGGCCCCCTGCCACGGCCCCATGGAGCTTTTCACTGTCTGCAACTGCACCCATCGCAAAGCCGCAACAACGCCGGCTCCATTTGGAGCCGGCTCCCGTGTTGCGGCCAAGATCCCCAACGGGGATCTCAAAATAGACTCCACTGGAGTGCGGGTGCATTGGCGGCCGCCCGGCGGTTCAACCTTGGCGGGTGGCAGAGGCCACCCGCCAAGGTTGTAATGAGGGCCTATGTATTTCTACACAAATATACCATCAGTAGATGAAAGATGTGTTCTGTCAAAGTTAAACCTTGGCATGGATTCACTAAACCGTAGAAGCCGTAGTGAGCTAAGTCTGATGTGGGGGGTGATTTTAATTCCCACCTTTGCCCTCCTGCTTACAAAAATGCTTTTGCTTCAACAGATGTTGAAGGGAATGCTTTATTTTATGTTGCACATGATGTACTTGGAAATAACATTACTTACTTGTTGACAAAATTCAGTATGTGCTTTGGTAATGAGTATAGCACCATGAATGGTTCATTCCCAAGGACCTTTGTGGACAAGAGTGAGGGATCAGGAATTTATTTTATTTTACTGTATCAGAATTTAGCAACTAAGGCAGGGGAACATTAACTACATATCCTCGCTCTCACTGATCATCTCCCTCCAAACCTTACTATGAATATCCATAACTGGCTGGAGATGGCGTGCTCCATCAGGATAATAACTGTTATTGCTGTACAAAGTAAAAAGGTTAGGTGGGAGCTTGTTAACATTGATACCTTTATAACCCAACAGATTAAGGGCAAACGTTGCTTGTTTGAGGTTTGCCTAGATACCAAGGCGATGAAGCTAGCATACAGCAAGCCTTCAGAGGCAGTGGAAAGGTCACTATGGAGAAATGCATAAAAGGGCCCCAGTAAGAAAAGGAACTGTTTTGATAGAGCATGCTCCAGATCCCACAAGGAGCTGATGACCTCACTTCAAAAGCAGCCCAGGTTGGCCTCTTTGGTGGTACATTTTAGAAAGACTTAAAAAATGGTGATTAAAGAAAGAAAAAATGCTCTTAGATTAAAAGCCTGGGATGATCTTCAGGAAGCCTCCTCTAAGAAGGACCAGAGGACCTTTCGGAGCTTTATTAATCACAAGTTTCTCAACTGTAGAACCTATCTATAAGGTTGTATTTGCCATAACTGGCCATGTGTGGGACACTTTCTTTGGGGAAGTCTGCTCTATTAGTGGCGTTGTAGGCTGTGATGCAAATTCTTTGACGCCAGCATAGGAATGTCTCCTCCCAAAGTATTGACCCTCGCTGGAAGAAGTGCCAGTGGCTATTAGGTCCAGTCCCAGTTAAAAGGCCCCAGGCCCAGACAGGTTCCCCTTAAAACTCATTAAGACTAGCTTAGATTTGTGGGCGCCCATGGTAACCAACTTCCTACGAGCTGCAAGCTCTTCCACTAAGATGCCATCCTGTGCAACTCAGTAATCATTCTGATTTTCTAAAAGGGTAACTGTGAGGACCCTAGCTGCTATCACCCAATCTCTCTCCTGGACTCTATTGTCAAGGTACTGGGCCGTGTTTACTCTCCTGCCTTGAGGGTTGGGCTCAGACAGCCAGTTTGGGTTTAGGAGAGGGATGGGGATGGAAGAATAATGCCTCAACCTCTGCCCCTTTCCAGGTAAACACACTATTGTAAAGTGTGGTGCACTGCAATTGTTTTTTATGGACCTGTCTAGTGCCTTTGCACATGTCTCACATTCTAAATTGTGGGGCATAATGGAAGACCTGGGCATTGACAGATCCATTATTAATACCATCAGAGGAATAAACTGTGACTCCAGTGCTGTTGTAAGGTTCGGGTTGGGGTGAGTGCTGCGAGAAACTCAGAGTGCATAGGGGTGTCAGGCAAGGGTGTGTCCTGGCACCCTTCCTATTCTCCCTTTATATTAATCATTGTATCAAGGTGCAGGAACATGGCACAGATTGGGAAGCACCCAATACCAGCTCTACTGTATGCCGATGACACTGTCATTATGGGTCACACACCCATCATGTTGCAGCAACACTTGGATGCCTTGACATGAGGATTAATATCAGCAAATTCTTTGTAATGTCCTGCAGCGACAAGAAAGCCCCTAAACCAAGTGTTATGCTCCACGCTACTTCTGTCAAACACATGGATAATTTTAGTTATCGAAGTGTAATGTTTAACTGCAGGGGATATTTGCAGCAACAGTTGGAAATTAGCAATAATCAATTAGCAAGGATCATTAACTTTGACTTCTCCTTTGCAGCCAAATTAGGCAAAAGATCACTTGCCCATATGCTGCCCATAGATTGCACAAAATGTGTTAGCATAGCAACATACGGGGCAGGAAACTGGTGTATACCGGCATCATTCCCCCTACAACTTACAGGAAACAAATTTGCATGCTGCCAATTGGCTCTTCCACTGTCCACTGCCTCTTTTATCACTCATAGAGAACTTGGGTTTCAAAACATTTAGGATGTCCTTAGAACCTGACCAATGATGTTAGTGCGAAGGGTCTGGGTCAATGAGACCCTCTCCATTAATAGAATATTAATTGAGAACTGTTTGACCCTATCCCGAGAACTAGAGATTCCCTGGTTGATGGGAATTAGGGACTTGGCCATGGCTCTGGGCAGGTTGAACTTGTTTGAAGAGCCCTTACAATCCTTGCCTATGCTACACAAAAACTAAAAAAAAACTTTGAGTCATGTGTTATGCTCATTGGGAGGAAGAGAGGTGGGCAGGGATATCAGAACTTTCCATTGTGCCCTCATCTACGCAACTTAACCCATCTAGGGACAACCAGCCCTTTCTGCTGCATGACACACCTCACTTTCAGCATTTTATTTTTCTCAGATTCTTGCTTAGTCTCTTCCATAAATTAGGCACTTTTCCTCAATGTAACGATTGGTCACAAGACTTGTCACCCTACCCATGTGATCAGAAATATGAACAGAGCACTTTTCACATAATGTTTTTCTGTACTTTTTATTCCCACCACAGGTCTTCTGTTTTAAAGCCCCTATTGATTAAGAACTTCTTGCGCCATTGCACATAAGCACTGCACTTTCTTCGATCAGCTGGCTCAGAGGAGAGATTGATAACCGTATACACCTTCTTGAAGTTGGTGTCAAGGGTGAGTAATTTGCTTGGGTAGTTTTTTAATATACCTGTGCCCTTTTTGTATGCCTTGATTTAACATGTCATTTATGATGGCCGTATATCTTGATAGAATTAAGAAGCATTGTGCTAATAACTAATTTAACACAAAGATTACAATAAATTTGATTTCGGCCATGATCATACTTTGTATTGCGAGATGTAACAAATTATTTTTGATTTGATTGATTAAACTTTATTTGAATATGAAATGTATCCATAAAAGTATCCATAAAAATATACAACACAATAAATATAACCAATTAAAAAATGTCTCAATATACAATAAACAATTTAAAATAGCAAACAGCAGTCAATTACTATACAAATAAAATTATACAAAATCCCTAGTCCGTATTCATGGAACGACAGGCAAGTACTGCTGCTATCAAAAAAGCCCCAACATGGGTCAAGCCTCATCATCAGCCAGCTCGGAAACAGTCTTACAAACTACCCTTTAATTATTAATCTCATGTCTCTTAACAAGGGGTTTCAATAAAATACTGTGTGTAAGGGCACCCCTGCACTAGCAGAGGTGCCCCCACAAACTCCAGGCCCATTTTCCCGGACTTTGTGGGTGCAGGGATGCCATTTTACGCCTGTACTGGACATAGGTCACTATCTATGTCCACCTACATAATGGTGACTCTGAATATAGGCATGTTTGGTATCAGTCATGTTGGGATCATACCTCAAAGCTTTTGCGAGCGTTGATTGTATGATTCCATGTACTTTGGGGGCTCCTTAGAGACCCCAAGTATTGCCATTCCTGCCTTCTGAGGGTTAACAAGCAGCCCAAGCTGCTGCCACCACCCAGACAGGTTTCTGCCCTCCTGTTGCTTAAGAAGCTTGAGCCCAGGAAGGCAGTATGTTAGAAATGGGGTATTTGGTTGACAGTCAGGTTACGCCCTGTTCAAGCAAGGACCCTCACTCTAGTCAGGGTAAACGAGAATCACCCTTAACTAACTCCTGCTTACCCCCTTGGTAGATTGGCAGAGCAGTAGGTTTAACTTCAGAGTGCTAGGTGTAAAGTAATTCTACCATCACACACAGTAACTTAATGAAAATACTATAAAATGACACAACACAGGTTTAGAAAAATAGGAAATATTTATCTTAACAAAACAAGACCAAAACAACAAAAATCCACAATACACAAGTCGAGTTATCAATTAAAAATCAAAAAGAGTCTTTAAGTAGATTCAAACACACACTAACACTGTTAGCGTGATAAAATACCTTGAGTGCATCAAAAATAACCCTGCACGGGCGAGTGTGCGTCAAAAAGGGCTTGTGATGCGTTGATTCCACTCATGAGCGGGACCTTGTGTCGTTTATCCTTTCGTCGGGTCAGGCGGGTTGTTGCTTCTCTCCACAGGAGAGCGATGCGTTGATCCGGTCAGCACTCTCGGGTCCGGGCAGGCCTTGCGTTGTTTTTACACACCCAGCGGTACTTGCATCGGAAATCCAGCCGTACGATTATTCAAAAAACACGCCGCGCGGGTTTCGATCTCAGAGTCCCTGGCAGCGATGCTGCATGATGTTTCTCCTGCTCCATGCATCGATTCTTCAGTCGCATTTCTGGCAAGCATCGATTATCAGCCGCAGAGCTGGTGACGCAACGTTTCTTCAGCCACAGATCAGAGTTGCGTCGATCTTTTCCCCACACGGCGCTCTGTACGTGGATTTCCTCCTTTTAAGTTGCCAGCTTCTCTCCTCAGGGTCCCAGGAACTGGATGGGCACCCCAGGGCAGAGTACGAGTCTCTCCAGAGACTCCAGGTGCAAGCAGAGAGAAGTCTTTGCTGTCCGTGAGACTTCAAACAACAGGAGGCAAGCTCTAAATCAAGCCCTTGGAGAGTTCTTCTCAAGATGGAAGGCACACAAAGTCCAGTCTTTGCCCTCTTACTCTGGTAGAAGCAGCAACTGCATGATAGCTCCACAAAGCACAGTCACAGACAGGCCAGCTTCCTCAGCTCTTCAGCTCTTCTCCAGGCAGAGGTTCCTCTTGTTTCCAGAAGGGTTGTCTAACATCTGTGGTTTTGGGTACCCTTCTTACACCCAATTTCTCCTTTGAAGTAGGCCTACTTCAAAGCAAAGTCTCTCTTGAATGTAAAATCCTGTCTTGCCCAGGCCAGGCCCCATACACTCACCAGGGGGTTGGAGACTGCATTGTGTGAGGACAAGCACAGCTCTTTCAGGTGTAAGTGATTACTCCTCCCCTCCCTCCTAGCACAGATGGCTCACCAGGAAATGCAGACTACACCCCAGTTCCCTTTGTGTCACTGTCTAGTGTGAGGTGCAACCAGCCCAACTGTCAAACTGACCCAGACAGGGAATCCACAAACAGGCAGAGTCACAGAAATGGTATAAGTAAGAAAATGCTCACTTTCTAAAAGTGGCATTTTCAAACACACAATCTCAAAATCAAATTTACTAAAAGATGTATTTTTAAATTGTGAGCTCAGAGACCCCAAACTTCACATGTCCATCCGCTCCCAAAGGGAATCTACACTTTAATCAGATTTAAAAGTAGCCCCCATGTTAATATATGAGAGGGACGGGCCTTGCAACAATGAAAAATTTAGCAATATTTCACTGTCAGGACATATAAAAGACATTACTATATGTCCTACCTTAACCATACCCTGCACCCTACCCTTGGGGCTACCTGGTGCCTACCTTAGGGGTGTCTTATATGTAAGAAAAGGGAAGGTTTACGCCTGGCAAGTGGGTACACTTGGCAAGTCAAATTTACAGTTAAAACTGCACACACAGACACTGCAGTGGCATGTCTGAGACATGATTACAGAGCTACTTATGTGGGTGGCACAACCAGTGCTGCAGACCCCCCTCTCCTGCTGAGCTGCATGGATCATTCATCGCAAGTGGTGGACTGAAGTGGTCCTGATGGTCCTCTCTTCCAACTTTCCAACTTGGGTGGAAGTAAGCCCTTGCCTGCACCGAGTCCTTTGCAGCTGCCAAGACTTGTTGGCGTCCTCCCTCCAAGATCTTCAGTCATCCTTAAGCTCCAGCCCCAGCACTCCTTCCTGTGACGCATAGCTCCCTGAGTGTTTCTCCAGTGGCGTAGGAGCCTTTCTCATTGTGCTGCGTGGGCCTCTTCTGCAACTCTCCTGTCCCCATCCTGTGAGACTCCTGTGGGCACTGCCTGGGCTTCTGTGGGCTCTCTGTGTTGATGAGGGCCCCCTCTGAACCCAACTTCATCTTTTTGGATGCTGTCTCTTCTTCTTCACCAGTGGTTCACCTTTTGCACCTTCATCACGGTTAGCTTGGGCTCCTGCTCTTCTTGGACTCTTCTGTGCTTCTTGTACTTGGTCCCCTTCTTCCACAGGTCTTCTTGTCCAGGAATCCACTTTGGTGTCCTGCAGTCTCTTCTGGGTTTTGCAATATCCTTCTTTACTTCTGTGTGTGTGTTCTGGGAAACTTACTGTGATTTACTCCTGTTTTCCTGGTCGCTGAAGTGGGTTGTGGTACTTACCTTCGGACTTTCCTAGTACTCCCAGCTCCCCTCTACACAGTACACTTACCTAGGTGGAGGACCGACGTTTGCATTCCACTTTCTTAGTATATGGTTTGTGCTCCCACTAGGCCTATATCTAACTATTGTGATTTTGACTAATTGCATTGTTTTCTAACAATTTTTATGCCTATTTCTGAATACTACTGCATACAATTTGAGTATTACTTCCCTCCTAAGGGAGTATACCCTCTATGGTATTTTTGGTATTTGTGTCACCAAAATAAAGTACCTTTATTTTTGTAACACTGATGCCCTCATTACGACATTTGCGGGTGGCTGAGGCCTCCCGCCAAGATTGGACCGCCGGGCGGCCGCCAATTCAGCCGCACCCCTGTCGCAGCCATTTGGGGATCCCCGCTGGGCCGCCGGGCGGAAACCTAGTTTCCGCCCACTGGCCCAGCGGGGATCTCATCCGCAACACAGGAGCTGGCTCCTAATGGAGCAAGCGGTGTTGCGGCCGTGCGACGGGTGCAGTTGCACCCGTCGCGCTTTTCACTGTCTGCAAAGCAGAGAGTGAAAAGCTGCACGGGTACTGTCAGGGGGCCCCAGCACTGCCCATGCCAGGTGCTGCCCCGCCGCGGTCGTAATGACCTGGGAAGCACCGCCATCCTGTTGGCAGTGCTTCCGTCAAAACAGCCCTGGCGGTCTTGGACCGCCAGGGTTGTAATGACCCCCTGAGTGTTTTCTTTCATGTGTGTAAGTACTTATGACTATAGTGGTATTGCATGAGGTTTTCATGTCTCCTAAATAAACATTGGCTGCTCATCCACAACTACCTAGACAGAACCTGGCTTCTAGACACTGACTACACTACAATAATAAGGGATACCTGAACCTGGTATAAGGTGTAAATATCATAGGTACCCACCACACACAAGGCCAGCCTCCTACACAACCCTCCTGCAAAACCTATTCTCCATGAGTTGAATTGCCTCACATTTCTGATTGCCCCCATACCCCTGCTCATAAGACGCAGATGCAAAACATAGCCTATTAAACATTTCTAAAAGAGGGATGAGAGCACCTCCCCCTGGGTTGAGGTAAGCTAAACAAAGAGGAAATGGCCTTCGCCCACAATGTGCAAACTCCAGTGCCCAGGTGCCTTATTTGCAAATAACACCCCTAAATAAGGAAATGTGCTGGTGCATTTCAGAATGTTGGAGCCAACTGACTTAGTGGGCAGATGACGTTTCTAAAAACTACAGGCCATAATATAGGTCTTCATAACATTAGTTAATACATCTATATCTCCCATAAAAATCAACAAATCCATTGACTAAAAGGTGGAGTGCTTTAGGGGTGCAAGCCATCAAAACAGCATTGTCTGCATGTAAGATCAAAGGCATTGGGGAACCATTAATAACTGAAACATCAGGGGCTGAGTTTTTATAAAAAGGTTAAAGATTATTTATATATAAAATTAATAAAAGCGAGACAAGAACACATCCGAAGTAACCTCTCCATTCTTGTTAAATCTAAACCAATCCTTCATATTCATGTGCAAGTAGGCGAAAAAGTGGACCGATGCTTCGTCTAACCCACAAGCTAAAGGATTTGACCACAGCTTTGACAAATTTACACAATCAAATGCTGATGTCATATTCATAAAAGCCAAAAACAGAGGTGAACATTCGGCAAATGTATACTTCCCAATTACCAGGGACAAGATTAAACACTGCTCCCTTGTCCCAACGTTATTCCTAAAGCAACACTGGCAGGGGTACAATAGGGACTTCTCTTCAGCCCATTTCCCTTATCAATCTCTACCTACTGCTGTGTCAATCTGGGAGATGGGACTATAGCAACTCAGCGGCAAACAGTCCTCCTTTTTAAAAATTGGGATAATTATGGAAGTTGTCCAGTAGTTTGGTAGGGGACTGTGAGTTAAACTGTTAAAAACATTTACCAACAAAGAGACCCAAAACTCAGGGACACACATTATCAAGTTGATTGTGATGCCATCTAGCCCTGGAGCCTTACGCCCTAAACTCTGGGCAATTGTCTCATGCACCTTGTCCAGGGTTAGTTCCGGGCCTCCCAAATTAGGTACAATCCTAAACTCACTAAAGTCTTGGGGAGCAGCAAACATTTTAGTAAAATGAGACTCCCTTGCCCCACTAGAAACATGGCAGCTAACTGGAGGTGCAAACTGACTTAAACGCTTCATGCTCCTCACAGCTGCACAAAAAAGCTCACTATCCTTTGCTTATGCCACTGAGGTCAAGGAGTCCCACTGAGATTGAAGTACTATCGATTTCCTCTTCTTAACTGCCTGCTTATAAGCCTTATGCTTAGAGGCCACCCCTACACCACCTCTAGGCTCGCGTGTCAAAGCCATACACAAATACTGATTAGCTCTTGTACATTCCTGGTCAAAACACCCAGGAGAGGTAACTACTGCGTGTAGCGAACGCATCAACTTTTCTGTAATGCATCCACACAACAATTTCTCCACTACTATATACCTAAAAGTTCACCAAGGTTCTTGCACCCTCCAGACAATGCGCAGACCATCAGTAGATGGTTGGATTGTAGTAATTATGTGCTCCTGTCTATAATTAGGTCTAGGAGATAATATTAGAGTCACTTCTATCGGGTTATGATCCCCAAAGTTGGAAGGAACAAACCTGCCACACAACAATAGATCTTCAAGATTCAATAATATAAAGAAATAATAAATTTTTGAAGAATATCCATGGCCCCTAAAGGTGGGTAACGGGAGCTCACCAAATGGGGCCACATCCATCACACTTTTAAATTCATGGGCTGCCAGATAACCCAACAGCTCTTCTCCTGAGAGTCTACAGCTTTTAGAAACTCCATAGAGTCAATGGCTGTTTCTGCAAGACCCTCAATGGACTTCGCATGGGATCCCAGTTTAGCACTGAAATCACCTATAGCCTGCAAGATTCCCCTCAGTAAGTAGGTAAGTAATTTATTGTTTCAGTTAATTAAAACCATAACAATTTTATCATTTACATGATAAGAACATTTCAGTTTATATTAGTAGTTTTTAATACAGAGTAATTAAAAATAGAATTACATTAAAAATACAAAAAAAAAAAATACGTTTTAGTTTTCATGGGATAATTAAATCTTATAAAATGTCTCACTTGTAATCAAATATATACAGGTTTAGTCAGGGCCGGGGGATCAAAGTGTTTTAGATGGGGGAACATCACTTTATCACTGACCTGGACTTAAAAGGTATCGTAAATGCTTATAAATCTTCCAATCTTCCAAGGTGTGCGACTTACTGGACCCACTGGAGTCCACACGATTCATCTTGAAAAGCTTTTTAGACTTAAGGATAAAAAAGGGCCGATAGTGCCCTGTGTGGTGTCAGGCTAATACCATAAACCAATTGGACTATGTACAGTTGGAGAGATCTACATATGACCTGGAGGGAGTTAGTAAGACGTGCTATTTTGGTCGAGCCGTACTGGCACTACAAACCTGAACATCCTTTCTTTGCATCGCATGTGTCAAGAACTTGACAAACTTATATTTTAGCTGGGGATCGTATGGGTTAAAACAGGCTACTATGGCTCCTCTACAGGTCCTTATTGCTCTGTTGGTGAACATCATCTTGAGAAACCTCTTTCGAAGGTCTAGCAGACCCGGACAGATGCCGATTATGTGTAGTAGATCTTCCTTTTGACATGAATAGTGCCTACACTGCTGCAAATTAATGTTCCTCCATGACGGAGCATTAGTCGATGTTGGCAGGTTGCCTAGTCACATTGTCATAAGTTTGTGTTTCATGTGAGGTAGGTAGGTAGTAAGGAGATAAGCAGCCGGTTCCAGTTTGGTATAGTACTTTATGATCATCCATGCATGTGCCCGGGCACTTCAGGTCGTAGTTGACTAATTGATGATCGAAGGTACTTTTGTAGGCTGAATACTGGTCATATTCTAGGGCTCGCCAAAGTGCATCATTCAATTTGTCTGCTGAGTTTGCTGACTCTCTGGGATGCCTCCTTTCCAACTTACTTCCTGGGATATGGAGGTCAGCACTCCTGACCAGAAGACTGCTTCTTCCCTAAAAATGGCTTGTGGAAGGCCATTTGGCCCTGGGGCTCCTTCCTGATGGGCCTTAATGAGTACTTGGTATGTCCTGTTAGTAGACAGAGTGAGTTTGATCTTCTCCCCGTCATCCAGCGGGAGAATATTTCCCCTTAGAAGTGTCCATGACGGCAATTGGGGGTATTTCCACGGGGTGGCACTTCATTAAGAAAATTGCCTTGAGATAGCTCACTCAATCCTTTTCAGGGATATTTCAATTGTTAATTAAGTTCCCTTGAGCGTTTAGGTGATTATAGATGCCCCAGAATTCCCTGTTTTTTGTTCCTTTCGTGGCATGTATTCATTTTAACCGAATTAATCTTGCCTTCTTCTGATTCCCTGGATGAGCTTTCAGGTGTCTCGCCAGCTTCCTTTGAGTTTTTTTAAGGAGTTGTCTTGACTTTGAAACGGGGCTGGGGTAAATTGGCTAGTTCGCCAAGCTGGTCGTGAGTTTCCCCTCAGTACCAACACTATTTGCAAGGATAAAATAGAATCAAATAGACTTAAAAATATAAAATTGAGGTTGTTCCTAAAATCATTATTATAGAAATTGATTAAACACAAAGTCACTCCTATCGTATATTTAACAACCTGAAAGCTCCCATTTTTAGTATCAATAACTTTTGAACACCCCCCAGCAGAGAGGTTCACCAGACCAGCAAGCCACCCAGAGCACTTCCTGTACCGGAAGGGGTGGCTGGAATACTCAAACCCATTAATTGACAAAGCTTGTGTTGCCCAAGTTGCCTGAAACATGATAATATTGTTTTATAAAAGATATCCATTCTGGTACTGTGATCTTAGAATGAAACCAGTTACATTCCACCTCAATACCCTAAAGGTTGTATCACTGGAACCCAGGTGGGTCTTAAGGACTACAATCATATCTTGTATGATGAACCTACATCTAAGACTGGGGTGACTGGTGCGACTAATGTGTTGACAGAAACACTACACACTAGTCAATCTTGATCATCAATATTACTAAGGGTATAAAACCTATTATGAAAGTCAGGTTGCTAGGAAGACAAGTGACTCCTACTACTACCCCTATGGTTTATCAACATATCAGGTCTATAAAAATACCCTAGAAGGAGAGCATTGGTCCCTGTTTCATTGTGACTGAACACCTTTGGTAATTCTAACACTTTTTTAGCACATGAGTGACTTCTAAAGTTCACTGCAATGCAATTCCCTGCTATAACATTTTTGGTACGACCCATCCACACAACTCTTCTTTCCATTATTATCTCTTTAATATTATTTAAATTGAAATGCTTAGTTTTGACAAGCCAATCTGAACAGGTTTTATGAAGTTCCAGCCAAGTTTCAATTTGAGAGGCCCTAAGAGGGGGAATTCCAGCCAACACCACACTCTAGGGGCGGGAGGCAGGCAGTAGATCTAAGCAATCTCTGCTCGGTTTGAGGTTGGGTCGACGATTGTCTTGCTTGTTGGGGCTAGCTCCTGTTCCCCTCTTAAATGACGCATCCAACCCCTTCTGTAAATCGGCTGATATCATAGGAGAGGGGCAGGGGGGTCATTAGATGGCCAACTAATGTCTACAGCAGGTTGTGCAGCAACAGATCGGGTACAAGGAAAAATCCTGCTACTATTATTAGGTGCCACGACCCTTGGTGAGGCAATCATTTGAGTCTCCAAAAGGGATAATTTAGCATGGGAATCAGTTACACTACTCTCAATACACTGCAACTTATTTCGAATTTGGGACAGTTTCTCCTCCAAAATTTCACTAACTCAAATCAAAATCAGGCTCTTGAACAAAGGTGCTTCAAACTCAGTCTGCGTTGCCTGAGTATTATAACGCTTGAACCCCCAGGAAGACAGCTGACCCTGGTGCTGTGCACATTGTTTATTTCCCCCTAAAGGGGCTCTCACTGAAGGCTTCCTTCACTTCACTAAAGGTTCTGTATCTGAACCACTCCCAGATGGGTTTACAATAATTGGAGCTTCATCTATACCACTGCTAACTGACTCCAAAACAACAACCTGATCCTGGAGCAATCCAACGCATGGACAAAAGGAGTAGACTGGTGTGTCAGCCAAGAAAAACTAGTATTTGAATCTAGAGGTTGTCCGAATAAATTCAGAAAGGTATGGGGGAGATGGATGGATCTACTGACATAAACCAGGCAGATTTTACAACACGTGATATTATGGGGAGGATTGATTGATGGACTGATGGTCTTACAAATAGTCCTAAAAATCACTATACTGTCGATTGCAGACTCTGAAGCGTTGCTATTAATGGACCGATATATAATACATGTGGATTTTACCGTGTGCACTAACCTTGTTTGTAATGTATTGTTAATCCCATTCCCTTTTCCCTTGCAAAAAACAATAACAAATTGTTTATCAAAAAAAAAATGTACCTTCCGAAACAGGCGCAGGGGACAAAAATCTGGATACAAACTTGCTAGACGAAAGAGAGTGGGCCCAGCCATGTCCGGCTGCGGACGGGCACAGCTGGGCCCACTCGTGGCCCGGTCTTCACCCGGACACATGCCCGGGTGCGTCCCATGCAGCATGATACCGTAAAGCCCTTTGTAGCACCTCTGGGTGCGAAGCAGGTGTCGCAGTGTTGGTGAACCTTGCAGCAATAACTCCTATTACTGGTAGTTTGACAGCCCCCACCAAGCTGCACAATGCTATGAATGCGTCCCACACAACCAGATGCCATGAAGCCTTTTATAGCGCCTCCAGGCGCATAGCAGATGTAATTGTGTTGGTGGCCCTTAACGCAATAGCTCCTGGTAGTTTGACAGCCCACACCAAGCTGCACAATACTATGAGTGTGTCCCGCACATCGGGATGCCAAAAAGCCCTTTGTAGCGCTTCCGGGTGTTAAGCAGGTGTGGCAGTATTGGTGACCCTTGACGCAATAGCTCCTAGTACTTTGACAGCCCCACCAAGCTGCACAATAGTATGAGTGTGCGTCCCGCGCAGCGGGATGCCTTAAAGCACTTTGTAATGCCTCTGGGTGTGAAGCAGGTGTGGCGGCATTAGTGGCACTTTCTGCAATAGCTCGTGGTAGTTTGACAGCCCCCACCAAGCTGCACAATACTATGAGCACGTCCCACACAGCGGGATGCTGTGAAGCCCTTTGCAGAGCCTCTGGGCATGATTCAGGTGTGGCAGTGTTGGCGACCTTTGCTGCAATAGCTCCTGCTACTGGCAATTTGACAGCCCGCACCAAGCTGCACAATACTATGAGTGTGTCCCATGCAGCCAGATGCCGTGAAGTCTTTTATAGCACCTCCCATCGCGAAGCAGGTGTGATGGTGCTGGCGGCCCTTAACACAATAGCTCCTGGTACTGGTAGTTTGACAGCCCCCACTAAGCTGCATGATACTATGAGTGCGTCCTGCACATCAGGATGCCAAAAAACCCTTTGTAGCGCTTCCGGGTGTGAAGCAGGTGTGGCGGCGTTGGCAGCCTTCGCCACAATAGCTGGTGGTACTGGTAGTTTGACTGCCTCCATCAAGCTAGACGATAATTTGAACACGTTATTTTTTATTATTCTCCTCTGGCCCGTCCATTTGTTAAAGAAGTCTGTTGGCAGGCTTACCAACCAATGTTGTTTTGTGCATTGTATTTAACAGTGTTTTATATGTACTTTGTACTTTTATTCAAGGATTTTAGATGAGTTTGTATAGTTTGATTATGCCTTGCTGTATCTGATTGTACTGTACTTTTGTGGTCTATTTTAACATGACCGAATAAAGTTAATTACCTTGAATTGTATTGAATTGAGTCTAAACAGCATACTTCTGTTAGTAAATGCAATAAGGTAACCCCATGTTAGCCAATGGGGAGATAGGCCTTACATAGTGAAAACCAATTTAGGCGTTTTTCACTACCATGACATTTAAAACTGTAACCCACATGTCCTACTTTTTAAATGCAAGGCACCCTGCCCTACAAGCCTTTCCGCCTACCTGTATGATGACATATGTATTAAAAAGGAAGATTTAGGCTGAGCAAAGGTTTTTTTTTGCCAGGTCAAAATGGCAGTTTAAAAACCAACTAGAGGCTGCAGAGGCAGACCTGAAACATGTTTTAAAAGGCTACTTTGGTGGGTGGCAAAATAAGTGCTGCATTCCCACTAGTAGCATTTCATTACAGGTCCGGGGTGCATGTTGTTCCATTTTCTAGAGACTTAAAAGTAAATTAAAATTTCCAATTAGATATAAGCCAATTTGACCATATTTTAGGGAGAAAGCAGAAGCACTTTAGTACTTATTAGCAATGGTTAAGTGTTCAGAGTTCTAAAGCCAACTAAAATGAATTCAGAAAACAGGAGGATTGAAGGAAAAAGGTTTGAGGGAGTGCCACACCAAGGGTTTCAGCTCTAACAAATGGTGAGTTTCTTAGTAAAGTGCTTTGATTTTCTATTTTGCAGGACACTGTAGAGGATGCAGGAAGTCTTGAAGGTAGTGTAGGGTTAGAGTGGTTGTTAATGGAGAAAGATAAGGGTGAGGATGCCAGTTTCCTCATGGCATTTCAGATCTCTGAGAAAGTTTATAAAGACATGTAAGATTGGTATTTTTCCACAAGAGAAGTCCTTGTACCGTTACTTAAAAGGGTAACTGATCCAGTTTCACTTCATGAAAGAGGATCAGTTGGGAAAAGATAATGTTTTATTTTTTGGATATGTGTTTTGAATAGTGTCATTGTGCAAGGATTTAGGTGGGCAAGAATACCACATTATTGAGCCACAAGTCTGGGAATGGATTCCTGATGGAAGAGGGCTCAGATAAAGTGCTGGGAAAAGGATTTTATCCACATGTGTTTTTGGATTAGTTTTTGGATTCCTATAGCATACACCAAACTGGAGAAATTAAGTGCTATTCAGGACTACAATGCAACTCAGAAACAATGTTTCAAGAGGGGAAAGAACAATTTAGGATAGTGTACAATAGTAAAGGAAGAGGGACTTGTATTGTCAGACAAGTACCGAGAACAGGTGGAAGTGTTCGCATTGAGGTCATATGTATGGTGCATTGAGCAGGTGGGTCATTATTAGTTTTAAAGAATATCATGAGTGAGTCTGAAGCATCAAGGAATGGTATTCCATATGGGCAGTCCATAAACTGAAATTGTGATTAATAGGTCTTCTACACCACTGTATACACTTTGAGATAGATTTGTTTTTCCTCAGAATGTAAACAAATGAAAACCCCTTTAGAGTCATCTCAGACACAGAGGTAAACAATAAAGGAGAACAGAATGGAATTGTGAGGAATCTGTCTGTTTAAAGGGCTATTTTTTTGAGGATTCCTTTGGTGTCATTATAGCCTATTGGCAAGGAAGGTGACAAAATAATCTAACATCTGATTTCCATGATGAGTGAATGTGAAGAGTGGACCCTTGAGTTTTACTTTGCTGCACGTACACAAAATTCAACAGAGGGTTAGAAGATATGAGTGACAGGTTTCCAAGATTTGTTAGGCATCACCCACCACTTTCATAGTGGTGAGTATGGTCCAATTAGTAGGTAGTGCAAATTAGCAATGCTAAGTCTCTCACAATAATGGATTCAGGCCACATTTTTAATGTGTTTTAATTCATACCACTACTGAGCCAGCAGGCACTTTTATTGGGTGTTTTCCAGGAACATTAACTAAATATTGACCACCTATTTGTTCTGGGTGATTCTAACTTATATGTGGAGATACCGAAAACAAGGAGGCACAAAATCAGATGAGTTATTGTGTGGCCTGAATCATGCAGCAGCCTCTGATGTCGGATCCCCCCTCCCATTCAGCTGGGCACCTTGTGGCATACTTACAAGCCCCGTGCACTGCCAGTGCATCACTTTTTGTGACACACCAGCAGCGCATAGTGCAGACCCATATCTACAAGGCCACGCAGAGCCACTTTTAATGGCATTTCCTGGCCTTGTAGATATGGTATTAGGCAGCATAGCACAAATCGCTGTGTTGCTTTACACTGTGTCAGGGATGCGTACCATGGGAGTTACGGTGGGTGGGCTTGTAGATATGATGTAAGGCAACACAGTTCCCTTACACTGTGTCAGGGAGGTGTACCATGGCCATTGTGCAACACCCATGGGTTTTGATGCATTCACAGATTTAATCGAATCTGTAAACCTGAGAATGCATCAAAACTGTGTGCCTCCCCAGTGCAGGGGCATCGAGGAGAACTGTCTTTATTTCTCCTTGTTGCTTCCTCTTTCTATGTGTGCCGCAAATACAGCACACATAGAAAGAGTAAAATACCTCTCTGGATTGTTTTTGTACAGGAAGGTGTCCCTTTCTGTGCAAAGACAATCCTGCCTACACACAAACACCATTGCACCATGCTCTAAGCAGCAATTTGTGAGCCAACACAGGGGGAAAGGACAGAAATGCACCATATATTGTAATTCTTTTCTAATTTCTTGTATTCTAATTTCTCCCCTTTCCCTGTGGTGCAGGGCAGTGCAGCAAAGTCACTTGCTGCTCTGCCCTGAGGCACAGGGCTTGTAAATATACCCCTTCGTTTTCTATCACTCCTCAAAGGTCCAACTTGATAGACGAACATCAGTTATATGGTCAGATCATAAACTAATTCTTAAAATCTTGCATGTAAAGATACATTTCTACTACTTTTTCCCACCCGTAATTGTTTGAGACTGGGTGAAGCTAGACAGGGGTCCTTGGGAAACCATTCAATACATCTTCCCAGCGAGATACATTGGACTGCAAACTAAATTCCATTTGGATTGATAGGTGGATATCCACATCTCCAGATTCTCTTATTCTCTAAAAATCCATCAGTACTAAGCGAAGATCACCCACTGCTCCATGGTATACTGAGTCATTTAAAGCAGCTAAGCAAAATTGTTACAGAAGTTAGATAATCCTAAAAGCAAATCTGTATATAAATACTTGATGCATCAATATGGAAAATGGGTTAAGAAAAGCTAAAGCTTTGCACAACCTGAATAGCATCTTTATTAAAAAAAAAAAAAAAAAAAAAGGTAGGATAGTCTTTAACTGATATAAAAGTATGGTGCCCCCGCTTGTAGCAGCTTACATCCCTTACTTCTGCTTCTACATCTGACATCTGCCCAATTCACTAATTAAAAAATTTAGCCAAATCCATTATCCATGCCCTGACTGATCTTTCCAAATCTATCTTGCGAGGGGTAACTATTCATGCCAATTGGAAATAGGCTATAGTTTACCTCTTAATGAAAAAATCTACATTTGTGCACTGTTGCTCAACTATTGCCCCATGTCCCTTTTTCCTTGTGTTGCCAAATTTATTGAATCAGTGGTGAACAGAGAGCATATGAGTTTGTTAGAAACACACAGTATTCCATCCACCAATTATAATCAGGTTTTTGGAATTGAAAATGTTGTGTTCAAAGCCACAAATAATATCTACCTCATTCTGGATGGTGGAGGAGTGGCAGCCCTGATTTTGTTAGACCTATCTGCCACCTTCAACACCATCTCTAATGACACCCTGCATGAATGTCTTGTAGAATCTGTTACCATAAAAACAGTTTACAACTGTTTTTTTTCTTTTTATTAAACCTTGCACACATACAGCCCGAATGGCAGATTATCAGTCGTCTGTCAAGTTAACTGGGTTTCCACAAGGTCAGCCTTCACCTGACACCTTTAATCTTGTAAACACCTCTGCTGCCCAGATTGATTGACTCATTTTCTTTATTTTTTATGCACACACTGATGATACTGAACTTATCTTAAAGCTGAATGGAAACACAAAAGTAACATCACAACAATTCTAATCCTGCCTTGGGAAAGTTGCTAGCTGGATAAGGAGCAACTCTCCTGTACTAAACAAAGACAAAACTTAACTTGTTATCATTGGGAACCCTAACATGTGGATAGCTGAATGGTGGCTTGATTCCTTTGGTCATCTACCGGATCTCTCTCTTAACATGCTAAGAACCTCAGAATCATTTTTGATTTCAAAATCATGTTTGAGGAAGATATCAAATCTTTTATGACTTCTTGTTTCGCTTGTGGTTGGGAATTCTTCCAGCGTCCTCTAGGAAAGATTTGGCTCAAGGCCTCATAACTTCAAGGCTGGACTACTGCAACCCATTACTTATTGGTGTCCTTAATATCTTCTACGTAAAGTGCAAAATGCATCTGCCTGAACTATTCTGGGATTAAAGAGTCTTACCCATCTCCGGACACCTCCGGGCAACTGTCCTGTCTGCCCTTTTCCAAATTAAGTTTTTTTAAGGTTCTATGCCTTTGCCATAAAAGGTTGTACTGAACTGCATTTGGCGTATACATGACCACAATCTTCTTGAGGTAGTATCCATCTTGCTTTTTGCGTTTAAAATCACAATACTTGATGAATGTAAGGAAATATACAGGAATCAGGCATGGAGGATGTTAGCTGTTAGTCCTAAAGGCCAAATAATGGAATTACATGCCTACCTCTTTACATGCTTAACCTTAGAAAGGTTCAAAGAATTATTAAAAGCTTATCTGTTCAGCAAATAGCTGTTTTGTCTGTTAACTCTTTGTCTGTCAGTCTGTGGTTTGAGAAACACTGGGACACATCTATCCAAGGTATTTGTACATCAGTAAATCTGCCTTTTCTGCGTGGCCACTCCAAATTTTTAATCTTTTTCTGGACCCTATTTTTGCTTTCTTTAGAACCCTTTACACCTGCTAACCAGGATTAAAGAAGTTTATTCCCAATTCTTCCTAGAAAGTGGTTATGTTTAATTTGGCTTATTCCAGAGTGGCACATTGCCTAATATATGGTGTGCAAATGCACCCATAATCTGAATGTTAAATGGCACTTGCGCCTGCAGAATCTATTTTTCCAGTTTTTCACAGTTTCTTTACCCCACATTAGCTTTTTTAGAACTCTTTACACTTTACGCCTGCTAACCAGCGCTAACATTTCTGTCAGCCTTATTCCTGATTGCCATATTTAACTTGTCTGCAAATCTTTATTATGTGGTGTAGAGAATTCACACAGGACCAGTAAGTTAAATGCCACTATCTATTTTGCAAAGGTACCTGTCAGAATAACCCTTTTTAACTGGTGAAGACCTCCCTTTTAAATGTTATTAAGTCATCCTTATGTAGACCTAGAAACCCACAAGGCAGAGTGAAAGATAATAAAACGTAGGATGGGGTGAAATTGATATTACCATGTCCCAACACTGATATAGCCCCAAAGGCTGTTGTCACAGTGGCAGGCCTAGGTACCCTATGTAGAAAACAATAGTGCAGATTAAAAGACAAATACTGCTAACTGCCAGCTCGAAAAATAATTAAATCAGAATTTTTATTAGCTAGTAAAAATACAATTTAATGGTGAAGTTGGATTTTTAATACATATTCATTAGAAGTAACTGCCGGGCCTGCAATGCTGGATGTGCTCCAGTAAAGCACTCTTAAGCCAATCATCTGTCTTTGCAGGGAATAATGTTTGTTGTAACCCATAGGAAGGTTTTACAGATTCCAATCCTTGTTTACAAAGACCAATGCTTGTTGGAGCCAATGCCTGTTTAAGACCAATGCCTGTTTAGGAGACGTGTTGCTCAAGCCTCTGGCATCCCTATGACTCAGACTATGATCAGACTCTATGTGGCTGGGTGCAGCAGGTATTTATACCACACCGGCCTGAGTGAATTGCTTGCTGTGAAGGTCACTGGCTGCAGAGAAGGAGTTTCTGCTTCTCTACGTTTGATCTTCATGTTCAGTCCTGTATCCTGGATGCCGCTTCTGGGGAGTAGAAGCGATCGAGAGCATTGACTACTAAAAAGGCGGTAACGCGCTGTGCGTGCTCGAAAGGCATTTATTTGTGAAAATTTGACCCTTGCTGACCTGATATTCAAAAGTCAGATTTTTTGGAGCGCGATGCATCTAAGAAGCCACATCATTGGCGTTTAAGGTCACTGGGATGCATTTTGCTAGTCGCATAATAACACTGTTGTTGCTTGCTATATATCGCAGAAAGGAGATTCTTTTGTGTAATTATCATAAAAACGATGTATTGTGAAGATGTTTGTTATCGTTAAGTTTAATATGACATTTGCATAATTGGTGCTGGTGATACGGAACATTCTGTGAATGGCCTGAAAGTTTCATTGCTATGCTCATCTTAGTCTGTGATATAACAGTGATAAAACCGATCGCTTGTGTCATTGATATTAACCCTATGTTCCCAGAATATTACAAACATTGCACTGTAATCTTTTGGTATTAACCCTATATTACCAAAGTGATGCATACTTTGCACCGTAATCTATTGATATTAACCCTATGTTTTCAGTGTGATCAAAAGACACCAAGGCCCATATTTATACTTTTTTAGCTCTGCATTTGCGTCGTTTTTTTGACGCAAAATCAGCGCAAACTTACAAAATTACAATTGTCTTTTGTAAGTCTGCACCGATTTTGCTTAAAAAAAGAGCAAATGTGGTGCTAATAAAGTATAAATATGGGCCCAAATGTGTGTTCTTTGGAATTCTAAGTACAGTGTGTAAATTAACCCATGAATGTCTGCCAACCTAATTACCTGAGAATTTGTTGTCATTGTTTGTTACCTACTTAAGTGTCTATGGAGGCGAGTGAGTCAGCATCTTAAGAAATCACAGCAAGGTCATCAAACAAGATATCCTCCGAACTTCAAGTACATTTAGGTAGGCATTAATTAAGGTGACGTGGGACCAATGTGGGGTCACAATGTGAGTAGTCATAGATATTATAGAAGGTTGAAGGTTCTTATTTAAGTACAGGTAATCCACGTCATTTCCGGAAAATTTCTAGAGAAAGGGAGAACCATCTAAAGCAAGAAAGGGGAACCTAACAGGTACACCTAGCCTGTACATAGTAGTCAGAGACTAGTATATACATTGTTACAAGTTTTGAGCTGTTTGATTGATATGTAATTTATCAAAGGAAATTGTGGCTCTTCAAGGCCATCACCAGTCGTTCGGATCCGGGCCTGTGGTTCCAGTGTCTCTCTCTCTTTTTCATCCATTCCCTTTCCCCCTGGGCGTTCTGATGCAATCATGTGCATTTAAGTGGGAGGCACGTAATGTCTAGAAGGAATAGGGAATAAGCAACTTAGTCAACATTGTGTCTCTGTGGGACAAACAGGTTAGTGCTTGACAGTAACTTTTAGAAAGTTACCCTTTACCTACCTCACCTTGTAGAAAGCTAATTAGCATTAGCCTCTATCAAGAACCAGCTTGTGCTAAACTTTAATGACGTGTGAAAGAGATGTGAAATTCCTCCCAGGAGCTGCATAATAGGTTGACCTGAATGGGCAGGGATGACTCCTTTAAGCTCTGTGGAATATTCAGTGTGGGGGCTGTGGGCATCCATTTGACACCGTAGTGTAAAATCCTGCTTGACAAGTCATTTTGAGTCACATGTGAGACTTGGGGCACTTGAAAGGAAGAAAACAGGATCCTAGGACAATTGTTGTGTATTTCCTCTTTGGGTACTATAAGGTCCTGCCTTTGTCCTACAAGACTTCTGTCTTTTAGTTTGTTGTGGGTACGATGGCATTTGGAGTTGGATTTTAGTGTTAGACATGGGAGGTCACTAACACTAGTGATTACCATACTGCCCTCTGCTACACATCCACAAATCTCAGAGCCCAGGTTTAGCATGGCTGAAGACTTTGGCCATTTTGAAAATGTCCTAGCTATTGGCATTGTGGAACATGTTGTGGTAAGGCAAACAGGAGCAACTGAAAAAGTGGTTTGCGTTGCCCCTGGGAACATTTGCCCCTTCTGTTAGGGAGTGCCCAAGAGTCATCTCCTACTACTACCGAGTGCTTAGCATAAAAGTGGCATGCTAGGAGTGCTAATCAGAACACTTTCTGGATCTTTGGAAAAACATGAGGACTGGACCTGTTGTGTGTGACCAGAGAGGAGCTCAGAAGCACAAAGATGTGGATTCCAAGGGTCTGTTGGCTGACCTCCTGAGAGGCTCTACGGACACAGCCAGCTTCAAGAGGCCTTTATCCTAAAGTGCCTGGCTCACCAGTGGCAACTGGAGTTGGACCAGACTTTACTGTTGGCCAATGCCAATACACCAGGAGTCTCTAAGTACCCTCCCCTAGAGTCCTTGGAAGTATACCCCTGTGGTTCTTAGAAGAAATGTAAACGTTTTCCTTAAGAAAAGCAATAGAGACCCTTTCTGCTTAGGGACTTAGGGCCATATGTACAAAAGCTTTTTCCCATAGACACAGAATGGGTAAAATCCTTTCGTACATCTGGCCCTTAGAAACTTTTTCTAACATTTTGACTTCCAAACGTAAACCGGGACCTCTCTACTTGTTGAATTTGACTAGAGCTGAATCGCAGTCAGCCTCAAAGTGCATCTTGGTCCTTATCCACCACAAACTTTGGAATCACCTGTGCTTTGCGCTTTTAGTGCTATTTCTACTTAAAAATTAAACATTCGTATCTTCAGTTTTCCTATTGGAGTTATGTTGTTTTTTTGTCATTTTATTGATTAAATCCTAATCTATTTTTCTAATTTGGTTTGGGCATTTTGCTTGGTGTTTTGGCTTTATTAGTGTTTGGTACTGCATCAATACTTTGCACATTGCCCTAAGATAAGCTTGCCTGGTCTGTGCAATGGCTACCAGCAGGTTGAGCTCGGGTTCATTAATGATTTATGGATTCACTCTGGTGAGAGTCAACATTGTTCCTTGGGGTGAGCACTCACCCTCCCCAAATAATAATCAATTGTTTTACAGCATTTATGTATTTATTTACTATAGAAGTGTATGAAACCTGCCTGTAAATTTGAGAACACATTGTTTCTAATATTTTTCCAAACAACTATGTACATGTGTTGTAACAGGAGAATAGTAATATCCAAGTAGTCTTGTACAGCAGAGTGTGACGCAATCTTTGGTTTAGTAATATATGTTCAATAGACAATGTACATGTCTTAGAGAGGCAGGCATTTCAATTGTTGAAAAACTCACAATCCTGGAAGTATTGACTCAGTGTTTGTAAATTTCCTTTACTGAACTCAGGTAAACAAAAGTACATCCTCGGTTTAGGGTTGTGATTTTAGTCACTTACAAAGAAGACATCTAGATACCTTAGAGGCCTGCAGTATCTAGTTCTGCAGTTCCTAACTCAGGGTAGATATTCTTGATGATAACAGCATCTCATTTCACTGTTTGAACCACAGTGAAGAAGTTGTAATGAAAAAGGCAAATTAGACATCCTTTGGGTCACATGAACCAGTTAATTGGGCCACCTCTCCATGCGCAGCTTTCAATGCCAAAATCTGTAACTGTGCAATCAACTCACATGGCTTGTGCACAGAAGTGAGGAGAGTTACTCCCTTTAGACAGCAGGGTGAGGAGGTCACAAATGGGCCTAAGAAACATCAATTTATAGTTTTCCATGTGTCTCAGGTCAGGACCATAATAACTGTTGCCAAAAATGAAAAACATTGTGAGAACTTTAAGAGACAAAGCACAAAATGCATAGTATAGCGCAGCAAGACAAGTTACTGGGGAATGTCACTGTTAATATTGTAGACACAAACTCAACTCTCTTTGATGAAAAGGGGTACTGTTAGACCTGACAGCCTTAGGGTGGTCATCCCCCTACTTTGTGCCTGCCTTCCTCTACTTTTCCACGTCAAGGAATCTCGGATTTCTTTTTGATGATCATCTATCTTTTCAACCTCAGGTTAACCAGACCATTAAATCCTGCATGTGGATTTTGAGGAAATTGAAGAAAAGTTTCCCCTACCTTTTAAAAGAATGGAGAATTACTGCTAACCCGGCCTTGGTCCTGTCCAGATTGGATTATGGCAATTCCCTCTTGCTCAATTTGGATAAAGGATCACTAAAAAAACTGTAGCTGATGCAGAATACAGCGGCCAGACTAATATTGAACTTGCCACAATCAGCCTCCGCTACGGAGAGCCTTAAGAATATGCACTGGCTTCCTATAGCCCAACGGATCTCTTTTATGGCACTCTGCATCGTACATAAAGCCACTTACGGGATTGGTTCCAAGTACTTGATTACCAATTTACAGTGGCACCGACCTACACGCCTGCTGCGCTCTGCCAGCACCTTTCAAATTCTAGTCCTCCGTACCAAGAAGGTGAAGTGGGAGGGCAAAGCTTTCACTATCGCCGCTGCCAGGATCTGGAATTCTCTTCCGCTGAATCTCAGGAAAGAGCACAATTACCTTACCTTCAGGAAACGGGTTAAGACCTGTCTGTTCCCTTGATAGCTGGCACCTTTTTCTTTACAGATAGTGCACTGCCTCACCTTAGTTAGCGCTTCGATGCCCCTGGGCCGGAATGCGCTTTATAAATTCACCATACATACATACATACATAATACAAAATCCTGCTTATTGGTGAGGTTGTATTTTATAATACTATTTCAGAAATGCCACTTTTAGAAAGTGAGCATTTCTCTGCACTTAAAATCAATCTGTGCCTTACAGCCTGTCTCCAGTCCACGTCTGGTTGACAGCTCTCTTGTGTTTTTCACCCAGACAACCACAAACACAGGATATTCAGTCACACCTACACTCATCTGCATACTGAATGGGTCTTCCTGGGCTAGAAGGGTGGAGGGGCTGACACTTACCTGCCCTCATACAATGGACTTCCAAACCTCCTACCAGGACCCTGGCAGACAGGGTTGTACTGAGAAGGGATCCTGTGCACTTCAAAACCACTCTTTGAAGTCTACCCCACTTCAAACTGTAAACTGGGTCACTGACCCTACCAAATTAGACACTTCTTGGGACAGACACTCTGCACCAGAACCTGCAACCTGCTAAGAGAATCTGCCTGGCTGCCCAAAGGACTCACCTGGACTGCTTTGCTGTAAAGGACTGCTGCCTTACTGTTGCCCTGCTGCCTTGCTGGCCTCTGGCTCTGCTGAGATGTGCTCTCCAAGGGCTTGGATTGAGTTTGCCTTCTGTTCCTGAAGACTCAGGGCCAAAAAGACTTCATCTCTGCAAAGAAACTCCTTGTGCGGCAAAAATCAACACACAGTCTGCCAGAATCAATGCACAGCCTGCCCAGCAAAAAATCACTGCATCGCCGAACCGAAATGACGCAGCCCGGCTCCCTGAGTGGAGATCAATGCAGCGCTGCGACCGGAACTTCAACGCACAGCCCACCAGATCGACACATCGCCGAGCTGCAATGATGCAGCCCGACTTCCTGCCTAAGGAATCGACGCAGCTCCTGCCGTGCGACAGAAACTCCAAAACTTCACCCACCGGATTGACGCATCACCTGTGACTTCGTCCAGCACGCCCAGGATTTCAACACATCATCCCTGGGTGTGAAAAGACCCCGCATCGCAAAGAGGATTTAAGCCTGTGTGCCAGAATTCAATGCAAAGCCCTTGAAACGTGGAAAAGAATCAACACATCGTCTGTGTGTGCCCGGAAATCTGATGCACACCTACCTTTTTCCACACATCTCCTTTGCAGTCTTCGTGCATGTCATTTTGACGCAAACCAGGTACTTTGTGCTTCTAAGAGACAATTGTTGCTTTTAAAGACTTAAGACTCTTCTTATCATTGCAAAAGTAATATTTCAACTTGTACTTATCAAATCTTGATTCTTTTTACCTTAATTCACTCAGATAAATATCTTATATTTTTCTAAACCTGTGTGGTGTATTTTTGTGGTGTTTTCACTAGTTATTGCATGATTTATTGCACAAATACTTTACAAATTGCCTTCTAAGTTAAGCCTGACTGCTCAGTGCCAAGCTATGAGAGGGTGGGCACAGGATAATTTGGATTGTGTGTGACTTACCCTGACTAGGATTTTGGTCCCTACTTGGACAAGGGTGTACACCCCTACCAATTAGAGACACCATTTCTAACAATGATCATATGAAAATTTTTCATCCTGCAAGTTTTTAACATTACTATTTTCAACCAGATGATATTCCTCCATGACATCTGCTCAAGCAGAAGAGTAGAATGTAAAGTTATAATTTGTGATGTAATCCTAAATCAGATTATTTTAAGCAGTGTGGAGAATGAGGTATTATCCTTTGGGAGTAGTATAATGATGTGTTGATTTAATATCCTAGATTACAGTAGAGGGAGATGGTATAGCATGCTCTGAATACACTGCACTGTGGTGACCTAGTCCATGTGGAATATAGTGGAGTATTGTGGAACATTATCATTAGGCTGCAGTGGGTCCTGCTGTATATGTATATCTGGTGTACACTATGGTGTGTCCATGCACCTAGGATGCAGCGTGATAGACAATGTTATAAGAACTTTGTGTAACCTATTGAGGTGAAGTCCATATGACACAGTACAGTGTCCTACGATGTGGTTCAGTGTGATCACTTAGTGTAAAAAGTTGCACTTCTTTGTGGTGGTCTAGTGTTCACACGATGTAGTGTACTACGCTGGGTTACTGCCAAATAGCTGTGTGATGGACTTTGAATAGTGTTAGTGATACAGCTGAGCTTGGCTACATGATACAGTACAATGTGGTGGGATAGAGGATTTGTGACTTAGGCCCTCATTATGACATTGGCGGTAAGTCCTGCTTACCGCCATGCTGACTGCCACCAACATACCGCTACTGCGGCGGCATACCACTACCCATATTATGACCCACACATAGCAATCCGTCACAATACAGACACACACACAAGTCTGCCAGCCTAAAGGTCCGTGATAAACTGGAGGTAGCAAAACCCACACCGTTACGCCAACAGAACTACGCCCACAACATTATGACCCACGAATCACCGCTGTAGTCATTCAACGCGGTAAACCATTGGTGGTACATACCACCACTCTCAAAATACACACACACTAACAAAACAACACCACGTTGGACAATTCTAACTTCACACACCTGACACACATACACATACCACACCCACAAACCCACACCACTATAAAACACACACACACATTACCCACATCCCTTTATGACTAACAAAAATTGCCACAAGAGAGAGATACAGCAAGAGCACCCACACAACCAGAGCCCCAGAACACCATCACCCATACACCATCCACGCACCTCACATCACACACCCCAACACATCACCCCACACCCCCTCACACACACCACTCACACTACACCCATGGCACCACAAAGACACCCCAGGTTCTCAGAGGAGGAGCTAAGGGTCATGGTGGAGGAAATCATCAGGGTAAAGCCACAACTATTTGGATCACAGGTGCAGTAGAGATCCATCGCTAGGAAGATGGAAGTATGGCGGAGAATCGTGGACAGGGTCAATGCCGTGGGACAGCACCCAAGAACAAGGGATGACATCAGGAAGAGGTGGAACAACCTATGGGGGAAGGTGCGTTCCGTTGTAGCAAAACACGAGATAGCAGTACAGAGGACTGGCGGTGGACCTCCACCTCCTCCCCCACAACTAACAACATGGGAGGAGCAAGTCTTGACAATCATGCATCCTGAGTGCCTGGCAGGAGTAGCAGGAGGACTGGACTCTGGTAATTCAACTCTCTATTACTTTCACTCCCCTACCTGCATGCCATCACATACCCCCACCCCTACCCTCACCCCCATCACCCTACCATCACAACCCACCCATCCCAGTACCCAGCACTGCATGCACCACCAATGCATGGACACCACTCACAGCCCTGCATGGACACCCATCACCACAGCATGCACACTAGAGAGAATCACCTAGCCCACAAAATAACTACTCACACAAGGCAAAGCTGACAGGGCGCTCACAACTATAGAGGCCAACACACCCATGCACAAGATGTCACACGCAGAAACAATAACACTGCATTTACATCTCCGGAGAGGAGATGCCATCAACATCCAGCCCCCCAAAAGAGGCCACAGTGATGAGAGCAGCTCTGCTCGCCTGGGCAAGGATGACCAACCTGGCCCATCAGGGCCCTCCAGACAGTCGGTTACCCAGGCACATGCTCATACCTCCACAGAGCCTCCCCCATCAGGATACACCACCACGGCATCCACCCAGTGGGCCCATACCTCTGTCCCAGGACACGTCAATCAGCTGTGTGTCCACCACTACATGGACCCCAGGGCACCCCACAAACACAGGACGATCAGGGACCTGGGGTCAGTGGCAGTGGCCACATGGTTCAGGGGACAGAGGCACAGGACAACAGGGAAGCTGGGAGGACTGCTGTGCGACAAGGGGAGGACATGCCCAGGGGACCGACTCTCCACGAGGCACTCAGCAACATCCTGGGAGCATACCACCATTCCCAGGAGATGATGGGCCAGATACTGGCCAAGTTGCAGGAGGCTCAGCGGCTGCAGGAGGGACAATACTTGGGAGGACCCGAGGGACATTCACACCACCCTGGCCACCATTGCAGGGGTGCTGGCAGACATGGCCAACACCATGAGGGAGGCAGTGGCACACCAACGGGCCCCTGACACTAGACAAACTGATGAACAGCCCTCCACCTCCGCTGACGCTAGTGGACAGGAGGCCCCGCCACAGGAACAACAGACCACCAGCACCCCACCCTCTGCAGAAGGAGAACCACCCCGCAAACAGTCCCTGCGATCCAGGCAGAAGCCGGAGAACATTGCCAAGACCCCCGCCAGGAAATAAGACTCTCCTGACTGTCACCCTTGTGTCCCACTCTATCACCCTGTCCACCTTGAATTGCCATTGCTTCACTTCCTATGCTCCCTTGGACAATGCACCTGTGAAACAAATAAACAGCACATTAATAAACATCAATGTAAAAAATAGAAGTATTGATTCTGTCAAGTGATTGTACTGTGTATTTGTTTCACAATCTGTAGACATTGCATTTCAACTGTACAGTAATGTATACTTAGGTATGACCTGTAGTTTGCTGCAGTCAATACACCAGGAGCCAGAGTGAGGCACACATATCTGTAAATAGGCATGTCAAAGGGTACAGTAAGTGGCCATAGTAGTGGGAATATCAGACTGCCAGTTAGAATTTACAACACAAAATTGCAATGGTAGGTGAAGTTACAGTGTCTTACCTGTGTGTCACTGGAAGTATTGTTGAATGATTGCTGTTCTGTTGTCCAAATCGTCATCCTCTGCCTCATCTTTGTCACTGTCCACATGCTCCACCGCTGCCACATACCCATCTCCAGCTTCATCCTCCTGCAGAAAAGACACCTGGCGACGTAAGGAAAGGTTGTGCAACATGCCACGATGATCTGGCACACCTTCTTGGGTGAGTAGCACAGGGAACCACCTGTTAGATGGAGACACCAAAACCTGGCCTTCAGGAGGCCAAAGGTTCACTCTATAATTCTTCTTGTTTGTCCATGTGCATCATTGTAACGTTCCTCTGCCCTTGTTCTGACATTCCTCACTGTGGTCAGTAGCCATGAGAGGTTGGGGTAACGAGAGTCACCTGCAAATATCACGGGATACCTGTTAGCCACACACTAACCCTTAGAGCCAACCTAATACCCATACACCAACATCCACTGGGTGGGGACCAGGGGCTCATGTATTAGCCACACCCGGTGCCTCTGGAGTTGAGCCATCACACATAGGATGCTGTTATTCCTCAGGATAAAGCCATCATGCACAGACCCAGGATACTTTTCATTGACATGGGAGATGTACTGGTATGCCAGGCACACTATCTGCACATTCATAGAGTGAAAGCTCTTTTGATTTCTGAACACCTGTTCATTTTGACAGGGGGGGACAAAGGCAATATGTGTACCATCTCTTGCCCCAATAATGTTGGGGATATGTCCCACTGCATAAAAGTCAGCTTTCACTGTGGCCAAATCCTCTACCTGGGGAAAAACAATGTAGCTGCACATGTGTTTCATCAGGGCAGACAACACTCTGGTCAGCACGTTTGAGAACATTGGCTGTGACATTCCTGCTGCCAAGCCCACTGCCACTTGGAAGGAGCCAGTTGCCAAGAAATCGAGCACAGATAGGACTTGCACAAGAGGGGGTATCCCAGTGGGGTGACGGATAGCAGATATCAGGTCTGGCTCCAATTGGGCACACAGCTCTTGGATTGTGGCCCTATCAAGTCTGTAGGTGAGGATAATGTGCCTGTCCTCCATTGCTGCCAAGTCCACCAGGGGCCTGTACACAGAGGAATGTCTCCATCTCCTATTCATCCTCAGCAGTTGTAATCTAGGGGGCAAAAAGATGAGCATCTGGTAAGTTTTCAACATTTCCTAAATGTACAGTGCATTGCATGTTGTGACAGAAACAGTATGTTGATGTTTACGCCAACATTGTGCCAATGTGTGTTGTGATACAGTTAGGTACCATGGCCTGTCACCCCCTGAAATAGCGGCCACCTGTCCTGTGTGGATGGACAGGTGGAAATGAGGTAATGCCGCTGACGTTGTGTGCCGTTGCGGGAGGCGGTCGAGTACCGCCGTGCAACTCCTCAATGGTTAACATTGGACCCTATGGGTTACAGCAGCCAATGGTGATGTACGCCAGCAGTGACGGTATGCACCACCGCGGACCTGATCGCCATTTTCTATCAGTTCACTCACTTGTTACCTGACCTTCAACAGGAGAGGATCTACACTGCAAGTGCTGCTCTAACCTGTGTCTGGAACCAACCATGGCTCGAGTCACTGGGGAAAGGGCCCCTGCCTTCACCGCTGTGGAGTTGAAGAGACTGGTGGATGGGGTCCTACCCCAGTACCAAATGCTGTATGGACCTCGAGACCAACAGGTGAGTACACCGTGAGCACGATGTCTGGGGTATGAATGCATGGAGTGCTGTATGTGAGGGCCACGTGTAAGGGGGTGGTTGAGGGGTGCTGGGCTGTGTGCTGCATGTATGGTGGGCAATGTATGTGTGTAAGGAGATGGGAGGGATATGGTGGGCCATTAGTGTAACAGGTAAGACGGTATGACTGATACCCCTTTTCTATGTGTATTTCCGCGGCAGGTCAGCGCCCATCAAAAAAAGAGTGTATGGGGTGCCATCGCCAGAGACGTGCGGGGGGGGGACTACGGCAGACGGGACACCCACTGTCGCAAACGGTGGGAAGAGCTGAGACGCTGGGCATGGAAGATGGCAGAGTCTCAGCTGGAGATGACCTTGCAACGAGGAAGGGTGCTCATCGAACCTTGACCCCCCCTGATGTTCCGCATACTGGCGGTGGCCTATCAGGAGCTGGATGGGCGCATGAGGGCATCACAGCAGCCACAAGGGGGTGAGTACAGTTCCCAATATACTACTTGCGCGTGGTGGGGTGGTCTCTGGGTGGGGGATGTGCTCCTGTTGGTGCCTCTAGGCCAGGACGGACATTACAGGATAGGTTCCATGTTGGGCAGGGGCTGATGAACTCTACCTCCAAACAAGCTAGTGGGCATCCACTACTGGGCAGGGCTCTGTGGATCTCAGATATGCTGCAACTGGTGTTAGGTATTAGTGTCCATAGCCTGGTGACTAGCATTGTGACTGGTAGTGCATTGCCTAGTACGAAGGGCTGTTCCCTGTGTGTTGTGTACACCAACAGTGGTGTTGTAGCTGACATTGACCAAGGGTATCCTCTGTCACTTCCCCCCCTTTTTCTTTTGTCATCGTGTCCTTCTGTGCATTAGCATCATCTGGCGGAGGAGCAGAGGCACAGGCGATGGAAGGAGCTGCATCCCACAGTGCCCATAAGGCCGAATCTACTGACGGTGATGGCACCAGTTGGATGGAGGGCGAGGGTAGCACCACGGCGGAGTCAGGAGGGGACAGTTCTGAAAGTGATACCTCCTCCGATGGAAGCTCCTAGGTGGTGGTGGGCACCTCTGTGGCCACCCCAAATACAGGTACAGCCACCACCACCCATACCAGCACCGCCTTCCCAGCAGCCCCTCAGCTAGTTTCCTGTGCCCGCTCACCCAGGAGGGTGGGCATCGCCTTCGCCCCAGGCACCTCAGGCCCTGCCCCAGTTAGCCCTGCTGCCCTGAGTGAGGAGGCTATTGACCTCCTGCGATCCATCTCTGTTGGGCAGTTAACCGTAGTGAATGCCACCCAGGGCCTTGCAGGGCATCTGCAACATACAAATGCATTCCTGGAGAGCATTCACTCTGGTGGTGTAGCCCAACAGAGATCATTCCAGGCTCTGGCCTCCTCCCTGATGGCAACCATTGTTCTTATCTCTAGCTACCCCACTCCAACTTCCTCTGCCCAGCCCCATGCCCCTGAACCCCAACCTATCCCAAGCACACATTCAGACCAGCATGCACCCAAGACAACACACAGGAGTGGCTCAGGCAAACACAAGCACAACCCACAGGTACTCACACAAACACCATCCAGATGCTGACATTTCAACATCCACTGTGTCCCCCTCCTCCTTGTTGTCCACCTACTTCCTAGTAGCGTCTCCACTCACACCTGCATGCACTACATTCACACCCACTGCCTCCATCACCACCACGCCTATCACTACACGGCCCTCACTGGCAATCACCACCCCACATCCATGCACACGTCCCCTGTGCCCTATCCCACTGTGTCTGTTCCCTCTCATCCCAAAGTACACAAATGCAAGCACTCAGACACCCAACAGCCATCCACCTCACAACAGCATCTAGCCCATGCACCTGCACCCAAACACAGCCGACAGACACCTCCTACAACCACTCCCTCCTCCTCCACTCCCAAACCTTCATTCTCTTCCCGCCCCAGTGTCCCTAAGAAGCTTTTCCTCTCTGCTGTTGACCTCTTCCCTACCCCTCCCCCCTCATTCACATCGGACCTGGGTAGTCAGAACCCAGGCTAGCACTTCAGCCACCCAGTCCATGGCCACTGTAGTTTCAGCAGCTACTGCAGGTTTGAGAGGCTCCAAGGAGACACCCATCAGCACTGGCAGTGTGCCTGCACCAGCTGCCAAGGAGAAGGGCAAGGATGTACCACCAGCTGCCAAGGGCAAGGAGGCCCCACCAGCTTCCAAGGGGAAGGGCAAGGAGGCACCACCAGACTGCAAGGGCAAGGAGGCACCACCAGCTTCCAAGGGGAAGGGCAAGGAGGCACCACCAGACTGCAAGGGCAAGGAGGCACCACCAGGCAGCAATGGCAAGGGCAAAGGGCCTGCCCCTCCAGGCAGGAGGGACAGGAGGCCTGGTGCTGTGACAGAATCTGAGCCCCCAACACAAAGCATGGTGCTTCAGCCATCCGAGGCTGAAGGAGAAGCGCTGGAGCCTTCCCCCACCACTGCCAGCACCACCACCTGCACCGCCATCAGTACCGCCACCTGCACCGCCACCAGAAACACTGCAGCAGCAGCAGCCTCAGTGGGCAGCTGTCCGAGGCTGCAGGGGAAGGGCTGGAGCCTCCCCCCATCACTACCAGCACCGCCACCTGCACCACCACCAGCACCACTGCCACCACTGAGAAGCCATCACCGCCGGTGGGCAGTGTGTAGTCCTGCCTCCACGGAGTGTAATGCATCCTGCCCACTACAAATCCTGTGGGTATGACATCCAGGTGAGAGACTGTGACCTTGCACTCCCAAAGATCTGCATCACTGGGCACAAAGCCCACTCCAGAACCAGTGGAAGAAGCCATCCACTCAACCCCTCCTTGCCAGGGTGAAGCACACTGGGCACAAGGCCCCCTTCAGAACCAGTGGAAGAAGGCATCCACTCACCCCCTCCTTACCAGGATGAAGCACACTGGGCTCAATGCCCCCTCCAGAACCAGTGGAAGAAGACATCCCCTCGAGAGACTGTGGCTTTGTGCTCCCCAGGACCAAGCTGTGGGCAAACCACCCACTTGAGAGACTGTGGCTTTGCACTCCCCAGGACCAAGCAGTGGGCAAACCACCCAGTTGAGAGACTGTGGCTTTGCACTCCCTAGGACATCGCACAGGTCATATTGCCCCCTCCAGGACAAGTGGTGGTGTACCATCTTCCGGCTGAGGTGTCCCCTCATTCCCCATCCCCCTGAGGCCCCTGTGTATTTTCGACCTGATGCCCCAGCAGTGTTCTCTCCGTGTTGATGCAGGAGTAAGATGGGGCCTTGACCTATGTGATGTGGCCCTGTGGCCCACGGACATTATGGACTGGACAATCTCCCTCCATTTGTAAATACTGTTTTGAATTTTGAGGAAGTATTTCTAGAATTTTATCTTATTACACTCACTTCCTTCAAATCTTTTTGTCCTTGCATTATTCCTGAGGGGTACAGTTTGGATGTGCAAAGTTGTTGCATCTGTTTGTGTGTATGTTGTTGGGGGTGGGGATGTTGCATATTGTGTGTGTGTCACTCTCTTTTCCCTTCCCCCTCCGCTGTATGCTAGGCTGCAGTAGTCACCGTGGTCATCATCACCGGCATTGGTATTCCTGGTGTAGGAGGAGGTAGACCCGCATGGGGAACACCTGCAGTTTGGGCTCCATGGCGGCGTGGGTCTTACCTGAGTGCCCAGTGGTGAGTCCTTTGACTTCTGAGATATGTTTCCACCGTGGTCTTGTTGTCGTTGGTACCGCCCCATAAAAGGTGGTGGATAGGCCTGTTGTAATACAGTGGGCAGAACATTGTCTTCCACCTGGCTGTTGGTGGTTACCGCTGCAGTGTTGTTGCTACCGCCGTGGCGGTGCGTGTGTTAAAGTGGCTATCTGTGTGGGTGGTTTCCGCCGTGTTCATAATTTCATTTTTATTACCACCAGCTTGTTGGCAGTATTACCACCGCTGTATCACTGACTGCCAGGGTTGTAATGAGGGCCCTAGTGTTGTAGATAGTGCCTTTAGGATATGGTGCATTGAGGTGGGTTTGTGCACCTAGGATGCAGTTCACTGTAGTTGATTAGTGCCCGTGTAATACAGTGCTTTTCATTGTGTTAGCATCACTTGAAAGCAGTTCAATAATGTATATTAACATTAGTATGTGGAATGATGGTGGGAAGTTTAGTTTCTTTCGGTAAGGTTAGTGTCCTAGAGCGCATTGCAATTTGTAATGTTTGCTTTTCAAGGACAAAATATTTTGTTAGAGTTACAATTATGCAGCGCATAGTGGTGGTTTTGAGGTCATATGACTCATATAGATGTGCTTGATCAGTGGCTTAGTTCGCATTCCAAGAACGCAGTGCAGTGCATGCTGTCTTGTCGGTCCAGTGTTCATGGGATTTTACTGTCAGGAAGGATTAGCGCTATCCTTAACTAGATAACTTGTATTTGCACAGTGTCAACGTTTCATTGGTTTTATTTCGCTTTGTAGTCTTTCACACAGGAAAATTTAAACATAGCAACCAAGGAACATATTATACATTTAAATAAGTAGCACAAATATAAAAAGTACACAGAACGAATTATAGGACTAAATATTCATAATGGGACAAAGTCTAAAGAGAATAGTGTATGGAAGGGATTAAAAGACACAAATAACTGTTTAACACTAAAGCAGTATGATGGTGAGTAATTTTAATATTCGATTTTTCTGTGAGCAATATTTGCATAGGGTCCACTTGCTGCTCTGACATTAATATGAGGAATGAAGTTAGGACTGGAAAACGATTCTGAACAACACAAAGGGGAAAATGTACAAAGCTGTTGTGCAATGCAGCACAGCAACCACTTGCTAGCTGTGTTGCTCAAGATGGAGCGTCGGTGCATAATCAGGATGCCTTGTGCCACCACACACCTTGAAAAGGTGTCTGTGTGACGTCTAGCGTAGGTTTTGTATTGCAAGGATACCATTCGATTATAAAATACTATACTTAAACAAAATGTTCAACTTTTCCCATTTTGCATGTGTGATGTACAGTTTCGCAAACATGCAAAGGCTGGCATTTCTCCTTTTAAAAGTCAGCTTTAAAGAGGTGTTATTTTTTGGTGCAAAGACCTGACTACAAATTTTACTAAACGGTCGCCCCCCTCTTAATGCAAAGCAAACAAAAATGATACATGGAATGCTGAGAATTAATCTCAGCCACTGGTAATTACTCAAACCACATCACAGTCCATTATTATTGTGCACACCATACCACCTCAGTTTGGACCGACCTATATGCAAATCAGTCTTGACCCTACTTCAATTGAAGCAGTGCAGCCTGAACCAAAGCACAAGCAACCTTGGGCAGATTGTGCCCTTATTATGTGTAGAAGACCCACGTCTGGGCGTACCTGCTCTACCTAGGGTGACATGTGAAAGTATATAAAAAGTGATGGATCAAATGCTTGAAATAATCTCTGCCTCTGGTATTTACTCTGCTCGCATCCCAGTCCATCGTTATTTGCACACCATGTCACCTCAGTTTGGAACCAGTTTTATGCCATTCAGTCTAGACCCTGCTCCAAAGGGAACAGTCCAGCCCGAACTTCCAAGCCAAGTCCTCCCTGAACCAGAACACAACCAGCCCACGACCCTTGCTATCGGGTCATCAGCCAGGTACAGCTTGATTCGAGTGACACACTGTGCAAGGCAAACCCTTGATTCAAAGCAACACAAAACAGTGCTAATGCAACTTTGCGTTAGTTTAGGGCTACTTTCCAGAACAAATAAAGCTTTGTGTTGGAAAGTAAATCACAAATAAACATTGTGTGCCAATTTTCATCACTTGTGTGATTCAAACCCACCCAAAATGTTAGTAAGTCTGCCCCAAAAGGTGAAAAAAGGGATCCTTGGACATGGAACGAGGGATGTGGAGTGAACAGGGCAAAGGCAAAACTAATGGCCATATGGTCCAAACTTTGTTGCCATTGCAAACAGCCAACGGGCCGTTTGCGATTGCAAAAATGCATTTTGGTATTTATCTAGTCCAATTTGCGATTCAGTCTCTTGTTACTGAATCGCAAATTGGAATTGCAACTACATACCGATTCGGTATTAGAAAGGGGCGTGGCAAGGGCTTCCTAATACCAAGTCCCAGAAGTATGTATGAATGTTTTGTGACACAAATGCGGTCGGCAAAACATTCGCATTTTACCACCCATTGAAAGGAGGTAGTAACCCATTCATAAAGGGTGAACCCCTTCCCCTTTGTGAATCAATGCGAAAACATTTTTTAAGAGCAGGCAGAGGTCCTACTCTTACAAAATGAAAAGGAAACTTTCCATTTTTCTTTTTTAAACGCATCCATTTTCCTTTAAGGAAAACGGACTGCAATAAAAAAAAAAGATTGCTTTCTTTAAAAGCAATTACAGACATGGTGGTCTGCTGAGCCCAGCAGCCCACCATCCCTGTGATTGTAGCCTTTCGCAATGGGTTGCAAATCGCAACCTACCTCATGAATATTAATAAGGTAGTTCCATTTGGGAGCCCTTGCAAATCACTATATGAAACTCCTGGAGTTTCATACATTCCTGTAATGATTACTTAATTGTGATTCGCAAAAAATAGCAATTTGGTAATCGCTATTGGAAATAATGAAACATCTGGCCCTAAATGATTTTGAGCATATGCCTGTTTTTTTTAAAGAAGTCATAGATTCCACCTAAAAACAAGGCCTGGCTTAATATTGTGGAATTTGTTTTTTAAACAGTACCATTGCTTCTTGATGTTCATGCCTTCGCCGTAGCATTTTTCAAAATTTGCAAAATGAGCAAATATGGCTGGAAAATTGTTTTTTAAATGCTTTAGGTTTGATGATGCACTAAGTTGTAACTAAGGATGAGATTGTTCTCTAAATTAGATTTTTAGATTGTAAACGAATTTAAATTATGCCATAAATAACTAGGCCCCATTTTTGTGCTATACGTCATTAACGTTAAACTGAATGCTGTCTTTTTGTGTTCTAAACAACTTGCTCCTGCTCAATCCCCCCCGCCCAATCAGTCTTGCTGCAAAACCATCTCTTGCCTCTTGCTCCATTGAAAGTAAAGCACATGATGTACATGAATTAGTATTGTACAATGTCATATTAGAAAGTGTGTATTATGAATGAGGCTTCCATGATGAACCCAAAGTATAATTTTCAAGGTCTTCCGCTGTAGATGCCACAGAAGAAGTCTGCATTCTATGAGCCATTGCTAAAGAAATGTTTCATTTGTGTTGTACATCTCCTGAGTGCAGTTGCTGAGGAAGCAATTGAAGATTTCTCTCACTGACAAAATGGGTTAGTGTTTGAATACTTGCGTAGTTTTAATTATACATTGCTGTTTCTGATTTGTCAAATGCAACCCTACCCATGATCATGCTTGCTGAATTTGCAGAATCGATTAATAGAATATGTGGTTTTGCTATAAAACAATCTGTGTTCTTGTATGTGGAAGATGATCGTTACTTTGGCCTATGAGCTTTTCGTAAGCTTTATTCTCTTTTTGTCAAAGACGGGGCTACTTTGCAATTTTGAGAAGTTCTATTGAGCTGTCAGTGTGATTCATGAGTTGGACTCTCAGAATTTTTGCTTAAAATAATGCTTCAGTTTTATGATCTTCCAAATATTTCCTTATACCTTCTGCTCTGACCATTTAATCTGCCTATTATCTACTGTATAGTCCTTTAATTTTCTGCAATAAAAATGTTTTTTGCCTATTTTGATCTAGAACTCAGGCCCATATTTATACTTTTTGCCACAAACCTGCACTAACACAGGTTCCCTCTGACCGCGACTGCCTGTAACAAGGGACCCGACGCCTGGAACCAACACTGCACCCGCAGCCCCCAGGACCTGAAGGAACCGAACTCCCCTTACGCCTGACCATACCCAGAGGTTAAATAATGGCTCTAAGCAAGCTTAGCGCAATTATTGAAGGCCCCCATTCCCCTGTGCTGGATTTTAGCGCAGGGAGATAAATATGGAGCAAAGGCCATATCATCCTTTTCTGAATGTAAACGTCGACCTTGCATCTCATTGACGCAAGGTAAGTTTTCCCCTCCAGAAAAAGACATAGGGGGTCATTACAACCCTGGCGGATGGTGTTAAAGCGGCAGTAAGACCGCAAACAGGCCGACGGACAAAAAAAGGGAATCATGACCCTGGCGGAAACCGCCAACAAAGACAGCCACTTTAACACACCGCCTGCCATGGCGGTACAGACAAGCAGCGCGGCGGTTACCGCCAACAGACAGGCGGAAGACAATGTACCGCCCACACCATTACAACCCACCAATCCGCCACCTTTTCCGGGGCGGATTCACCGTGGCTAAAAACACGGCGGAAACAGCTTTTGCTATGGGAAAATGCTCACCTGAACACATCCCACGAGGAACGACGACTCCATGGACCCGGAACTCCAAATACTCCCTGCCCTTGTCTTTCTGCTCCTTTACGACCAACAGCGACGTAGGCGCAGAAGATACCGGTGAGTACTGCATCTACGACATGGGGGAGGGGGAGGCAAAAGTTAGGGGGACACCCACCAAACACCCCCACACCCGCATATTACAATATACACACCAATGCAGTCAAAAATATCACATTAACAACCCACAATCCCCCCGGAAGAATGCAAAGACAAAGCGAATTTCGGTCAAACATTGTAATGTGCCAATATACATGTCATACAAAAATATACAGATATATATCTCTAAATCACTCATAATAATATATACAATACAAGAAGTAGTGCAGATATGTACACAATAATGTCCGTGCACCAACAGTCCAAAAATGCATGGGTGAGGCCCACAATAGATACCTGACCAAAATCGGAGAGAACACTGCCAGGGCATCAGATAGAAACACTGCAGGCACCTCAGGGGTAAGGGAAAGGGGGGCACCTCAGCCAGATGAATGCGAAGCCAGATCCATGACGGGGCTACATGCACATTGATGTATCCTGGGGAGTGCAAAGCCACAGTCTCTCAAGTCTATACAGTGGGTGGGTTGCCCACTGTGCCATCCTGGGGAGTGCAAAGCCACAGTCTCTCAAGTCTATACAGTGGGCGGGTTGCCCACTGTGCCATCCTGGGGAGTGCAAAGCCACAGTCTCTCATGTAGATGCAGGTCTCAACTGGTTCTGGAGGGGGACTGGTGCCCAGACTGGATGAGTCTCCCCGTGAAAGTTCCTGTCCTGTCACTGTCCCAGCTGCACATGGGATAAGGATGCCTGATGTGGGGGTACATTCATTCCTACACGGTCTTTGCCCTGTTCAGCGGTGCTTTGCCATGGCGGTCTTTGCCCTGTTCAGCGGTGCTTTGCCATGGCTGTCTTTGCCCTGTTCAGCGGTGCTTTGCCATGGCGGTCTTTGCCCTATTCAGCGGTGCTTTGCCATGGTGGTTCAGGACTGTTCAGCGGTGCTTTGCCATGGCGGTCTTTGCCCTGTTCAGCGGTGCTTTGCCATGGTGGTCTTTGCCTGTTCAGCGGTGCTTTGACATGGCGGTTCAGGATTGTTCAGCGGTGCTTTGCCATGGCGGTCTTTGCCCTGTTCAGCGGTGCTTTGTCATGGCGGTTCAGGACTGTTCAGCGGTGCTTTGCCATGGCGGTCTTTGCCCTGTTCAGCGGTGCTTTGACATGGCGGTTCAGGACTGTTCAGCGGTGCTTTGCCATGGCGGTCTTTGCCCTGTTCTGCGGTGCTTTGCCATGGCGGTCTATGCCCTGTTCAGCGGTGCTTTGACATGGCGGTTCTGATACTGACATAGGTGTGTGGCATGACGATCTCCACACTGGACATTGGTGTGTGGCATGACGATCTCCACACTGGACATTGGTGTGTGGCGATCTCCACACTGGACATTGGTGTGTGGCATGACTATCTCCACACTGGACATTGGTGTGTGGCATGACGATCTCCACACTGGACATTGGTGTGTGGCATGACGTTCCATCATTGGCCAGCGGGGCTGTGGCATCCTGTCCCCTCCTGGGCTGTGACTTCGGCGGTGGTCTCCTGACCAGTAACGATACTTGGGCCCTCCTGGGCACTGACTCCGGCGGTGGTCTCCTGACCAGTTATGATACTTGGGCCCTCCTGGGCACTGACTCTGGCGGTGGTCTCCTGACCAGTAACGATACTTGGGCCCTCCTGGGCTGTGACTCTGGCGGTGGTCTCTGGACCAGTGACGATACTTGGGCCCTCCTGGGCACTGACTCCGGCGGTGGTCTCCTGACCAGTAACGATACTTGGGCCCTCCTGGGCTGTGGCTCTGGCGGTGGTCTCTGGACCAGTGACGATACTTGGGCCCTCCTGGGCACTGACTCCGGCGGTGGTCTCCTGACCAGTAACGATACTTGGGCCCTCCTGGGCTGTGACTCTGACTGTGGTCTCTGGACCAGTGACAATACTTGGGCCCTCCTGGGCACTGACTCCGGCGGTGGTCTCCTGACCAGTAACGATACTTGGGCCCTCCTGGGCACTGACTCCGGCGGTGGTCTCCTGACCAGTAACGATACTTGGGCCCTCCTGGGATGTGACTCTGGCGGTGGTCTCTGGACTAGTGACGATACTTCGGCCCTCCTGGGCACTGACTCCGGCGGTGGTCTCCTGACCAGTAACAATACTTGGGCCCTCCTGGGCTGTGACTCTGGCGGTGGTCTCTGGACCAGTGACGATACTTGGGCCCTCCTGGGCACTGACTCCGGCGGTGGTCTCCTGACCAGTAACGATACTTGGGCCCTCCTGGGCTGTGACTCTGGCGGTGGTCTCTCGACCAGTGACGATACTTGGGCCCTCCTGGGCACTGACTCCGGCGGTTGTCTCCTGACCAGTAACGATACTTGGGCCCTCCTGGGCTGTGACTCTGGCGGTGGTCTCTGGACCAGTGACGATACTTGGTCCCTCCTGGGCACTGACTCCAGCGGTGGTCTCCTGACCAGTAACGATACTTGGGCCCTCCTGGGCTGTGGCTCTGGCGGTGGTCTCTGGACCAGTGACGACGGTGCTGGCGGTTGTGTCTGGACCGCCGGAAATGATGGCGCACTTCTCCGCCGTGACACTCACAACAGGCTGGGCAGACTTCCTCTGGACCTTCCCCACCTTTTTTGGAGTTACAGCTGACTCACCAATTGCCTTCGATCCCATTTCACTTGTTGTCCCACCAGGAGTCTTGACACGGTCCCGTCGTCCACTCTCCAATTTCAGAGCCTTTACAGGGGGTGGGCTGCCAGTGCCTTGGCTCCGGGTCCTACTGCCTGCCCTGCTGGACGGTGCACTCCAAAAACCTGGAACACGCACCACTGGCACTGGAGGCTTTTTGGCTGAGGCGCTACGATGGGACTGATGAATCGGAGGGGGGGTTGGGGGCAAAAAGGTCAATTTGACATAGGGACAGTTTCTGACGGACACTGGGATAGGAAGCTGGAGGGGGTCTGGGAGTGGAGGAAGAGAAGGTGGTTGTAGGAGGTGTCACTTTAGGTGTTTTGGGTGCAGGTGCAGGTACTGGAGGCTGTCGTGAGGTGGATGGATGTTGGGTGAGTGATTGCCGGCGTTTGGGTACTTTGGGAGGGGGCGTCACAGACACACTGGGAGAGGACACAGGGGACGTGTAAATGGCAGTGGAGGTGGTGAGTGCAGGTGAGCGGCTTGTGGTGCTGGGTGTCCTGGTGCGAGTCCTAGTGCCTGTAGATGTGTTGCATGCAGGTGTGAGTGTAGACGAGACTGGGAGGGAGGAGGGAGAAGAGGAGGAGGGGGACACAGTGGAGACAGTGGATGTTGCTGTATCTGTATGGGTGTGATGCTTGTGTGAGTGCCTGTGGTGGGTGTGGTGCCTATGTTTGCTTGAGCTACTTGTGTGTGTTGACTTGTGTGCATGCTGGTCTGTAGGTGTGCATGGGATGGGCTGGGGTACAGGGGATTGGGTCTGGGTGGAGGAAGTTGGAGGGGGGAGGCTGGACACAGGGACAATGGCTGCCAACAGTGCTGTGGCCAGAGATTGCAGGGTTCGCTGAAGGGCAGCCTGACCAGAATGAATGCCCTCCAGGAATGCATTACCGTGTTGCAACTCTCGTTCTACACCCTGGATGGCATTCACAATGGTAGACTGCCCAACAGTGAGTGACCTGAGGAGTTCAATGGCCTCCTCACTGAGGGCAGCAGGGGTGACTGGGGCAGGGCCTGAGGTGCCTGGTGCGAAGGTGATGCCCACCCTCCTGGGTGAGCGGGCACGGGGCGAACACTGAGGGGCTGCTGGGAGGGCGGTGCTGGTAGGGGATGTGGCGGCTGTACCTGTAGAAGTGGGGCGCACAGATGGGGCCGCCACCACAGGGGAGCTCCCATCGGTGGACGAGTCCGTGTCGCTGGTTGGTGATCCGGTGGCCGATTGTGAAGCTCCCCTCACCCTCTGTCCCACTGGTGCTTTCAGAGTCTGTGGTGTGGCCCTCCATGGCCATGTGGGATGCAGCTCCCTCGTGCTCCGGTGCCACTGTACCTCCGCCTGATGATGCTGATGTACAAAAGGACAGGGAGAGCAGGAAAAGGGGGTGGGAGACAGAAGAAAGAGAGTTTTAGTGCATGGCATACCGCTACCGTTGGCGGACAAGAGACAGACGAAGCAGCCCCATGCATAACGCCGTGCTCCTAGCCTCTGCACATGCAATTTCTGGGATATGGCCTACATGGCAATGGTGGAAATCTGCGCACATGGATGCCACAGGGGCAACTATACCTCAACTTGGCACTCTGCTGAGGTGGAGTTGAGTTCCACATGGCCTACATTACGGAGGGGTCTTGCCTACCTAACTCGCCCTGGCCTATGTACACACACAGCCCACCTCCCCCACCCAGACCCCTCCACTGCACGCAAAGTCCGCAGAATGAGGTTGTACTCACCCCCTTGTGTCTGCTGTGATGTCCTCAAGTGCCCATCCAACTCCGGGTTGGCCACCACCAGGATCCGGAACATCAGGGGGCTCATGGTGCGATGGGCACCCCTCCCACGTTGGGAAGCCATACCCAGCTGAGCCTCCGCCATCTTCTTGCTGCAGCGGCGAATGTCCTCGAATCTCTTCCGGCAGTGGGTGCCCCGTCTCTGGTGGGCCCCCAGGGTCCGGACCTCCTTGGCGATGGCACGCCAAATGTCCCTCTTCTGGTGGGCGCTGACCTACATGACATGCACAAGGGAAGAGGAACAGTCATTACCAACTGCACAATCAATGTGAGTGGCCCCCTCCCTACTCTGACCATGTGGCCCATTTATACCCATGCTTTACTGTAGTATGAACTCTGCCCCCTTCCCTCTTCCACCCAGCCTTGTCCACCCAGGCCTAGCCCATACAACGTGCTCCCTGTGTACTAACCTGTTGGTCTGGAGGACCGTAGAGTAGCATGTACTGGGGGGGGACCCCATCCACAAGTTTCTCCAACTCCTGTGCAGTGAAGGCAGGGGCCCTTTCCCCAGACGCAGCAGCCATTGTTGCTTCCAGACCGAGGTCACAGCAGCACTAGCAGTGTAGGTCCTCTCCTGTCGAAGGTCAGGTATCTAGTGAATCAACAGATAGAAAATGGCGGTGACGTCCGCGGTGGTGACGTCCGTGGCGGGGCGCATCATCACCGCCGGCGCACCTGTTCATTGGCTCTTGGGACCCATAGGGCCCAATGTTAACCAATGCAGCATTGCGCCGCGGTCTACGACCGCCTACCGCGACGGTGTGCAACGCCAGCGCTGTTACCCCACAATCCCATTGTCCCAGTTTAGAGGTCAGGCAGCCGCCATTTCAGGGGCTCACATGGATTCATTTTCAACTGTGTCACAGGCCTACACTCAACACACATACAGGAAGGGTTTATTGTCTGGTGTAGTCTTGTGTGTGACTGTGGGTACATACCTGGAGGAATAGTGACTGTTTCTTCGCTGTTGTCCTTCTTAGGCACCGTCAGCTGGGACATATGAGAAGATGGCGGAATCCTCCCGTGTCCCGACCGCTGGTGGACCTGTTGACAATGGAAGAGAGACATTTAATCGTCACCTACCGGTTTGACCGTGCCACAATCCAGGAACTATATACCCAGTTGGAGCCAGACCTGATGTCACCAATCCGCCATCCGACTGGAATCCCCCCTGACGTGCAGGTGCTGTCAGTGCTCCATTTCCTTGCAAGTGGGTCTTTTCAGACAACAGTGGCCATGGCCTCAGGGATGTCCCAGCCTATGTTTTCCAACGTGTTGTCCAGAGTGTTGTCTGCCCTGCTGAAACACGTAAGGAGATACATCATTTTCCCTGAGGTGGAGGATTTGCCTACAGTGAAAGGTGACTTCTATGCCCTTGGACATATCCCCAACGTCATAGGTGCCATTGATGGGACCCATGTGGCTCTGGTCCCCCCCGCAGGAGTGAACAGGTGTACAGGAACAGGAAGAGTTATCATTCTATGAATGTCCAGATGGTCTGTTTGGCAGACCAGTACATCTCGCAGGTAAATGCTATGTTCCCTGGCTCTGTGCATGACGCCTACATCCTGCGCAATAGCAGCATCCCTGATATGATGGGTCAACTCCAGAGGCACCGTGTATGGCTATTGGGGGACTCTGGTTACCCCAACCTTTCCTGGCTATTGACCCCAGTGAGGAATCCCAGGGCAGAGGAACGCTACAATGAGGCACATGGGCCGACTAGGAGGGTTATCGAACGCACCTTCGGCCTCCTGAAGGGCAGGTTCAGGTGCCTCCATATGACAGGTGGGTCCCTATTCTACTCACGAAGAAGGTGTGCGACATCATCATCGCCTGCTCCATGCTCCATAATTTGGCATTGCAACGCCAGGTGCCTTTTCTGCAGGAAGATGATCCAGAGGACGGTGTTGTGGCAGCTGTGGAGCCTGTGGACAGTGATGAGGATGAAGCTGAGGAAGAAGAAAACGACAACAGGGAGTCAGTCATACAGCAATATTTCCAGTGAAACTCAGGTGAGTAAATTTTTAGGTTTAACATTACATTAACTTTCACACGTCTAACTCTATCCTGTACCGACATTTCACTCACTATTTGTTAACTGAGTTGTCCCCTTCCATTTCAGTTTCACAAATGTGGTAACCTACATGTCAACTGCTTGCATCCTTGAAGGGCTTGTGATGTGTGACATTGGTATGTTAGCCTTCCAATGGGTAACCCATTATGACACTGTAATTGATAATACAAAATTACAAATCATAGACTGACTCAAGTTTTTTTAGTGTTTCAAGGGTGTTTATTTAAGTGCTCAAAAAATGAAGGGGGGTTGTAAAATGGTGATGGGTGATGGTGGAGGAATGTCCATGGCAGAGTCCAGTCTATTAGTCTCACAGGTACATTGCACATCTGGCCATTGGAAGTGGGCAGTTCCGATTTAGACAGGGTAACAAAGTGGGACAGTGGGGGGACAATCAGGGTGGTCTTATTTCCTGGCGGGGGTCTTGCCATCTTGCTCAGTCCTGCTCCTGGATCTCAGGGCCCGCTTGCGTGGTGGTTGTCCGTCTGCAGGGGATGGGGTGCTGGTGTGGTGGTCCTGTGGCGGGGCTGCCTGTCCACTAGCGCCGGCGGAGGTGGTGGGCAGTTCATCGTCGTGGCTAGTGTCAGGGGCCCCTTGGAGTGCCACGGTGTCCCTCAAGGTGTTTTGAATGTCCATCAGCACCCCTACGATGGTGCCCAGGGCAGAGCCGATGGTCCTGAGCTCCTCCCTGAACCCGAAATACTGCTCCTCCTGCAGACGCAGGGTCTCCTGCAACTTGTCCAGTACCGTGGCCATCGTCTCCTGGGAGTGGTGGTATGCACCCATGATGGAGGAGAGGGCCTCGTGGAAAGTAGGTTCCCTTGGCCTGTCCTCCCTCTGTCGCACAGCAGCCCTCCCAGTTCCCCTATGTTCCTGTGCCTCCGTCCCCTGGACCGTGTGCCCACTACAACTGCCCCCAGGTCCCTGTTGTTGTTGGGGTGGTGGGTTAGCCTGGGTGCCCTGTATTGGTGGACACACCGCTGATTGACCTGACCTGGGTAGGGAGGTTTGGGCCCGCTGGGTGGGTGCTGTGCTGGTGTTACTAGAGGGTGGCAGCTCGGTGTTGGGCTGTGGCTGGGCAAGGGGAACCGACTGTCCTGAGGCCCACGATGGTCCGGGCTGGTCATCAAGATCCAGTAGGGCAGAGCTTCTGTCGTCACTGTGGGCCTCTTCTGGGGGTGGAGTGGTGTTGTCTGGACCCTCTGGTGTGGTGACGTTCCTTCGGGTTCCTGCGGGGGTATAAGTACATGATTATTGCATGTGTATGTTTCATGGTGTGCAATGGTTGGGTGTGCGTGCATCCCAGTACAGGCATTCCTGTGTGGGGGCTTGTGTGCGGATGGTTGGGGGGGTGTTCTTGGTATGTGCAGTGGGCATGCTTTAGTGATGGGTGTCCATGCTTAGTTGTGTCATGCAGGTCTTGGGGTTGGGATGTGTAGTTGGTGTTCTTAGTACATTAGTGAGGAGTTTGGGTGACAGGGGAGGGTGTGATGGTGGGGGTGTGTCATAGCATGCAGGTAGGGTGGGGGATATGATAGTTCAGATTTGACTTACCAGTGTCCGTTCCTCCAATGACTCCTCCGAGGCCCTCAGGATGCAAGATGGTCAAGACTTGCTCCTCCCATGTTGTTAGTTGAGGGAGAGGAGGTAGGGGTCCGCCGCCAGTCTGCTGTACCACGATGTGGTGCCTGGATACCATGGAACGCACCTTCCCCCGTAGGTCGTTCAACCTCTTCCTGATGTCCTCCCTATTTCTTGGGTGCTGTCCCACTGAGTTGACCCTGTCCACTATTCTTTGCCATAGCTCCATCTTCCTGGCTATGGATGTGTGCTGTACCTGTGAGACAAATAGCTGTGGCTCTACCCGTAGGATTTCCTCCACCATGACCCTGAGCTCCTCCTCGGAGAAGCGGGGGTGTCTTTGGCGTGCCATGGAGTGGTGTGTGTGATGTGTGGGGTGGTGTATGTAGTGATGAGTGTGGTGAGTGTAGTGGTATGTGGTGTTTTGGGCTTGGATGTTGTGTGGGTGATGGTGTTGTGTGCCTCTGTATGATGGGGTTGTCTATTCTGTGCTGTCTCTCTCGCCTTCTCTCAGAATTTTTGGTTGTAGGGGTTTGTGGGTGATGTGGGTGTGTGTTTTATATTGTATTGGATGTGTGGGAGTTGTGTGTGTATGTGTATCAGGTGTGTGTATTTTGAATTGTCCAATGTGGCGGTGTATTGTAATCTGTGTGTATTGTGAGCGCGGCGGTGTGTACCGCCAATGGAATACCGCGGTTGAAAGACCGCCGCGTGGATTCGTGGGTCGTAATAGCATGGGCGTGTTTCTGTTGGCGTGGAGGTGGAGGATTTGTTTCTGCATGTTTATCGCTGACCTTTGGTGTGGCGGTATTGTGTGGGTGTCAGAATTTGGGCGGATTCCGTGATGTGTGTCATAATAGCTGTGGCGGTCTACCGCGGCCGCGGCGGTGTATTGGCAGTCTTCTGCACGGCGGTAAGCGCCTTATACCGCCAATGTTGTAATGACCCCATAAACTCCATAACTTTGGCACTAGACGTGTCTAGCGCCGTAGTATAAATATGGAGTTCGGTTTGCGCTGAATTAGCGTAAAAAAAAAGAGTATAAATATGGGCCTCAGTCCTTTATGCGTCCAATATTTTATTCCATTCAACTCTGCTAAAATTTCACTTCCCTGATGAAGATTGTAGTCTCTAACAGCAAGATCAATCAAGAATGTATGGGTGCTGCAATAATTTGGTAAATATGAGGGTGATCAATTATTGGGGTTCAGATAATCATTGGGGTTTGTCTCTGACACCTTATGTAAGGTTTGTACTACTCTAGTGTGATGAAGCCAGCAGATTGGCCCCACTGTTCTACATTAATTCTGCAAATAAACCCTAGGTTCCTGTGATCATACATATGTCAGAGCAGCTTTTTCCAGAGACTCTGTTCATACTCCTTGGCATGTTTGCACTGTAATAATGATGTTCCTTTGATCATTACCCAAGAATCAAATGTTTTTGTTCGTGATCAGGGGCATACATGATTTTGGCATCAATAAGCACCTTTCAGTGTTCCCCCCATATTCCAGAGATTTATGAAGGTCTTCAGCCATTATGCTTGCTTTCTCATTTAAACATGTTTATTCATGAAGTGATGTGTTGCTCATTTATTAGACTTAGCTGAGGCCCCCACATGTTTGTCCAGTCTTATAAGAGTCTGGAAAGTAATGGAATGATTCTCACAACATCCTACATTATGAATTACTTCTTAAGTCTGATGAGGCCAGAAAAAGTGGTTACTGCCTCATTGGAAGTATGAGCTCTGTCTGAAGACCGCTGATCTCTTTATTTTCTCATGAAAATTTAGGCTGTTAAAAGCCTGGGAGAAAATGAGGAACTACCATGGAGATCATACCTTAAAATACTGAATGTCGTGCTAATTCCTCATTTCTTAGTGCCTTTTCAGAGTTCAACACATAATGGGGCACATGTTTGGACCCTCAGACATATTGTACCCTCAGTACAAGTATTTTGGAAGTGGGATATTACTGGCTCATACTGCAGGCCTAGTGTAACGAGTGCCTTAGTAGGAGCTGAAGAGACTAACAAATTATCTTATTGTATAGCATGCTTACCTGCTGTCTGAATGAACGTGTGGGCAAAGTACCCTTTATCTTGCCCTGTACACTTTAATAATGTGAGCCTTCTTGGTGTGGCTCTCCTCACAGTCTTCTGGGGTCTTTAAGACAACAAATGCCAACAACACATTCTCTACCACTCACATTAATTTAGACTGTGACAGATAAGAAGTGTGGGACTCTGACAGACTGTTATGAAAAGTGTCTACGGCTCACTCTATTCTGTTGTTATTTTAGCTTATTTTGGGTGTTAACTCTAGCAAGTCAATCCTTATCGTTTTTACATGCTCTTTTCTATTATTGGGAGGCAACCTTTCTGTTTCTGAGGTGTATACAATGAGTTTTGCACATGATTTTCTTTGAGTATTTTAAGGAGTCATAGGCGGTCATTCTGACCGCAGCGGGCGGCGGTCGCCGCCTGCCATGCGGTTACCGCTGAATGGCCGCTCCGCGGTCAGGAGACCGCGGCGGCCATTCTAGCTTTCCCTCTGGGCCGGCGGGCGACCGCCAAAAGGCCGCCCGCCGGCCCAGCGGGAAAGCCCCTGCAACGAGGAAGCCGGCTCCGAATGGAGCCGGCGGAGTTGCAGGGGTGCGACGGGTGCAGTGGCACCCGTCGCGATTTTCACTGTCTGCAAAGCAGACAGTGAAAATCTGTATGGGTCCCTGTTAGGGGGCCCCTGCACTGCCCATGCCAGTGGCATGGGCAGTGCAGGGGCCCCCAGGGGCCCCACAACACCCGTTCCCGCCATCCTGGTTCTGGGGGTGAAAACCACCAGAAACAGGCTGGCGGGAAGGGGGTCGGAATCCCCATGGCGGCGCTGCTTGCAGCGCCGCCATGGAGGATTCCCTGGGCCAAGGGAAAACCGGCGGTTAAACCGCCGGTTCCCCTTTTCTGACCGCAGCTTTACCGCTGCGGTCAGAATAGCCCTGGAAGCACCGCCAGCCTGTTGGCGGTGCTTCCGCTGCCCTCCGCCCTGGCGGTCAGAGACTGCCAGGGTTGGAATGAGGGCCATAATGTGTACATTGTGAGTCACAAATCAATTTGTGCTTTGCAATGCCCATTAAAACATTGTGATTGATTTGCTTACAATTTTATATAGTGCAGACATGACCACGGGCATTAGAGGGCTTTTCGTAAGCACCAGTTACATTACACAAAGCCAGATTCATTTTTCAGGCACAGCCTAAAAGACACACATGCCGATCACAGGCATCTAGTTGTGTGAGACTGGGTCAATGTAAAACACAAATATGGCTGATTACAATGGGGCACAGTTCAGATACAAGAAGTGGGTTGGGCCCAGTAAGCGCTTACCTTCAGACTTAAAATACATTTTAGAAAGTGAACTGAAGAGTAGGTCTGAGGACCCTATTTTTTACACAGTTTAGCCTTTTAAGTTGGGAGAAGTTTCTAGAGGTTTATATCCCTGCCCTTGCATCAGGCTTTTGCAGTGACCATGTGGAGGTGATAAACACTTTGTGTGAAAGCAGAGCATAGCCTATTCAGTTGCAAGTGGGGCTGTACCCAGCTCTACTCCTCCCACATGCTGCCAGAAGATGGCCCATTCAGGCAAAACTAATCCCTTTAATGTGTAACTGTTTGGGAGGAATTCAGAAAGTCTGTCAGTTACATACAGTCATGTGACCCAGGAGAGACCGCAGGCACCAAATAGCTAAGGGCATTTTCAAAATTGTAATATAAAATCCACCAATACCAGTAAAGAGGATTTTTCATTACAATTTCTACCAAACATGAAACACTGTGCTTAATCAAAGGTTGGCACTTATTAATTGGTATAAGGCAACTAAATGCTATCACTGGGAAAGATAGGGCTCACAGTAGCAAAAAATGAATGTAGGTTTTTTTTTAATACCCAGACACATAAAACGTAAAAGAACAATGCATCCTGCCATACGGGCTACATAAGGCCTACCTGACGGGTCGCTTATAAGTCTTAAAAGGGGAAATTAAGGCTTGGACAGAAAATTATATTGACAAGTCGAATCAGCAGTTTAAAAATGCATTCAGGCAGCAGTGGCAGTCCTGGGTCAGGTCAGGGACATGTTTAAAGGTTCTACTTAAGAGGGTGGCACAATGAGTGCTACAGGCCCACTAGAAGCATTTAATTTACAGTCCATCGGTATATGGTATACCACATTGTATATGTACATAATTATCAGTGAAATGAATATGCCAATCAGGCATGTCAATTAAATCATGTTTAAGGGAGTGAGCACAAGCACTTTAGAACTTATCAGCAGTGGTAAAGTGAACAGACTCCTAAAGCCAACAAAACCACATTTCAGCAACAAAAATAGAGGTAATCAATCAATTAATATTTGTATAGTGTGACTTATCAACCGTGAGGGTATCCAGGTGGTGGGTTGCTGGGTTCAGTCAAGAACCAGGTCTTGAGTGTCTTGATTGTCTTCCTGAAGTCTGTCAGCGAAGAAGCTGTTCAGAAGTGGAGAGGAAGGGCATTCCAGGTCTTGACTGCAAGGTGGGAGAAGGAGTGGCCTGCGCTGGGGCTACATTGGTTGCATGGTGTCTGTGTGAGGGCGAGAGCAGTGGAACAAAGGTTTATGGATGGTTGGTGGAATGTCAGGCAGTGGTTCATGTATGCTGCTCCTTAATTTTAAAGGGCTTTGTAGCTGTGTGTCAGTAGGTTGAATTGGCATCTTTTCTGGACGGGGAGTCAGTGGAGGATCCTCCAGTGTAGGGCGAAGTGGGTCCATTTGGGTCGGCTGTGGATCAATCTGGCTGCTGAAAGTGGTCAAAAGGTTTGAGGGAAATACCACCCTATGGCCGACAGGCCTAACAATGTGCTGTACCTTGAGGGGAACATGCACCAGTCTCCAAGACTGCAGTGCGATCCTCCCTCACTCCTACATGCCCACAGCGCATATACACAAATAGAAAGCGACTCTTACTGACAGCCTCCACTTTGAGAATGGATACTATTTTGTCAGAAATTGGGTTATTGGTGACAGGAGTAGAACTCTCACTCAGGCAACAACCATATTGTCAAGCTGAACCACAAATGCCACTTCATTAACCTATGCTTTAGCCTCTGATAGCTTTGCACAAAAGCAGTGAAGCGTATTTTAAAGGCAATGTGTAAAGTATTTATGCAACACAAAAACTGTAATACAGTGAAACACAACACTAGAAAAACCCCAAACCAATTTAGAAAAAAAGAGTAAATCTTAATACATAAAATTGTATCAAAACAAATTAAATTCAATCAGTAGAACCAGAGTCATTAATTCTGAAAGATTGTATTGAAAAATAGTTCCAAAAAAGAACAAAGCATCAAGTGCAGGAATCTGGTCAGGCAAGACTGGGACCAAGTCATAAGTTAATACTGACCACAATGGAGAGAGGGTCAAATACAGTCACCAGGCTCACCCTGGTCAAACAGTTATCTTAAGAAACTATTTTGAGGAATTCCAGAGAAGGTAGAGTCCTCAGTGGGGCCAGGCAGCAGGCTGTAGCTGAAGATTAGCTTTTCAACACAGGGAGTCATGAATGAGGTCTTGGTGTGGCTATTGACGATGACATGAAAATCTCTTTGTGGGGAAAACTAAGTTTCCACGCCCATGAGGCCATTGTTGTTGATGGGGGAGGCAGTTAACAGTGAGGCTGGTAAAGATTTTTTTGGAGATCAAAATAGGCCTGCAGGGTGAGGCTGAAGATTATAGCCAAAGAGGGCTCCATGAGGCTGGATTCCGTGGTGGAAAGGTCTGCTGCTGTAGAGGGATTTGCTGCTGTGGAGAACATTTAAGAGGGTCACTGGTCCTGGTCTCCTCTCAGTTCTCAGAGCAGTTTTGTCCCAAAAAAAGTTCAAGTTCTAGATTTTAGTTTTGGGTATAGGATGAGCACTCTAACACCACACCAAGGACTTGAGATAACCTCTCAGGAGCTAGTACCCTCTCCAGTAGGGACCAGCAGCAGCAGACACGCAGGGTGTTGGGTCTGGAGTTTGCTATGTCACTATAAATCACACTGGAGGCCAGTCAGCTAGCCTCCGGCGTTATTCTGGTGGTTCTGGTTTCCAGAGCCAGGCCCAGTCTTTCTTTCTTACTCAGCAGGGCAATCCTCAGAAAGCAGAGCAGTCCTTCTAACAGCAGGGCAGTCCTTCTTTTTAGTCTTCCACAGGTCCAGAAGGGTTTTGATTTGGGTCAAAGAGTGCCATCTTTATCCACAGTGACAGCCTTTGAGTGGGGGTGCAACCCCTGGCCCACTCCCAAATTAGTTTTGACCAGTTCCCTGTCCTTCCCGAGTTTGGATCCAAAAGGGCCTAATTCACAAAGGTAAACTTAGTTTACTATTTTTCATTATTCACAAACCTGCAATGTATTGGCAAGTTTACGAGTGCAGAGATTCTGCTGTAGAGATGGGGAATCCCACATGTGAAAAGATAGGCTTGTCCTTATTGATGTCACTATGCTTTATATATAGCATTGATTTTGAAAAATGAAAAGCTGTGATTGCTAATAATTATTGGTACTCTGCTTCCTGATTTTATTGGTACTATAAGATTCAAACACAGCATGTGACTGATGCTATTAATGTGGTGGCAGTAGGCACGCCTCATATGTACTGATACCATTATAATGTTTTACAGTGACCAATTATGACCTGTGGTAATTGTAATAATTTGGAGACCCCTAACAAAGCATCTGGTATGGGTGGGGATATTGTAACTGTAGGGATCAGAGCCCACTATTGGTGGAATGTAATATAAGGATGTCACCAATGGTATTTTCATCTACCTTTTGTATATATTTGTAATTTAATGCATAGTATTTCGTAGTGTGTATGTATAACATTTGTAAAAGGAAAAAGCACTGACTAAACAAAAATATTCTTGAGTGCTGTTGTGCACCAATGAACTGGTATTCATAGCCCACACCTCCTCCTCTGAGTAGGCCTTGGACTCTACTTCTCTACTCTGAAAGAGTCGAGTTCTGCAATAGAGTATGTGGTTCCCAGAAGAGAGACAAGTTTGGATTTATTACTTGTGCAGGACTCACATCCTTCTAACTAATAACCAATGGCCTGATGTAGATATTGAGGGTGATGAAGCAGAAAATGAAGGTTTTGATTTATTAACGCATAAACGTAGTGCTGACATAATCATGTGTGACATTAACCGAACTAATAAAGATTGTACGGGGACAAAATGTGCCCTCAGAGTAGTTTGCCATCATTTATACGCGTGCTACATATAACGTGGTGTATTAGAATTGCACTAATCTGACATAATCATAAACGTATGCTACGATTTGCTTGTTTGAAATGCTTTAGCTTAGCATTACTTTAGCGGAGGCTTTGGCCTAGTTGCCTGGTCTCACGGTTTAGATGTTCGTATTTTTCCACTGTGCTATTAAAACGTGTATTTCTGCTTGAAGCTGTACTTTTCCACAGAAACTGTTCACATGCTTATCTTAAAGTTAGTGCCAGCATGGCATATTTTCTCTTTAATTCAAGGTCGACTTGCAGGTGCGGACAATGGAGGCTCTGAGAGTAAGCTAATCGAGAGACAATGTTGCAAATTGCGTACCCATCTCCAAGGATAATGTATGCTTAAGTAAAAGCTTGAGAACTGTCGTTTTTGATTGGTCAATTTGAAGCTAACCTATGAACCCTCCAATGGAGACCCTACTGGACTTGAACTGTTGTCTATAAAACCCAGGTGCACGAGAGGAAAGCTCTCTCTATCTTCGGACATCCCGCCATTTTGACTTCGTAGCTACTATGGCCCATTTTGCTGCGACGCCATTTTGAGAGACTTTTGATGCTTTCTCTAGTCGGGAGAAAGAGACTTTAATGATTCTTGCCCTAGAGACTTTAACTTTGATTTGTCCCTTTGCATGAAGTAGTAGTTTTACCTTGCCGCCGTGAGGCAATTGCCCCATCCACCCCTGCCCCTTGGTCCCGTCCCATGCTGATCGAGAAACGGTACCTGTGAGACGAAGACTTCATTGATTGCTGATCGGAATTGGTAATTATGAAAGGAAATTGTAAAATTGCATTGTGTTTCTTTTAGGTAACCAACTGCTGATTTTGATAAGGACCCTAGCTAGGAGTTTTCTAAATTGATGTTGCCAAATTGTTTTTGCATGAAGTCCCACATGCTGATGCTAATTTGAGGTTAGACGAGGATTCCATATGTCGCACGATGCAATTTGAGATCTTGTTATGCTGACTAAATGTACGCAATTAGCCCATTACAGATTATCGTATTAGTGCTTTGCATTGCCACTATCGAATGCCTTGTGATTCAAATGCTACATAGATTACACTTGTTTCGACGATATGGACAGCTATTAATGTTCATTTATGTTTATCATTTGGTGTTGAGACACATCTATATCGTGCTAGCTTTGTTAATATAGGGAAATAAATTCACTAACTTTGCAATAAACTGGTGTGGTTATTCCTGGCTGAAAGGTCAGGGTTCGCCGAAATGTATTCTGGATTAATTGTTAAGTGTTATGTTGTTCAAGGTGTTGCTTATGTTCGTTATTGATTATCGATTTAAGGTGATTGATCGATTAAGAGTACAGAGAGTTCCCACTTAGTCAAAAGATTCATCGACCTAAAGAGCGTCCGAACGCAGGTAAATTGTTACCACGATCCGCTCTATCAGTAGATGGTAGCAGAGGACGGTTTCGTCTTTTGGGACCCTGTACTATTAAAGTACATGGTGTCGGATTAGCGGTTACGCACTTTGAGGCCTCATTCGAGAAGTTGAATTAGATTTTCTTGGATAAAACTGATTGACAAGATGATGATGGGCTAGGTCCACCGCGACCTTCCCGGGATCTCGAAGCTTGCGAATGGAGAGAACGGAGGTGTGGAAACAGCGTTGGCGGTACTAGTGATGGTATGAGAGAAGTTAGGGTTTTTGCGCTTGCACAGCTTATTGCCGCAGGGTGTGTGAAAAGGTTGCGAGGATTTTTTTTAAGGATAGCGGAGGTGCGACTCCGAGTGTAGAAGTAGAGAAGTCGTCGAACTTCATAGAGATAGCGGAGGTGCGGCTCCGAGTGTGAGAGTAGGGAAGTCGTCGAACTTCATGTGCGTCTGGCGCTTTGTGCATAAAAAGGTCCACGTGGTTGTTGTTGTTGAGATGGGCCCTGCGAGGTCAAGAGACTCCGGAGTATGTTGATCCATGTTGTGGTCTGGGCGGTTTAGTAGGTTGATCGGGCGTGGTCAACGAGTGGGTACGTGTGTTAGGGAGTGATAGAAACTTCGACTTCGGGCTCTGACAAGATTCTAAGTGCATTAGAACAGATCATTGACAAGTTGAGAGTAGGTCTGCGGGTCAGATTTGCTTGCGAACGTGGGGACTGAGAAAGACGGAATAGCGGCCAGAGGCTAGTGAAAAGTCCCGAGGCTAGTGAAAAGTCCCTAAGGTCCTGAAGCGATTGTGTTACCCTTCCTGTAGTAAACCGACAGATCTGTTTTAGTTTTGGTAGCTCGCGATACATGCAAGAAGTTGTTACGAGAGGAGCTGAGTGAAGGAGGACTAGCCGCGAGGCTTTGTCAGCCGCAGTGTGTGTGAGTGTGACGTCACTAAGAGACGCGCTGGAATAGGTTGGTTGGAGAGAAGGGTCGCGAACGGATTGGACGCAGTCCGTGGGACTCGGTTGGAAGGGGAAAGGCAAGCGAAGAGTATTCCGGGAATTAAAGTCACCCATTGATTACAAATTTTGTGGAATAAAAGGTGATCTATTGATTATAAACTTTGGGAAATAAAAGACGAGAAAATGAAATTCCTTAAAGCATTCAGGAGCGCGATGAAGGGGGAGTCTTACATTAAAGCGAGCGTAGGAGAGGAGACGCCACCCGAAGGTACACCAGCTTACATTGTAATGGAGGAAAAAGGGGTAGCTCCGTGTCTTTGGCTAAAGCAATGGCACAAGTGGACAGAGAAACATGGGAGTGTAGCATTCCCGATACATGGGACATTCAATATAAGGGTCCTAGAGAATTTGAGATTCACGATGTATGACATGAAGGTACCTCCAAGGCCAGCACAGTTTGAGGCTCTAGCAATATGGGAACTCATGGCTAGACAGCAACAGAAGAACAAGTTTGAAACAAGGATGAGGAAGGTAGAAAAGACACTAGCGGATGCTAGGTGGGATAATGCGCAGAAGGTGTGGAGGTCAGATGTATTGCAGGGAATAAAATTGTTCCCCGCAATTACTAAGGATGAAGAGGAGACAGGTAAGAAAGCTACCTGTAAGACAGACAGGAAGTGTTCCAAGGATAGAGAGGACGAGGAAAAGTTGAGAAGAGAAGAGGAGTTAGAGGATGAGGAGTTGATAATGCAATTGCTGAACGACCGTCCACCACCTTATGCGGAAAATGGACAAGGTCCAAGTACCAGTTCTGCCCCTCCGGCATCGGTACAGAACAGTGAAACCCAGAGTCCAGGAGCACCATCGGGATCTAAGGACCCGAGTTTACTGTTCACCCCGCAGATACCGCAGGTTAGGAGAATATATCCAGATGTGCCCGTGTTGAAACCAGCAGAAAATTATCAGCCGCAGATGCCAGGGTACTACAACAGTGATAACAGTGGAGGAATGATTCTAGATCCAACCGTAAGGGGCGTACAGAATGGTTACAACCCAACAATGGCACAAGCTGAATCAACTCAGTTTATGATGCCTCAAAAGCAGATGCAGGGAGGAAACGCTCATGCTCAAATGACGGGGAGTCAGATGGGCATGCCGGCAATGATGGCCCATAATATGGGGATGAACATGCCTCAGAATATGGGAAATGGACAGAATCCAGATGCAATATCACTGCCCATTACCGTAGGTCCAGCGGTACCTCTGTATAGTCAGCCTAACTTAGGTATGAGCAGTCAGGGACCAATGCTGCAGAATGGGACAGAAAGAAGGTGCATAGAAAACACTCCAGGGATAACTCCGATAGCGGCTCAGCCAACTGGGTCTGGGTCCCTGATGGAGTTTAGTCCCATATGTGCTCAGTCTACACTGGTGAGGTCGAGCCCCCCACTGATAATACCTTTAACATCGAATACTGAGAAGTTGCCGCAACCATCGATGGCAGTCGATGTGAATGCTACACTGATGGGGGTAAATGCGCAACAGCTGACACAGTGGTTCAACAGTCTAAATTCCACACAAAGTTCAGACAGTGGGAAAGGAGAAAATTACTTGAGTAGGATGAGGCTGAACATGGAAGCACAAGAATTGGTGGAAGGAAATATGGGTGTGAACAGGTTAGAGTCCTACACGGAAGAGGAGTTGAGGTATCTATGTCCAAAGATCACGAAAGAAGTAAACAAGGTACATAAAAGTTTGCAGGAAGTAGCAGACAGGAACGGGATTGACATAGGCAAGACGAAACACTTGAGCAGGAGCTATAGGTTGGATTTTGGGACCACAGATTTTGAACACATGAGATCAGCAGGCATGAAGGCACACCTTAGAGAATTGTTGCAGAGTGCCCAAGTGTGGAGGTGCTTAGACAAGTGGGAAAGCAAATGGGTAAAAAGAAAGGATAAGAGGAGGGACAGTGCTACAGAGCACAATGAGAAAAGACCGCAGAGTAGTGAGACAGTAACTATGTTACCAATGAGGGAGACAGCAGGGGGAAAATTAGTACATGTACCATGGCACAGGAGCGATATTCAGTCTTTTACGAATGATTTTCCCAAACTGAGAGAGAAGCCGATTGAATGGTATCAACAGACTGATAGGTTTGTGAAGCTTGCAAAATGTCTCTGGGAAGACCTGAACACTCTATTCGAGATTGTGGTTCCGGCAGATTTGTGGGAGGATTGCAAAAGAGCTGTAGGTTGGCCGACAAGTGAACCAGAGAGAGACAGAGAGACGGGTGCACCATCACCTATGGTGATGTGTCTGTACTATAAGGTGATTGAGCATTTGAAGACGAAGGTTGCCGCGAAAAATGTGGATTGGCAGAAAATTGATCGAACTGCCCAAGAGGCTAAAGAATCGATTCATAGTTACTATGAGAGGTTGTTGAAGGCGTTCAAGAATTACAGTGGCACGGAAGCAATCGAGGCGAAGGATATGCTTCATTTTGTGTTCAGATTTGTAGAAGGGCTGAGACCAGAGATAAGTCAGATGATAAAATCGCATTTGATCTGCTGGCAGTCGAAACCGATTGATGAAGTCTTGACTTATGCGAAATACTGTAGCGACGAAATTGAAGTGAAACAGAAAAGGCTGAAAGAGAAGGTGATGATGATGCAGCTTAAGGCGGCTCAGACAGGCTTGCAAGGTCTGCAAGGACTGCAAGGGTTGCCAGGGATGCAAGGGTTCCAACAGCAGATGCCGCAACCGCAGCCGCAGTTGCAGGGAAACATGGCGTTTCAGCAACCGCAGCCGCAGTTGCAAGGAAACATGGCGTTTCAACCACAGGCCAGAGGCAGAGGCAGAGGAGGTTTTGTGAATAATGGTCCGGATTTGAACACTGTTGTGACGGGTGTGCAGGCAATGAAGAAGGTGATGCTGTGTCACGCGTGCGGAAACGTAGGTCATTGGAAACGCGAGTGCCCGATGGTGGTGCAGGAAGGTGCAGGTGCAGGTGTAGGTGTTGGTCAGCAAAACAATGATGTCAATGCATTTCAGACAATGAGAGGACCAAAAATGAGAGGTCCAAACCCAAATTTTCAGACCATAAATCAATTGCAGGGATTACAACCTATGCAGCCGCAGCAGATGCAGATGCCCCGTGTGCAGATGACGCAGATGCAGCCGATGCAACAGCAGTTACCTATGGTACCTAATCAGCAAATGCAAATACCTTTGGCACCAATGAGTCAGCAGCAAGTGATGGTTCCTCCACAGGTAACGGGTCAGGTAATGAGCACAAACGGCACAGTACAACAGTTCCCATTACACAGTGAGAGCGGAATAAACAACGTATGGGAGAGTGAAAGCTCAGAAGAGGAAGGAGATTGTGTGCTTGCGGCATCTCTAGAAGTTGATCAAAGGGGTCCGTAAGTAGAAGGAAGAGTAATGGGTCATCGTGTCTCATTCTTGGTTGACACGGGAGCCACACGTTCAACTGTTAAGAGTAGTGAAGTACCAAATTTGCCACTCTCAGGGAGGACAGTTCAAGTGGTAGGAGTAGCAAACAGACATCTGACGAACCCAATAACGGATCCGGTACCAGTCAACATTGGTAACTATCAAGGGGTACATCAGTTTGTGGTATGTGACTCAAGCCCGATTGCACTGTTGGGAAGAGACCTATTGTGCAAATTGGGTTGTTCGATAATGTGTTCGAATGAGGGAATAACAATACAGACGAGCAGTGATGGGGAAGAAGAGGACAGTGTAGAGGGTGATGAGATGGAAACAGTTGACGAAGAGTATCCTCTGATTTGTCTTTTACCGATGATAACTGAAGAAGATATCCCAGCAGAATTACGGGAAACAGTCGGAAAGGAAGTGTGGGACATGACAGGGAAAGAGGTGGGATTGATGAAAGGAGTGGAACCAGTAAAAGTGATGGTAAAGCCCAATGCGATCTTTCCCCAGACCCCACAATACCACATGCCACAAGATACCCTCATGAAAGTTGCCCAACTTATTGACGAATTCGTGAAGCAGGGAGTACTGAAAGAAGTATTAAGCAGCCCATGTAATTCACCGATAATGGGACTAATAAAGCCAAGTGGGAAAGTCCGACTCGTGCAGGATTTGAGGAAAATAAATGACATCATAATAAAGTGCTGTCCTGTGGTACCGAATCCAGCTGTGATAATGTTTCAGATCCCTTGCGATGCTGAGTGGTTCTCAGTCATCGATTTGTCACAAGCATTCTTTTCTGTGCCTCTTCATGAGGACAGCCAATTCCTCTTTTGTTTCAAATTCCTAGACAGAGTATACAGTTGGTGTCGAATTCCTCAAGGGTTGTCTGAGTCACCGTCGATATTCAATCAGGTTCTAAAGAAAGACTTGGAAGAGTTAGAATTGCCATTCGAGTCAACCCTAGTACAGTACATTGATGACTTACTAGTTGCATCAAAGACAGAAAGTGGCTGCACAGCCGATACCATTGCTCTGTTGAACCATTTGGGAGGGAATGGACACAAGGTGTCTCCTTCCAAACTGCAGTTCTGTCAGAAGAAAGTGAAATACTTGGGTCACCAGATAGAGAAAGGATCACGGAGAATAATGAAGGAAAGAATTACAAGTGTACTTCAAATGAGTCCACCAAAGACAAGGAAGGAGGTGAGGAAGTTTTTGGGAATGGTGGGATATTGTCGCCAGTGGATTCCCAACTTCTCGACTCTAGCGAAGCCTTTGCTGAAATTGACCCAGAAGGATGCCTTGGATCAGATCGAACTGAAAGGGGATGAGATGGATGCTTTTGTTGAATTAAAGGAATGCATGTGCAGGGCTCCAGCTTTAGGTATGCCTGATTACACGAAGCCTTTCACATTGTTTTGTCATGAACGTGATGCATGTTCTTTGTCTGTCTTGACTCAAGCCCATGGTGGCGTAAACAGACCAGTAGCCTATTTTTCAGCTACTCTGGATCCTGTTGCAGCAGCACTCCCAGGGTGTTTGCGCGCCGTAGCAGCAGTTGGTATCAGCCTCACTCAGAGTGAAGGAATAGTGATGAGACACCCAGTAACAGTCATGGTCCCTCACTCAGTTGAGATACTTTTGACCCGCTCCCGAACGCAGCACATGACTGGAGCAAGACTCACAAGGTATGAAACGACTATTCTGGGCTCACCGAATGTGCAGCTGAAAAGGTGCACTACGTTGAATCCAGCTACCTTGCTTCCTGGAGAACATGCTGAAATTGAGAACGCTGAAGGCGTCGAGCATGACTGCCTTCAGGTGACTGAATTTTGCACAAAACCCCGACCGGACATCAAGGATACAAAACTTGATGAAAATGACCAAATTCTTTTTGTTGATGGTTCATGTCTAAGAGATGGGATGGGAATTTTGAAAGCAGGATATGCTGTATGTACTGTAACAGGGGTCTTGGAAGCGGGATGGCTTCAAGGAGTCTATTCTGCACAAGTAGCAGAACTTGTAGCCCTTACTAGAGCATGTCAACTGTCTGCATTGATGAAAGTCACCATTTACACTGATAGCCAATACGGGTTTGGGATTGTGCATGACTTTGGACAACTATGGTCGCAGAGAGGTTTCCTGACTTCTTCAGGATCCCCAGTGAAGAACGGGGAGAGAATAAGGGAATTGTTACACGCCATTCAAGTACCAGCTGAAGTTGCAGTGGTAAAGTGCAGTGCTCACACGAAAGGACAGGACTATGTGTCTCTGGGAAATGCATATGCAGATCAAGTCGCAAGATTTTGTGCTTTGAACTGTATATTACTAAGGGATGATTGGAATACAATAAGTGAGCCAGAACTAGAACCAGCTGAAGCATTTGCCTTGAAGGTCATAGATACAATAGAGGAACTAAAAGCACTACAGAATAATGTCAGGGAGGATGAAAGAGATTCCTGGATTAAATCACAATGTATAAAGAGACAAGACGAGTTATGGGTTTCACATGAGGGAAAATTTGTTTTGCCAAATAGTCTCTTATCACAGCTTGCGCGGTTCTATCATGGGCAAGCTCACCTAGGGAGAGATGCCATGATAAGATTGTTCAAAACTGATTGGTTTAACCCCAGATTTCGTCAAGCTGCAGAGGCAGTTTGCCATCGATGTGTCACTTGCCAGCAGATGAACCCAGGAAAAGGAACAGTTGTGAACGCGAGTCACATTGGTAGGGCAAGCGGTCCTTTTAGTCGTATGCAGATGGACTTCATTGAGAAGCCTGTGCATGGAGGTTTAAGATATGTGTTGGTGATTGTGTGCATTTTTAGTCATTGGATTGAGGCATACCCCACACGTAGAAATTACAGACTTACAGTTGCCAAGCTATTATTGAGGGAGTTAATACCACGTTTCGGATTCCCGATCTCTTTAGAATCAGATAGGGGAAGTCACTTCAATAACGAGGTGATAAAGTTACTCTGCGAAGCACTGAACATTGAGCAAAAGCTGCACTGTAGCTATCGCCCTGAGGCATCAGAACTGGTGGAGCAGATGAATGGTACGCTGAAGTCGAGAATGGCAAAAATATGTGCATCGACAAATTTGAAATGGCCTGACGCATTGCCCTTAGTGCTAATGTCAATGAGAAACACTCCTGATAGAAAAACTGGACTGTCTCCGCACGAAATTCTCATGGGCAGGGCTATGAGACTTCCTGCAGTTCCCGCAAACATGCTTTTGAATATTACAGATGACATGGTGTTAGACTACTGCAAAGGACTGGCTGACGTGGTTCGCTCTTTCTCTCACCAGGTGGAAGCGACCACCTTGCCACCGATCCAAGGTCCAGGACACTCACTGAAAGCAGGTGACTGGGTCGTGATAAAGAAGCACGTGAGGAAGTCGTGTCTGGAACCCAGTTGGAAAGGCCCTTTCCAAGTGATCCTGACGACAACTACCGCTGTGAAGTGCGCGGGGGTTCCCAACTGGATTCACGCCAGTCACACAAAGAAGGTGCTGTGTCCCACAGATGAGGAAGTTGAAGCGCTGAAAATACCAGTGCCTGACAAAACAGTGCTGAGTGCTGAGAAAGTACAGAAGCGAACTGAGAGCGAACAAGCAGAAGCAGGAGAGAAAGAAATATTATTGGAGAACGAAGAGTCTGACTCGCTTGGGGAAGACCAAGGAGAAAGTTCAGACAGCGACGAAGAAGCTGCAGGTGACAAAGAGCCTGAAGCAGCTGAAGGTAGCAAAAAGCCTGAAGCAGCTGAAGGTGACAAAGAACCTGAAGCAGCTGAAAGTGATACAGAGCCAGAAGAAAGTAACGGTGACGAAGGGCTCGAAAAGGGTGAAAAGGCAGGAGAGCCTGAGCAGAAGGGGGCTTTTCCAGAAACAGACGATACAGGAAAAGAAAGAGAAAACGTGACTGATTCCCCTGAAGGTGGGGACAAAGAAGAGCAGAACGAGAAAGTTCAAACCTCTACAGAAAGGATCGCAGGTCCATCAAACGGACACGGTGCAAAAAGAAGACTAAGTATCTCATCGATAAAAGAAAAGGGTAAAGAAGGTTTGAACGAAGGAGGAAGGCCAAAAGTGAAAGAGAAAAGAAAGGAAGCGACTGTCGTGGAACAATCGTCAAGTGAAGAAAAAGACTTGGCGAAGGAGGAGAGTGCCAGCGAAGCAGAATCGAAAAGAGAAGCAAAATTGAAAAGGAAAAGGATACCAAACAGGAGGTATTCCGGTCCTGAATGGGCATATGCAGTAAATGATGATTGGACTGATGAGTTTGTATCTCTAAGCATCGAGAACGAAGAAGAAGAAGAGATACCAATAGAAAAGAAAAGTTTCATAGACTCTGTTGATTGAAACGGTAGTAAATGGTATTGCTTGCTGCAATCTAACGTGAGACAAACAACCAGCTGAGACATTGCTAAACCGAACTGAGACAAATGCTGCTAACCGATAAGTGACTGGCCTTTTGAAGAAGACGGTGTGAACATTGTGCTCGTTCAGCTTTGTAACTGAATTGCTAAGTAGTTTCATTTATAAGTGCTTCTAGCCCTCTGATTCTATACAGATCATGACGCAAAACAATAGAAGGAAATATTGTAAATACGTGTGTATAGGCTTGGTACTAACATGTGTACTAATAATAATGGCAATTGTGTTTGGAATGCATGGAAAGGGTGAGAATGAGACTATTGCTGCTTCTACTATTGTTCCTGTTACTTTCACTGAACTAACCCCATTGAAAAGACTAGCATTGGATGAGAGGCTCTTGCACGATAAGAAAGAGCTTTCGTATAACGTTTTCTATCGCTTATTAACAGAGTATGTTGAGACTATGGATGCGAAAGATTGTTATGTGTGTACCCAGATACCAACATCAGTAAAGGAAGGGGTGACTTATCACCACATGCCTCTTACATACGGGATTACATGTAGTATAGTAATGTCTAGGTTTTATGGTCAAATAATGTACAGTATTTTTACTCGAATTATGATGTTACATTTGCTTATGTTCCTATAATAGCGCAGCTAAGACAGACCGCAAAATATTGGGATTATAAAATTATGGGGGAATTTTTCGAGCCAATGCAACCTTTTGAAACGGCTCACGCTCATAGGGAGAACCTTACTTGCTCAGTCTCTGCTGTAGAAATAAGCTTTTTAGATCGCACAGATGATAGAAGGGCACAAATGAAGGCGAAATTAGAAAAAGAGCTACATAAGAGGACTTCAGTAGATAATTATGACTTTGCTGCTATAAAGACACAAGGGAAAATTGCTTTAGATGCTTGGCATGTAGGGAAATTTTGTATATATCGAGGTGAATCTTACTATGACAATATTTTTGTAGGAGCGAGTGAATGCAAACATACGTTTATCTTTAAGGCCAAATGGACATTCATGATGGACGGACTTGACCCTGTCATTCCAGGGGTGTATTACATTTGTGGGCATAATGCCTATTATCGTCTTCCAAAGGGATGGTGGGGAAGATGTTATTTGGGTATAGTGTTTCCAAAGGTTTATCAACTGGATGACATATCGATGATTCAAAAGACACCTGGATCCCATCGTATCCAGAAAAGAGAGACCGCAGCTGCTGTGGTAGGTGATATATTTGGAGCCATGATTCCTTCATTAGGAGTTGTGTTGAATTCTATCAAGATACGAAAGTTGTCTACTATAGTGGATAACATGTTGACAAAGTTTTCAGGTGCCATAATCCTGATAGATGCTGAGCTTGCAGCGGAAAGAGCTATGACTCTTCAAAATAGGCTTGCTTTAGACATTCTTTTAGCAAAGGATGGAGGCGTTTGCAAAATGATTGGTGCACGTCACTGCTGCACCTATATACCTGATAATAGTGTGAAGATTAAAACTATGCTTGCTAATCTAACAAAAGAAAGTGCAGATTTGAAAGAACTGAAAGAACCAGGAGTGTGGGAGAAGGTTGGAAAGGGACTAGCTTCAGTGGGACATTGGATTGGGGGAATTTGGAATGGAATATTATTGAAAATAATAGAAGGAATATTAATAGTGATAATTTGTGTATTTGGAATTTGGGGAATAAAAAGGGGAATAATAATGATTATGGAAAGAATTAAAAGAAGAAAGGAGGAGAAAATTATGAAAAGAATGGCAGAAGAATATAAAGCGCAAACTAGGGGAACTAAAAGGAAAAGGGAGCTGACAGAATTTTAATGGGATAAAATTTGTGGGCTAAATTTGTGTGATGACAAGTAGTCATCAGAGGAGGGATTGATGAAGCAGAAAATGAAGGTTTTGATTTATTAACGCATAAACGTAGTGCTGACATAATCATGTGTGACATTAACCGAACTAATAAAGATTGTACGGGGACAAAATGTGCCCTCAGAGTAGTTTGCCATCATTTATACGCGTGCTACATATAACGTGGTGTATTAGAATTGCACTAATCTGACATAATCATAAACGTATGCTACGATTTGCTTGTTTGAAATGCTTTAGCTTAGCATTACTTTAGCAGAGGCTTTGGCCTAGTTGCCTGGTCTCACGGTTTAGATGTTCGTATTTTTCCACTGTGCTATTAAAACGTGTATTTCTGCTTGAAGCTGTACTTTTCCACAGAAACTGTTCACATGCTTATCTTAAAGTTAGTGCCAGCATGGCATATTTTCTCTTTAATTCAAGGTCGACTTGCAGGTGCGGACAATGGAGGCTCTGAGAGTAAGCTAATCGAGAGACAATGTTGCAAATTGCGTACCCATCTCCAAGGATAATGTATGCTTAAGTAAAAGCTTGAGAACTGTCGTTTTTGATTGGTCAATTTGAAGCTAACCTATGAACCCTCCAATGGAGACCCTACTGGACTTGAACTGTTGTCTATAAAACCCAGGTGCACGAGAGGAAAGCTCTCTCTATCTTCGGACATCCCGCCATTTTGACTTCGTAGCTACTATGGCCCATTTTGCTGCGACGCCATTTTGAGAGACTTTTGATGCTTTCTCTAGTCGGGAGAAAGAGACTTTAATGATTCTTGCCCTAGAGACTTTAACTTTGATTTGTCCCTTTGCATGAAGTAGTAGTTTTACCTTGCCGCCGTGAGGCAATTGCCCCATCCACCCCTGCCCCTTGGTCCCGTTCCATGCTGATCGAGAAACGGTACCTGTGAGACGAAGACTTCATTGATTGCTGATCGGAATTGGTAATTATGAAAGGAAATTGTAAAATTGCATTGTGTTTCTTTTAGGTAACCAACTGCTGATTTTGATAAGGACCCTAGCTAGGAGTTTTCTAAATTGATGTTGCCAAATTGTTTTTCCATGAAGTCCCACATGCTGATGCTAATTTGAGGTTAGACGAGGATTCCATATGTCGCACGATGCAATTTGAGATCTTGTTATGCTGACTAAATGTACGCAATTAGCCCATTACAGAATATCGTATTAGTGCTTTGCATTGCCACTATCGAATGCCTTGTGATTCAAATGCTACATAGATTACACTTGTTTCGACGATATGGACAGCTATTAATGTTCATTTATGTTTATCATTTGGTGTTGAGACACATCTATATCGTGCTAGCTTTGTTAATATAGGGAAATAAATTCACTAACTTTGCAATAAACTGGTGTGGTTATTCCTGGCTGAAAGGTCAGGGTTCGCCGAAATGTATTCTGGATTAATTGTTAAGTGTTATGTTGTTCAAGGTGTTGCTTATGTTCGTTATTGATTATCGATTTAAGGTGATTGATCGATTAAGAGTACAGAGAGTTCCCACTTAGTCAAAAGATTCATCGACCTAAAGAGCGTCCGAACGCAGGTAAATTGTTACCACGATCCGCTCTATCAAGGGACATGGGATTTAGAGTTAGGCGGATGGGATATCCGTCACCATTGTGGCAGAGGAACTTCTCTGCTAATGTCTAAATCAGGCCCTAGGTTTCATACCCAGACTATCAATACATATCCTTGTGACTCACACATGGAGGGAGAATGCCCCTTTCAAACCTCCTTTACTTGTGGATTGCAATTTTCAAAGTAGATATTGCAAGTCAGAAATTCCATTTACAATGTTCCTTTAGTCTATTGTGATTTTGAGTTTTGCACTTGAAAAAAAGCCAAATGTTTTGTACGGGCAGTAATGCAAGAGCAAATAATTTTAGTACCTTAGTAGGGCTTTTGTCTACAGTAACAATCATTATTGAGTTGATTTTCAGATTGTCAGATTCTTATCAAGAGAAATACCCTGCAACCGTCAGCATTATGTTCGATCGACTGCTATACATTTGGAGAAAATACTGAATGCATGTTTGGCTTTCAAAACAGTCATAAAAGAAACATTGCATTACAGAGTATTTCTCGTTAAATTCATTATTTCAGACCCCTCTTGGGAGGTCGACGTTAATCGGCAAGTATTTTCCATCTATAAAACTTAAAGTAAAGCATTTATTAAAACATCTACAAGTTGGTCTTCCTTAGGGCATATATGTAAAAATGCGCTTTCGAAACTTAGGAGCAAACGGCAAATCAGCATTTTTAATGCTGCATAAGTTCCTTTGTGTTGTTTTTAAATTAGTATCATACATCAAGTTTATGTTAATGGTTTTTAGACATAACAGGAACCTTCAGCTGCAGTAGTATTACTTAAAGTAGTTAACCTACTTCTGCGGCAGCAGCAGACTGTTATAAAAGTCACAGCTCTTAAGCAGACGTTTAATTGTGTGTGCGAGCGGTTGGGCCACGCAGACTGGGAGCACCGTGGAAGGTTATCGAAGACACTATAAAAGGACTAGTATTTTTAAAGAGATCAAAGTGTATTTTGTTTGACATATAAAATATGATCGTTTGGCCCTGTTTTACATAATTTATTTGCAAGAATAGCAGCCCCGTGAATCCCTGGGGCTTATGATACAAAATGCAAAGAAATCCACAAACAACCATTGCTCTTGAATTACGTGGCACTTTTTCCAAGATATTTAAAACAATTCTAGTTGTTCGTGTCTTGAAAAGCTTTTGTTTGGAAATTGGACAGTAAATTCTCGAAACTGCATTTTGTAGTTGCAATTGTTCATCATGAGTGGAAGCGTTGCAATAATGTCCTCTACCATTTAACTATCTACAAAAAGATTTACATGTGCCATTAAAACTGGTCCAGATAGTTGCATCATTGTAAAGATGAGTGTCCCAGAACCGTTCTGTATGATTCTTTCTAGTCCCGTGAAATGCAGCACCCCCAAAGTTTTTGAGTCGTTCGTTTTAAATGTTAAAGCAGTTCAAAACAGCTCCAAGTTTGTTTCCACCAAACGACATTACTTTCTGAAATAATTGTCCGTATTCCCAATGTCCTTCAATATAAAAGTAAAAGGAAGAAATGAGTACTTTCAAAAGGAGGTTCTAAGTCCCTGTAGCAAGGTCCTGGCTACATCAATGTTATATCTAGGTTTGCAGAATTCCAATTTTAATACCTTAAAATCCACTTCCTGGCATATTCAAGGTAGAAATGATACAAATGGTAACATTATGCAACTGTCAAGCAAGATTGCGAAATTTTGGGCTGTTGTCGAGGAGGTTAGCTCATAAGGGCTAAAGGGGAAAAGGAGAAAGGGGATGGTGGTGGTGGTGGTGGAGAGGAAAACAATTATTTCAATCCATGCTGGTAAAAGACTATCTTGATGCAACTAATATACTCAACTGCAAGCCAGTCATTATCGAAAGTGCTAAATCTCTGGAACTTTTTCTAGGCCGAACCATAATCTTTGACAAAAAGCTACCCAACACCGATTCAATTTACTACAAGAAACCAAACCCCTCATCGGAATTGAAATCTTCAAAAGTGTAGTACAATCATTATTCCCTTAAAGACGCTGCTATGGCAACTTCCTTCAGACTGGCATTCTCAAAATCCATTTGGCCCTTTTTGGCTCTTTTTTTTATTTATTTAAAGCAGCTTCAAATGTCACAGCTGGTTAGTATATGACTCCAGCAAATCAGACATTACCTACTTTACCTTATCACTCAAAGCCCTTTAGGGCAATGAAAAATGACAGAGCAAGGACTACTGCTGAGAAGAAAATAAGGTGAAGAAAACAGACACTGCTATGGAGAGAAGACAACAGCTGAAACTGCTAAGGCAAAAGGGCAGACAGACAGGAGGACAATCTTGTAGAGGGAGCTAGGGACTATAGAAGTGAAAACGGGGTTGGGAGGGCTAGGCTGAAACAGCCAATTTAGAATAGAGGGGGTAAAACACGACCTTAAGGGCTAGGAGCAGAGAAAACAGAAAGGGATTTGTGTGGAATAAAGGGCAATAAACGTTTGAGTGAGCAATAGGGAAAATCTACTGATGAAGCATAACAGGGTTGTGAGATACATGAAAGGGTGAATGTACTTCTGGATGAAGAACGTAAATGCAGATAGAACAATTAATTTCGGGGAACAACAGGATTAGCAGAGGTTGCAGAGAGGCGATGAAGAATAAAGCTGAATAAACAGGAACTTCTGATGGAGGCAAGGGATGGGCAGGCAAACAAAAACTACTAGAGGAAAGAGAAAAAGCTTGGCTAACAGGAACTCTTGATGGAGAGATATAAAATGGAGGGACAGGAACAGTTGTTTGTGAGAGCAACAGGGAGAGTGGGTGAGAAAGGTTAATTGAGAGGAAAATCGAGAGAAGGAACTGCCGATGGAAAAATATGATCAGGTAAGGGAAAATAGAGTTCTGATAGAGAAAGTGGATACAGAGATAATAGGAACGTCTGACATAGAGAAAGCCAGTATGAGATATAATAACTGACTAAAAGATAAGTATGGATGGTGTGAACTGCTGAGAGAAATAAAAATAAAGAACTGATTGGGAGATATAAAAGGTTGAGACAACATAAACTGCTAATGACGAGGGGGTAAAATTAAATACAGCAAGGAAATGTAGGCGGTGTGTGACTGCAGAAGAAAAGAGGAAGTACAGTATTCTGAAGAGGATATGAACACTGAAAAACACGCAAATCACCTGAGCAACCCAAAATATTTTTAAACTGTGAACAATGAAGGCTAGGCTATAGAGTGGGGATGACAGGAATTCTGGTGGAATCCTCCCTTCCGCCCCCCCTCCAAGAGCCGCACAGGTTGTCCCCTTAACTGCCTGATGCAAGGACTTAGTTCAGTGCACCAACATTGAATTAGGGAGGCCAGTTTGATCACAACCCTGACATGGACCATCTAAACAGTCTTGCACATCTAGTGTTTTTAGGTTACGATCAGTCGTTTCAATTTCAGGGACCGAGTAGCAAATCAAATACTCTTTCACTTCTAAACAACACACTAAAAAATGGCACTCAGAGTCAGGGAAATGTAGATTAAAATATTTAGTTCAATATCCACTAATACAAAATTAAGAGCTGTTAGGCATGTTAGGATCAGAAAACACAAACAGAAATCTTTTCACACTTTAGAGCGCTCTACGCTTATTTGCAACCAGAAATCATAATTTGAAGGAAAATTTAAATTAGGTTGAATGATTAATAGCATTGAGTAGTTATAGAAATATCATAGGCATGTTTTGGGAATAAAATTTTGCACCAAGCTATGTAAATAAGTCTTTAGCAATGCAAAGAAATACAATGATTCCCTTCTATGTTTAGTACTTGATTGCACTACAGCTAATTTTGTTCTTTATAAATATCCATTGTAGGAATGTGGAGTACTATGCAGTGATGCTTTTTAGGTCTGACTATGTAATACTCTAACAATACCCCAAAAATCGTCCCTTGGATTCACAATAATAAATCATTAGCTCAGTCCTGGTAGTGTGGCGAAGAGCAGTTAAGCTTTATAAAAGGAATAAAGCATTTCATAGTACCAACATGGACGATAAGTAATTGACCCGACTCGAAAGAAATCCAACACCAATGTATAAAAATAGAGCAGATTTGTATATAATTATAGACACCCAAACAATGCAAATCAGTTACGTATAACCAACGGTCTGAATTTTAAAGTAGAAATAAAATCAGTGCATTTACAGCTGTTGAATCTCGCCATTGCGGTCAGTGGGAAAAGTCACTTTTGGCACTGTCACTTGCATGGTGAGCTCAGAGGAAGCCACTCATGGATAAGTGTGTGCATGTCCCAAGACCAAGCTACCACAATCAAACCAATTTTACCCGGCTCATGGGGCATGGGTGCAAAGGTGTACTGGCTGTCTTTCGTGCTGAACGTGGGGGCTGCGGATGCTGAAAAATGGTACTTGTGACACTCGGTCACTTGCAGGTTGAGTTTGGGGGAGCCCACTAGTTGTTAAGTTCTGGTGGGCTTTGGGACCAGGATTCACCAGGAGAACATCTCAACGTAGTCTTGGCGTCTTTGGTGTAGATGTGCACTTGTCTTGGTGCTGAATGGGAGCTGTGGTTGCTAGTTTACCACTTAGATGGTGCTGGTGAGGAAATGCCTGCAAAATTGTGAGAACAGAGCCACAGGTGATTTCGGTTGAAGGTGTTGTGGGGCGCCCTCAAGTTGCGGTGTTGAGTAAAGGTGATGATGACCAGGCTAGCTACAAACAAGCCTTGGCATGGGTAAGCTGGGAGAGAAACTATTGCCCATTCCTGAGGTCCAGTGGAATAAGGTAGTCAGCTGTAACTTGGCAGGGAGCTGGACTACACTTCTCACAATGCACTGCACCACCTGTCTTTGGGCAATCCCTCAGAGGGCCTTATGACCAGCGCTTCTTCCCTTGTGGTGAGTTCTTTTTACCTGTGGTATACAGGGGACTACTACCACTACCACTAGTTCAAGGGAGTCTGTCCTTGCCTCTTGCTGGGGGAAGTGGCCTTTGGTCCAGGACAAGCGGCAGTCGAGCAGTTCCAGGAGGTTGCCACAGGTTCAAGGTATCACGCCTTTTGTTAGTGCAGGTCCCTGTTGTCATCAATGCTTCTTCAGTCCTCTTGCTGCAAGTGGTGCATGGCTAAAGTTCTGGTGCCAGAGGAGCTTTAGTGGTTTTAGGGCTGCAAATGCAAGTAGCTAATGGGATACTATGCCCAGTGGCTAATCCACCACCTAGATGACCACATCCAGTGGATTTTGACACATTTTCTACCCAAAACACTCTATTCTGCCTCTTTATAAGATGACAGAAGTCTTCCTTGGGTGAACAGACCAGGATTCCCACCCTAGAGGTGTGTCTAGCCTTCTGGGGGTGTGCACCTCCTGACTAACTAAGTTTCTCACCTGCCACGTTCAAATGTGCCTGGGACAGCAGGACAGCTTTGTCCTCCACTGGGAAGCACTGCTTGCATAACAGAGGCTTTGAGCCTTTTGAAGCTCACTGCCTTAATGTGCCACTTCACTAGCCTTCCTTGGAGCAGGAAGGTGTGACCTCCTCCCCATCCAGGCCATTGTCCTGACTCCTGGGAGTGTTTGTACCTCTGCCCAGAAGGTCAGAATCCAGTCTTGGAGGCAGCAGCTGTGAGCTGGCAGCCAGGGCACAGGAAAACAGGAGTAACTCAGTTGGCAACCTCTTATGTGGCTTTATGAGTCCATGCTCTTGACACAAAATTCATGCCAGGGGTGAGACGGCACATTGTCTGATGCCAAGCATGACCCATTTCAGCCGTACCATAACAGAACTAGCAACCTTAGGTTTGCCCAGGTGCCAGCCCATGTTATCCTGGGGAGCATTGGTCACTTATGGTAGTCTTTAGTATGAAAGGCGTGCACTTCTATGTCCACACACTTAATATAATGGACCCTGCATCCTGGGCTCTGGAACCCTACCTTAGGGGTGACTTACAAATATTAATGGTTGTGCTGCGACTCTGCCACACATTATGTGGACACAGTTGAGTTCGAGAAGTTTGCATGGCTCCTGCAGTCTGCAATGGCAGGCCTGCTGTCAGTAATTTGCTTGGGTCACACACAGTAGACCACCTTTAACACCCATGCCCTAGGTACCATTGGTACCATATACTAGCGACGTATAAGGGGGTTAAAGTACTTGCCAATTGGAGACACCATTTCAGAGTTACCAATTTAGGAAGAGAGGATTGGTACTGGTATCTGGTTAGCAGGCTCCAGTGCACTTTCAGAGTCATAACCAACATCATCTAGAGCAAAATGTGAGGGTGACCATCCAAAAAGGGCACTTTCCTACATGCACATACACATTCATTCAAACTTTTGGCATAGCACTAAACATAATAGTAAGCAAGAGGTATCATAGTGAGCAAAGAGATAATGAAGGGACAAGGACTGGACTGCACTTATGAGAGGTGGATTGCACTTTGCCCATGTGTTCAGTTTTTCAATGCATGTGAATGTTCTGCTCCACATAATTTATTAGGTGGTACTACAATCTTTTAGATGCTGTATTCCCCACCAGGTTCTATAGTAGATGTATAAAAAAAGTCTACATTTATGAAATATGATGTGTGTATTTTAGTTGGCGGTCTCCACATGCGTCCTAAATCAGTGCATATATATAACTGGGGAAAAATACATTTAAGAAACCTGTGTTATGTGAGACTGGCGAAAAGAGAACAGGAGGGAGAGTATGAGAATAAAATAAGAGTTTTTATTCTAAGTGAATTACATTCTCTCCACTGTGGGGTACTTGCAGTGGAAGATTTAGGAGAATCAGTACATTTGATGTTTGTCTGATCAACATCTTAGTGGTGCTTCTAAGGATCAACTAGATTCAAGTGGGCGCAACTAAAAATTGTACAGTAATTTGTGGTTGGTATCACAATCAGGTGTGGGAACTCTTCATAAATGTTTAGAACTAGTGTCACCACCAAACCTGACTAGTGCTTAATTTGAGCTGGTGTTTTCTCGGCACTCAGCACTAGCACTTAATTCTCAGCATTAGCTCTAAATACTATTTGTCACATGTTGGCACTGTTTGGCTATTTTTTAGTTGAGCGCAACAACAGTTATTTAATCATTCACTATGCATCAAAAATGTCTAATAACTGACAACAATGCGATTCTTAGATGTTTGGGTAGCCTAGAATAGTCTGGTGGTTGGTAGTTGTTGTTAGTACTGTCTTTGGTAGCACTGGCAGGGGCTATGGGCAGTGCAAGCTGCAGTGGCCTCCTAAGAAGGCCACTTACTTGTTTTTACAAATTAAGGACTGGACCTGAGCCTCCTTTCCCAGTCAGCTGAACCAGACAATTGTTACTTACTGCTTCTGATGGTTCACCCATATCTAAATTGTGTATGTTTGAATTGCACTGTATCTGTATCTTCACCTTCAGTTTGCAGCTACTTTCCTGGGACAGGTGTCACTCTAATTTCTGGGCTGTGTTAATTGTCCTCTCATTTCATTGGTTGCTCTAACTTTTAATATCTTTGCTTGCTGACATGAAGGGGAATACTATTTCTTTATCTGGATCAGTTTGTTTTGCTTTTCTACATGTTTCTTTATCTGGGTTTGTTTGCTCTTCTCCATGCTCTGGGTTGATGAGTATGGTCAGGTGTATACATTTACTGCTTAATCACTTTCCTTCTGAGAACCCTAATTGTTTGGTTCACATGGGGCAGTGCACTCAAGCCACTGTCTGTCATAGTATCACATTTCAAAGAAGCAGTAAGAATGAGAAAAACAGCATGAACCAAAGAATCAGAAAGGCAACAGAGAGAAACAGAAAAGGGAAAGAAACAGCAATGAAGAGAAAAATGCAGAAAGAAGGAAAAGTAGTAAACAAGAGTAAAGAGAAACACAAAAGTAGAGCAAGAAGTGCAGAGAAAGAAGCAAAGGAGAAAAACAGGGTGTTGAAGAGAGTACAGAATGAAGACACGCAGACGCACACACACACTCTCTCTCACACTCTGCACATGCATAAACTGTAAACAAACAAGATGACTGCGCCACTGGTTTTGCAGTCTTCTTATACATTTTTAAAGCTCTTCTCACTGTGCCATGACATGAATGATGAAGACAAATTGATATTCACCACCTGAATGGGTTGGTTTGCAGGCTGCATCACACACGGTGCTGTTCACAAAGGGCACTGTCCTTAACGCTGCTGTCTGCCATAGTATCAGATTTCAGAGAAGCAGTAAGAATGAGAAAAACAGCATGAACAAAGAAATGGAGAGGTAACAGAGAGAAGCAGAAAAGGTTAAAGAAACACGAGGAAGAGAAAAATACAGAAGGAAGGTAAAGTAGTAAATAGGAGTAAAAAGAAATGAAGACGTAGAGCAAGACGTGCAGAGAAAGAAACAAAGGAGAGAAACAGGGCGTCGGAGAGAGTACAGAATGAAGACACACATGCATGCAGACACACACACTCTCTAATGTTCTGCACATGCATAAACCCTAACATCTCAGCACTGTGAATTAACAAGTGGGGTGGGGTGGGTAAAGCAGCCCAAGGGAGCCAGAGGATGGCAGGGAGAGGTCAAATGACAACAAGGATAAATTATGACGTTGCGGGCACACTGACGATGACATTGCTGGCACACTAGCGGCCTTGAAGAAAGTAAAAAAGAATTAACTCAGAAGCCCGCAGCATGTGGAAGGATACTGGGGCCAGCCATGGTTTGCCAACTGGAAGGAGTACTTCATTGAAGCTCCAGAAAACATCTGAAGCCTGAAGGAGAAGAAAGGAAGTACAATCTGATGAGGAAGTACAACCTGATGATGTGAGGATTCCTGTTGAACAACGACAAGCAAAGAAAGGTGAGTGACTGGAGAAGTCAGCCAATGGTAATTAATAGGAAAGCTGTGGCTGGGTTGTAAGCCTGTTAGTGGGCTGTAAGTCCCTTTTCAGCACAAGTGCTGTCCAGGTGAAACCTAGAAAAACGCTGTGATGTGGTCAGTGCTGGCTGCTTCATAGTGCTTTTCATTCACCCCTTCATTGTTAGTGTTGCCCCTGATGTCCTTTCTCATTCCATGTTGCGCCCCACCCACTCTTCAACTCCCAACCAATAAAAAAGCTCTATGATGATACGGTCAACACTGGCCACATCATTGCACTTTTAATTTTTTTAATCCTTTCATCTCATAATTTTGTGAATATTTCCAAGTGTGCAAGGGGCACTAAGTGGTAAAACAGACAACCGCAGTGTCTTCTGATGCAAAGTCACTGCAGGCAAACCCATTGTATTAAAGCTCTAACTCCTCATGCTGTACTTGATCTTGATTTTGTTGTGGCTTAACTCTTGGTCCCTATGAGTTCCATTGAGACCTTCAACTTCAAGTATGAGGCTGCTGAGTAGGGAGGGCTTCAGATGAACTGTAGAGGAGAAGTGCGCATCCCTCCCTCTGGTGGGCACCCCACTGAGGCTGCTGCAGGCTTTCAATGGACAGTACTCAGTCGCACTGTTGGGTTTGTAGGGGGTGATGTTTTTATCCAACCTCCTTCCTACGTCCCAGTGGGAGGAAACTGACAGAAATATCACTTAGTGCAGACTTCTTCTGCTAAAAGCCCCAGGACTAGGGCTACTGATTGTCCTTTTGCTATGGTTCAGTTACACATTATGTGTGAGATGTAGGCACTAACCCTTTAGCAGCCTTGGGGGGATGAAAATGGCAGTGGCATGTTAAAAGATCTGACAACAAAACCGAGTAATGACCGAGAGACCAGTCTCTCTGTGCACTGAAAACTGTGTGTGGTGCTTCAGACGCTCTGTGTGGCTGCCCTTTCCCAAACACCTGTGCATCCCATCAGTAAAGGTCACTTCGAGTCTTGATGGCCTTGTATTCGGGGTATTTAGGAGTATGGATGCTTAATTTTCATTCACTAACACGTGTGACTTAAGTCTTTGACTGAAAATTTGCGCACAGTTTTAGGTTAAGTATGCCAATGCTGCTTTAGGACAAAGATGATTTGTATTGTAAACATGACAGTAAACCTTAAAATATATGAATAGCGCACTCATTTCTCGTAAAGAACCTGCAGTGTAACATCTAATGTTACCTTCAAACCCTGCACTATTGAGTGCAAGCATCTCTGTAACTTTATCCTTGCATCTGCACCCTCCATGCACCAGAGTGAAAGGTTTGTGCTGTGGTGAATGATTTGAGAACACAACAAAAGGGAAACACAAGGCTACGGATAATGCTGGGGAATCAGGGAAAGCAGAGAAACAGGTGAAACATGGTGGAGAAAATTACACCCTGGAGGACATGAAGGGCTCAATTGAAGAATTGGAGGGATTGCTCACTCAGAAAGACAAGGGGGATTGATCATGATCATTAAAATTAGAGCGCATGGATATAAAATCTTACTTGGTTCAACCAAGTTCCAATTCTTGTCAAATGCAGCTGTTAGAAATGGCTCTCTAGATGGCAGAGGTATACACCCTTGTCTAAGTAGGGACCACAATCCTAGTCAGGGTAAGTCACACACAGTCTAAATTATCCTGTGCCTATCCTCTAGTAGCTTGGCACTGAGCAGTCAGGCCTAAAAGTATTTGTGCAATAAATCATGCAGTAACACAGTACAAACACCACAAAATACACCACACAAGATATTTATCTGAGTAATTTAAGGTCAAAACGATCAAGATTTGAAAAGCACAAGTTAAATTATCACTTTTGCAATGATAAGAAGAGTCTTAAGTCTTTAGAAATCAACAAATGTCTCTTGTATGCACAAAGTACCTGGTATGTGTGAAATTACACGCATGAAAACCGCAGAGGAGGAGATGTGTGGCAAAAGGAAGGTATGCATTGGATTTTCCGATGCAGCACAGACGATGCGTTGATACCTCCCGTGCTGCAAGGCCTTTTCGTTGATTTCCGGCACGCAACCTGGGATCCTCACTGCGATGTGGGGTCTTTTGATGCCCAGGGACGATGTGTAAATATCCTGGGCATGCGGAATGAAGTCACAGGTGCTGCGTTGATCCGGTATGGTGATGCGTTGAAGTTTCTGTCTTACGGCAGGCCCTGTGTCGATTCCTCATGGAGGAAGACGGGCTGGGTCTTTCCGGCTCAGCAATGTGTTCATCCGGTGTGGCTGTGCATCGAAATTCTGGTCGCAATGCATGTGCTGCATCGATCTCCACTCGTGGAGCCGGACTGCGTCTGTCCAGTTCGGCGATGAGGCAATTCTTTCACTGCTGGGCAGGCTGTGCGTCATTTCTGGCAGGCTGTGCGTTAATTTTTACTGCACAAGGAGTTTCCTTGAAGAGCAGAAGTCTGTTTGGCCCTGGCACTTCAGGACAGGATGCAAGATCAATTCAAGCCCTTGGAGAGCACTTCTCAACAGAGTCAGAGGCCAGCAAGGCAGCAGGGCAACAGCAAGGCAGCAGTCCTTCACAGCAAAGCAGTCTAGGAGAGTCCTTTGGGCAGCAAGGCTGCTCCTCTTGACAGGCTGCAGGATCTGGTTCAGAGTGTCTGTCCCAGGAAGTGTCTGATTTGGTGGGGTCAGGGACCCAGTTTATATACCCAAAAGTGCCTTTGAAGTGGGGGAGACTTCAAAGAGTGGTTTTGAAGAGCACAAGGTCATCTTTCAGTTCAGGTCTGTCTGCCAGGGTCACAGTAGGGGCTTTGGCTGTCCATTGTGTGAGGGCAGGCCACGAGCCTTTGAAATGTAAATGTCAGGCCCTCCACCCTTCCAGCCCAGGAAGACCCATTCAACATGCAGATGAGTACAGGTGTGACCTAGTATCCTGTGTTTGTGGTTGTATGGGTGAAATGCACAAGAGAGCTGTCAAACAGCCTAGCCCAGACATGGATTGGAGACAGGCCATAAGGCACAGATGGATTTTAAGTACAGAGAAATGCTCACTTTCTAAAAGTGACATTTCTAAAATAGTAATATCAAATCCAACCTCACCAATAAGCAGGAGTTTGTACGGACGGCTGCCCACTGGGGATGCTGCTGCTGACAGTTGTTGTGGCTGCGGCTGGGCAGGTGGCAGTGCTGGTGGTGGAGCTTGCGGCGGTGCCTGCGGCAGGGATGCTGGCGGTGCTGGCCGTGGTGCAGGTGCCGGTAGTGGTGGAGGGAGGCACCAGCCCGTCTCCTGCAGCCTCGGATGGCTGCCCACTGGGGATTCTGCTGCTGACAGTTGTTGTGACAGCGGCGGGGCAGGTGGCTGTGCTTGTGGCGGTGCTTGCCGTGGTACAGGTATTGGGCTGTCGGTTCTGATGGTGGGCACCAGGCCCTCACCTGGAGCCTCCGAGGCCTGAAGTGCCTTGCCTTGGCTTTTCTGCCCCTTCCTCACCTTGGCAGATGCTGCTGGGACCTTGGCACTGGCAGATGGGGTTTTGGAGGAGGCCTTGTTGGGTGTGTCGTGCTCCTTGGCCGTCCTGCATGCTGGCCCCTTCTTCACCTTGGCAGGTGGTGGAATGGATTGGTCCTTTGCAGGGGTCGGTGGCACACTGGCTGCCCTAATCGGTGCCCCTTTAAACTTCTGGGACTTGCAGGTACCACATCGTCTGCCGACTTGGTGGCTGAGGTGCTGGCCGGGGATCTAGATACCCTGGCCCGAGGGGAAGGATGGGTGGGGGGCGAGGGGTAGGGAAGAGGTCAATGTTAGCCAGGAACAGTTTTTTAGACACACTGGGACGGGAAGACGGAGAAAGTTTGGGAGTGGAAGAAGAGGGAGTGGTTGAAGGTGGTTTCTGTCTGCTGAGTTTAGGTGAAGGTGCATGGGCTGGATGCTGTTGTGAGGTGGATGGCTGTTGGGTGGGTGGGTGCTTGCATTTGTGTACGTTGGGAGGAGGGGTCACAGACAGTGAGAGAGGACACAGGGGACGTGTACATGGTTGTGGGGGTGGTGACTGCTCGTGAGGGGTGTGTTGTGATGGGCATGCTGGTGATGAAGGTAGTGGATGAGGATGTAGTGCATGGAGGTGTGACTGGAGATGAGACTGGGAGGGAGGTGGAAGACGAGGAGGAGGGGGACACAGGGGAGGCAGTATTTGATGGTGTGTTTGCATGGGCATTGTGCTTGTGTGAGTGCCTGTGAAATGAAGTGTGGTGCTTATGTTTGCCTGAGCCACTTTTGTGTGTTGATTTGGGTGAATGCTGGTCTGAAGGTGTGCTTGGGATAGGCTGAGTTGGAGGGGATTGGGTCTGAGTAGAGGAAGTTGGAGGGGGAAGGCTAGACACAGGGACAAGGGCTGCCATCAGTGCTGAGGCTAGAGCCTGAAATGCTCTCTGTTGGGCCACCAGGCCAGAGTGAATGCCCTCCAGGTATGCATTTGTTTGTTGCAAGTGCCTCTCGACACCATGGATGGCATTCAGAATGGTTGACTGCCCAACAGTGAGGGATCTCAGGAGGTCAATAGCTTCCTCACTGAGGGCAGCAGGGCTGACTGGGGCAGGACCTGAGGTGCCTGGGGTGAAGGAGATGCCCACCCTCCTGGATGTGCGGGCATGGGAAACACGCTGAGGGGCTGCTGGGAGGGCGGTGCTGGTAGGGGGGGAGGCGGCTGTACCTGTTGTTGGGGTGGGCACAGAGGTGTCCACCACCACCAGGGAGCATCCATCGGAAGAGGAGTCAGTGTCTGTGGTCTCCCCTCCTGTCCCCATCGTGGTGCTCCCCTCGGCCTCCATACCACTGGTGCCTTCACCCTTCGTGGATTCAGCCTCCAGGCCCATGTGAGATGCAGCTCCCTCCGTCACCGGTGCCTCTGCTCCTCCGCCAGATGATGCTAATGCACACAAGGACAGGGTGACAAAACAAAAAGGGAGGGGAAGAGACAGAGGATGCACTTGATCAATGCCAGAAACAACACCGCCGTTGGCCTACACACAGGGATCAGCCCTATGCACTAGGCCATGCCCAACTACTTACTGAGACAGTCACCAGCCCATGCGGTGCAATGCCTAACGCCAGCATCTGCACACCAGATACCCACAGGATCCTGCCCAGTGGTAGATGGCCACTTACACCATTGGAGTAAGAGTGCTCCAGAGCCTGCCCAACATGGGACCTACCCTGCCATTACCGCCCTGGCCTAGGGGCACCCACAGCCCACATCCCCCACCCAGCTACCTCTTAACACACGCAAAGTCATCTTTCAGAATCTGTACTCACCCCCTTGTGGCTGCTGTGATGCCCTCATCCAACCCTGGATAGGCCACTGCCAGAATGCAGAACATCAGGGGGGTATTGGTGTGATGGGAACCCCTTCCGCGTTGGGAGGCCAGCCCCAGCTGGGCCTCCACCATCTTCTTCGTCCAGCAGCACAGGTCCTCCCATCTCTTGCGGCAGTGGGTGCTCCGCCAGTGAAAGACCCCCAGGGTCCACACCTCCTTGGCGATGGCACGCCAAATATCCTTCTTCTGGTGGGCGCTGACCTGGAGGGAAAAGACAGCAGAAAAGGATATTACTCACCCGTCCGGACCGTCAGACTCATTGTCCACCAGTTCCCACCCATGCCCTGATGCACATACACTGACCACCTTACATACTGCACTCTGGCCAGTACACCTTAGCACCCCCCAACATGTGGCTTACATCCACAGCACTCCATACATTTATGGCCCACGCATCATACTCACAGTGCACTCACCTGTTTGTCTGGAGGACCGTAGAGTAGCATGTACTGGGTGAGGACCCCATCCTCCATTTTCTCCAACTCCTCCACAGTGAAGGCAGGGGCCCTTTCTCCAGACAGATGAGCCATTGTCGCTTCCAGACACTGGTCACAGCAGCACTTGCAGTGTAGGTCCTCTCCTGTTGAAAGTCAGGTAGCAAGTGAGTGAATAGATAGAAAATGGCGGTCACGTCTGCGGCACTGCATACCGTCACCGCCGGCGTACATCGCCATTGGCTCCTGGAACCCACAGGGCCGAATGATAACCAATGCGAAGTTGCGCGGCGGTCATCGACCGCCTACCGCGACGGCGCACAACACCAGCGCAATTACCTCATTTCCACCTGTCCCTGATCACAGATCAGGCAGCTGCCATTTCAGGGGGGCACAGGGCCTGGCCCCTACCTAACTGCGTCACATCAGACATTGGCACATCAACTGACTCTTGAGTTCACATATTGCTTCTGTAAAGTAAATAAATCAAATTTAGTTCAATAGATGTGGAAATATGACCCTCTGCTCACCGTTCTCTTTCATAGGCTTCAACCGCTGAGGCAGCTTATGAGATGGGGGCATCCTCTGGTGTACAGACCCCTGGTGGACCTTACGACAATGGAGGACAGACACATTATCATCAGATACAGACTTGATCGTGCCACAATCCAAAAACTGTGTGCCCAATTTGAGCCAGACCTGATATCAGCTATCTGCCAGCCCACAGGAATCCCCCTTTAGTGCAGGTCCTGTCAGTGCTCCATTTCCTGGCAAGTGGTTCCTTACAAACAACAGTGGCCATGGCATCAGGGATGTCTCAGACAATGTTCTCAAACGTGTTGACCAGAGTATTGTCTGCTCTGCTGAAACACATGCACAGCTACATCGTGTTCCCACAGGTGGAGGATTTGGCCACAGTGAAGGCTGACTTTTACGCCCTGGGACAAATCCCCAACATCATTGGTGCATTGATGGTACACATGTAGCATTTGTCCCCCCCACCTGGAGAAATGAACAGGTTTACAGGAATAGAAAAAGCTATCACTCGATGAATGTGCAGATGGTGTGTTTGGCTGACCTGTACATCTCCCATGTGAATGCCAAATATCCTGGCTCTGTGCATAACGTATTTATATTGAGGAATAGCAGCATCCCATATGTGATGGGCCAACTCCAGAGGCACAGGGTGTGGCTAATAGGTAGCCCAAGGTACCCACCCAGTATATGTTGGTAAATGGGAATGGGGTTGTCCCTAAGGGTTAGTGTGTGCCTAACAGGTATCCCTTGAAAATTTGCAGGTGACTCTGGTTACCCCAACCTGTCATGGCTACTGACCCCAGTGAGGAATCCCAGGACAAGGGCAGAGGAACGTTACAGTGAGGGACATGGGCGTACAAGGAGGATTATAGAAAGGACCTTTGGTCTCCTGAAGGCCAGGTTCCGGTGCCTCCATCTGACATGTGGATCCCTGTACTACTCACCCAAGAAGGTGTGCCAGATCATCGTGGCATGTTGTGTGTTGCACAACCTGGCCTTGAGACGTCAGGTGCCTTTTCTGTAGGAGGATGTGCCTGGAGATGGTCTTGTGGCAGCGGTGGAGCCTGCAAACAGTGACGAAGAGAAGGCAGAGGAAGAAGATGTGGACAACAGAACAAACATAATACAGCAGTATTTCCAGTGACACACAGGGAAGAGACTGTAAATCCACTTAAAATTTCAGTAATCTGATGGACATTATACAAGGCAGCCTCTTGCCCTATGTTTATGGCCACTGACTGTTTCCTTTGGATTCTCTATTTTCAGATCATTGTGCCCCATTCTGGCTCCTGCTAAATGTCCTGCTGCCCACCAACGGTCATCCTGTAGTATATTTCACTGTACATATACGTTGCAATGCTTTGATAATGTTGTACTAATACATTTGTGAATCATTAGACTGACTCCAGATTGTTATTTGTTTCAAGGGTGTTTATTTAGGTGCTAGTAAGTATAGCGGTATGTGCAAGGGGCTGGGGTGATGGTGGAGGAAAGTCCATGGTAGAGTCCAGTCTGTTGGTAGTACAGGTGCATTGTCTATGGGGGCATAGGAAGGGGAGCAATAGCAGTTCAAGGTGGACAGGGTAACAGAGTGGGACAGAAGGGTGACTATCAGGAGAGTCCTATTTCCTGGCGAGGGTCTTGGAAATGTTCTCTGTCTTCTGCCTGGATCGCATGGACCGTTTGTGGGGTGGTTCTCCATCTGCAGGGGGTGGAGTGCTGGTGGCCTTTTGGTCCTATGGTGCGGCCTCCTGTCCACTAGCTCCGGCAGAGGTGGAAGGCTGTTCCTCGATTTGGCTAGTGTCAGGTGCCCTTTGTTGTGCCTCTGCCTCCCTCATGGTTTTACCCATGTCAACCAGCACCCCTGCAATGGTGGCCAGGATGGTGTTCATTTTTGTAAGGTGATCCCTGATCGCCAGGTACTGTCCCTCCTGCAGCCACTGGGTATCCTGCAACTTGGCCAGTATCTGGCCCATGGTCTCCTGGGAATGGTGGTATGCTCCCAGGATGTTGGAGAGTGCCTCATGGAGAGTGGGTTCCCTGGGCATGTCCTCCCCCTGTCGCACAGCAGTCCTCCCAGCTTCCCTGTTGTCCTGTGTCTCTGTCCCCTGAACCGTGTGCCCACTGCCACTGACCCCAGGTTCCTGATCGTCCTGGGTTTGTGGGGTTGCCTGGGGTCCCTGTAGTGGTGGACACACTGCTGATTGACGTGTCCTGGAGACAGTGGCATGGGCCTGCTGGGTGGGTGCTGTGCTGGTGTTTCCTGAGGGGGAGGCTCTGTGGTGGTTTGGGACTGTGGCAGGGGAACCGACTGCCAGAGGCCCCTAATGGGTCAGGTTGGTCATCCTGATCCAGGCGTGCAGAGCTGCTGTCGTCACTGTGGGCCTCTTCAGGGGGGGTGTTGGATGTAGCTGGCACCTCCTCTCCGGTGATGTTGAGTAGGGGTCCTGTTGGGATGCGAATGCATTGTTCATGTATCCGCGTGGGCCATATTGCGAATGGGTGTGTTTCCATCTCTGATTGTGATTTCCTTGTCGGCTTGTCCTTGTGTGAGTGGTGATTTTGTGGCCTGTGTGAGTCTCTCTATTGGGCATGCTGTGGTGATGGGTGTCCATGCAGGTCTGTGATGGGTGTCCATGCATTGTTGTTGCATGCAGGGCTTGGTATTGGGATGGGGGGTTGTGATGGTGGGGTATATGTGAGGTGGTGGGTGAGGGTAGGGGTATGAGTTTGTGATGGCATGCAGGTAGGGTGGGGGGATGAAGTAGTTAAGATTTGACTTACCAGAGTCCAGTCCTCCTGCTACTCCTGCGAGGCCCTCAGGATGCATGATCGCCAAGACTTGCTCCTCCCATGTTGTTAGTTGTGGGGGAGTAGGTGGGGTCCACCACCAGTCCTATGTACAGCAATCTGGTGTCTTGATACCACAGAATGCACCTTCCCCGTAGGTCGGTCCACCTCTTTCTGATGTCATCCCTTGTTCTTGGGTGCTGTCCCACGGCGTTGACCCTGTCCACTATTCTCCTCCATAGCTCCATCTTCCTTGCAATGGACGTCTGCTGCACCTGTGATCCGAATAGCTGTGGCTCTACCCGGATGATTTCCTCCACCATGACCCTTAGCTTCTCCTCAGAAAACCTGGGGTGTCTTTGAGGTTCCATGGATGTGGTGTGAGTGATATGTGTTTGGATGTGTGGGGTGATGTGTTGTGGTGTATGCTGTGATGTACGTGAATGGTGTATGGGTGAAGGTGGTTTGTGCCTCTGATTGAGTGGGTGCTCCTTGCTTGTCTCTCTGTGCTTGGTCTCTTTTTTTTTCGTTGTAAGTGGTTGTGGGTATTGTGGGTGTGTGTTTTATATTGGTGTTGGTGTGTGGGTGTGGTATTTTGAATTGTCCAATGTGATGTAGTTTTGTAAGTGTGTGTGTATTTTGAGCGCGGCGGAGTGTACCACCAATGGTTTACCGCGGTTAAAAGACTGTGGGTCGTGATACTGTGGGCGTATTCCTGTTGGCGTAACGGTGTGGGTTTTTCTATCGCCAGTTTATCACTGACCTTTGGTCTGGCGGACTTGTGTGGGTGTCTGTATAGTGGCAGATTTCTATGTGTGGGTCATAATACCCATAGCGGTATACCGCCACGGTCACAGTATGTTGATGGCCGTCAGCACAGCGGTAGGCGGCATTTACCGCCAGGGTTGTGATGAGGGCCTTATATCAGTTTTTAGTGACATCTCAACATTTACTTATTGCATTTTAATCGTTTTGACCTGCATCTTACCAGATACATATTATATATTTTTCTAAACACTGTGTGGTGTATTTTTGTGGTGCTATATTGTGTTCTTGTATGATTTTTTGCACAAATACTTTACACATTGCCTTCTAAGTTAGGCCTGACTGCTCAGTGCCAAGCTACCAGAGGGTGGGCACAGGATACTTTGGATTGTGTGTGACTTACCCTGACTAGAGTGAGGGTCATTGCTTGAACAGGGGGTAACCTGACTGCCAACCAAAGACCCCATTTATAACAATTATTCTGTGCTAAAGACCCCATTTTTAACAATTATTCTGTGCTAGAATGTATATTTGCTGCTAGGAATCGTTGAGATTTTAGAGTTTTTTTTAAATATTCTTATTTTAGTTTTTTTACATTTATGTGATATGCTTTTTATTGTGTCTGTTATGGCTTTTGTGGGCGAAATAAGGATGAAATAATGAAAAAATTATGTTCAAAGGGATTTTTGTGTGTTGAAAAAGTGCCAAATGGTGCATAACAGTGTTGAACATTAAGCCATGTTGGATCAGAAATGCATAAAATGTAAATAGTCCAACGGTATGACCTAGCAGCACTTGATATTACCCTGAGTGTGTTGCTGCTCTCAACTGAGTCCTTTACTCTGTGGCATGGGTTGTCTTGTCACATTATAGTGTTTGGAGTTTACATAGCGTACTCCACAAACTAGATCAACTTAGGAAGAATGAAGAGCTGTGTTGACTCTGCTGAGATTCTAGCCTTTGACCTTCAGCTTACAAGGTATTCTCCGCAGCTGTCACTAAATTCCCTGAACTCTTTTCCTAACATAAGCAGAACGTTTGCACAAAACACAGCTGTATCTATTATATTTGTAATTGCAATATTCAACCCTAGCATAATTCCTGACACTGTCACTTCCCAACCACAGGCAGACTTGCTAGACACAAGGGCTTCTGACTGCATTGGTGTGTTGTAAAGGCTCATGATGTATATTTTACTGAGAAATCGCCGCTCAGGCCCTGGTTCTATAAGAATGATCTGCTGGTTTCTTCTGGTCTGGTACCATTTATAGCACCCTAGTTAGACTTCTATGGCTGTATAACATTGATGAGTGCCTTGCTGTGTAAAAGTGATCTACCGAAACTTTCATGCCTGGTGCCTTTTACATCACCCTTGTCAGACATCATCTTGCCACCCCTTACTGTCCAGCAGTGATCTACTGGCCTCTTGGTACCTGGTACTGTTTACACCCCTCAAGGAAGATATTACCGCGCCGGCCCTGATGTAAAACAGCAATCAGCTGACCACTTCATGCTTGATGCCTTTAATGTCACCATAGTCAGCCATCATTGTGCCAGCCATGACTGTCCAATAGTGATCTGCTACCCTCTTTATGTCTGGTGCCTTTCATATCATCATAGGCATATCTCCCATCCGGCCACACGACAAAAACACATTGAAAAAACAAATATTTCTCGCATAGGTGAGACTTGTTGGAAACATGGCTGGAAGTAAAGACAATAACGCTCTATGGCGTGGTTAGCGTTGAATTCGTCACAGCGCTTTTTTAAATTTACTTTCAGACATGCTACACAGCAGCTGCACTGCTGTACAACATGGCTAAAAGCATTGACGCTACCAGTAGTTTTCGCATAGGCGAGACCTTTTTGCTTTGCCAATGCTTGTGACCTTTTCGCTTTGCCAATGCTTGTGTTTACATCTGTACAGCGGTCTTTTTTTTGTGTGCAGCTGTGTTTTTACCATTTTAGGCCTTGGGAATTTAGGTTTGCACCAGGCCTGCAAAGGAAAAGTTTTCTGGACAGTGATTTTTATAGAAAATATCCCATTATTCGATGTAACATCATTAGCTGTGCACCTTCCCAGGTGCAGAAGGCAACGATAGAATGGCAATAATCACTTTGCAATCTACATTAATATTTGCCAGGATTGTTTAGTATACCTGAGAATAATATAATTTTCCCCATGGGTGGAAAAATAATACGTGGCTTGCGGAGGTGTTCTCATCTCAATACTTTCAGAACATGTATTCATCTAGCCTCTGAAACTTGAAAATATTTAATGAAGTGGTCTTTGAACATTAATTATGGTCACACCAGCAAGTACTGTCAGAAGAACGATAGCAAGCACGACTTTTAGGAGAATGAAATGAGAGCGAATAGAAGTAGCACCTTCGAGAGAACATTCCTATCAGTATGGAGGCAAAGATTATCGTGCCTGGAGAAAGACCTAAATAAGAACAGAACGTATTTTGATTTTGCAAGTATCTTGGGGTCAATGAATAGCTTGAAATCCATCTCAGTAACTACATTTCGCAGAATATTAAAGAAATATAATCTTGTGTGGGGAACAGGTTTATGCTTTTTCCTCCAAGTGTTGGAGCTTTTCTTACCCGAGAATCCATAATCAGTGCTTTAAGCTGAGGTTTTATTTTGTTTCCACAAGAGAGGACACCTACAGAGAGTTTCGAAAGAACAAAATACAATGAAAATAGCTTCTCATTAATAACAAGCAAGCAGAAATATTGTCCCTGCAAACTTTATCCTTGCAGTACCTTTGAAAGAGGTTAGAAATAAATCTGCGAATAAGGTTGAAGAGTGTCCTAAATCTGGAGGTGGAAAACCTCATTTGAAATATAAGATTGATTTCGAGCACAGAAGGAGGTAACATTACTTTAACGTTTATATATTTGAAATTTAATTTGACAGGGTGGTTGGTTTTTTTTGCCATGGAATTAGTATCCCACTGTCAACTAATGGATATCATATCACATTGGGTCAGGACCTTTGGTCAGGCTAGACATGAAATACAAATTTAGAGGTGGCTTGGGTGTTCTCCAACGTGTACTTTTCGAGAGGATGTGTGTCAAATGTATCAAATGGTGCATCTCAACGGCTTGTGACCAGTAGTATCAATCAAATTTGTTTTACTTTAAAAGGCACTACTAAAAATAGAGGAACACCAACAGTACACACACACACACTCACAGAGCTGCCAATCGCAATTCAATCCAGAGCTGCTATATGTTTAATGGAATTGTAGAAATACATCAAGGCACACTTTTGATGGACCAGGATCTCACTTCTTCTTCTGTGGATACCACAAGCACATTTAGACAATGATGCTATATTTTTAATATGGCAGTATAAACATGAACTGCTATATTTTTGGGGACAGTGCCAAAACTGCTAGACTGTTGAAGCACACAACAATCACTTGTCAGCTGGGCTACCATATGCATATTAGATAGTACCAACTTCTCACTGGATGTTCCATTACATCAGGATGATAATCAACCCTACTAGGTATCAGGGTGATTTCTCTCAAGAGCATGCCCTGCTGTTCCTTGGTCAGTTACTTATCAAGTATGCCTTGCAACTGCCTCACTTCCTCCTAGTAACCTTGGCTCTCTTCCCAGGACCTGCATTCTCAATTTCAGTGCTTCTGGACCACTTTCTTAGGCCAATGCTGGCATACATTCCTAAACGGATAAGTGGGCCTTAGTATCCGCAGGTGACCACTGAGAATTTATCACCACATTGTCAACTAGCAACTGCATAATCAGGAAAGGGTAAGTAGTTACATTTTTCTGGACAAAGAGACCATAGGAAATTATGAAAATCAAGGCTAGCAATAAAACTAAATTTTGAACATTAAATACACTGTAAAACTGTCCAGACAGAAGCTGCTCTGTGGAAACAAGATTTTCCTTTGTCATGGTTTTACAAGTACCACTAGCCCTGAGTGACGTGACAGGCACCTAGTAGGCCTACTTCAAAGGAAAAGATGGGTATAAGAAGGGCACCCAAAACCACAGACTTTAGAACACTTCTGGAAACCAAGAGGAATCTCTGCCTGGAGAAGAGCTGAGGAAGAAGAGCTGCCCTGTCTGTGACTGTGCTTTGTGGAGTTATCCTGCAGTTGCTGCTTCTGCCAGAGTAAGAGGGCAAAGACTGGACTTTGTGTGCCTTCCATCCTGTGAAGCTCTCCAAGGGTGTTATTTAGAGCTTACCTCCTGTTGTTTGAATTTCCAGGGACAGCAAAGACTTCTCTCTGCCAGCACCTGGAGTCTCTGGAGAGACTCCTACTCTGCCAAGTGGTGCCCATTCAGTTCCTGGGACCCTGAAAGAGAAGCTGGCAGCCTAAGAGGAAGAAATCCACGCACAGAACGCTGTGTGGGGAAAAGATCAACGTGACTCTGATCTGCGGCTGAAAAATTGACGCGTCTCCGACTTCACAGCTGAAAATCGTCGCTCGCCTGGAATGCGACCCAAAGATCGACGCACAGAGCTGGAGAAACGACATGCAGCATCACTGATGGAGGCTTGTGAGATCGCAACCCGCGCTGTGTGGTTTTCGGATCATCGTGAAGCTGGATTTTCAATGCAAGTACCGCTGGGCATGTAAAAACAACGCAAGGTCTGCTCGGACCCGAGGGTGCTGACCGGATCCACTCATCGCTCTCCTGCGGAGAGATAAAACGATGCACTGTGACCCGACGAAAGGAGAAATGACGCAAAGTCTTGCTCGTGAGTGAAATTGACGCATCGCAAGCCCTTTTTGATGCACACTCACCCGTGCTGGGTTATTTTTGATGTATCTAAGGTATATTTTCATGCTAACAGTGTTAGTGTGTGTTTAAAACTACATGAAGACTCTTTTTGCATTTTTTGTGATAACTTTACTTCTGTATTGTGGATTTTTGTTGTTTTGGTCTTTTTTGGGTTACATAAATATTTTCTATTTTTATAAACCTGTGTTGTGTCATTTTGTAGTGTTTTCATTAGGTTACTGTGTGTGTTGGTACAAATACTTTACACCTTGCACTCTGAAGTTAAGCCTACTGCTCGTGCCAAGCTACCAAGGGGGTAAGCAGGGGTTAGCTGAGGGTGATTCTCTTTTACCCTGACTAGAGTGAGGGTTCTTGATTAGACCTGACTGCCAACCAAAGACCCCATTTCTAACACAACCCTTCATTAGTCTCAACATTGCTGCAATAGAACAAGCCATTTAGTGATTTTAATGTAGTGTTGACTCAAGCATCCAAGGTCTGATGTAGTTTAGGCACTGTCCCTGAATTTTTCCACTTAGCTTTTAGGTGCCAGGCTAATGTTTCTGTTCAACAAAGATGTTATTAGGTAGAGTGTGCAGATATAATACTAAAATCATGTTGATGCCATCTACAGGTACCTGTACATCCTTGCAGAAATCCAAGACTCTTTATCAGCCTGGTATAGAATACAACTGACTTAACAAAATAGCCTAATCTTGGCCTTACATCATGCTTATTCCCCACCTCTAAATAAACAACTGGAGGGGAAACATCTGTAATTTTTTTACCTAATTCCTGTTATCATCACTGTAAGAAGTTAGGTTGTTGGTTGACTGGTGTGTGAGTCGTGGTCAAGCAGCAACCACTCTCCATGTCAGGGCAAGGCACAAGTTCGCACTTAATGAACCTGTGCTCAACCCTCGAGTAGCTTGGCATCGAGCAGTCAGGCTTAACTTAGAGGCAATGTATTAAGTATTTGTGCAACACTTTAAACAGTGAAAAAGTGAAGAATGTCAAACATAAAGAGTCCCACACCAAGGTAGAAAAGAATAGCTTTCTTTCATAAAAAGCTAAGACCTAAACAATAAATATACAATCAATAGAACTGGAGATATGTCATTTTTAAGATTTTAGAGAAAATATCGCCAAAAGTCACAAAGCGGCAACTGTGGATATCTGATCATGCTGGGCCGGGCCAAAAGTTCAGTCCTACCACAATGGACCACATGCCAAATACAAGGGCTCATTTAGGCTCGCTGAGCAAAGTACTTTCAATCCTGGTTTGCTGAGCGTTGCAAGTGTCCGCATCAAAAATGTGCTGCACAGCCAAAGTGATCCATCAGTTCCAAGATGCAGTGAGACTGCAAAGCGAGGACCTGCATTGTCATTGAGGATTCCATTGATGGGGTTTGCTTTGCGAAGGCCAGCTTCAAGGATGGGGCACGTAGTTGGGGTGTTGCATTACTTCTCCATCGCTGTGAGGTTGTGATGTAGAGTCCGGTGTCATAGTCAAGGCTGAGGTCAATAAGGGATGCAAAGGCCTGCACCGATGATGAGTTGCACATGGTTGGTTCCGATAGCACTGCAAAAGTGATGCAGGCCTTTCCTATGGGTCCAATTCATGGAGCAGCGGCAATGCATCGGTTCTGCTCGAGTCTATAATATTACAGAGTGCTTACATCGGTTCCTCTGGATCTACAGAGGCTGGTGGATCACCTTAAGCCCACTTTCAAGGGCCCAGGAGTGGAGTGGCACCACTTGGCATGGTAGACCCACAGAGGGCAGAGTCCAGGTGCAAGTGCAAGGTTGTTGGAAGCCTTTTGTGTCCCTGAGGCTTCAGATCAGGAGGTCAGCCAACTAGTCCCTGGAGTCACTCTGGGTTCTATGTTCAAGAGAAACAGATACAGTCCTTCTCGCCTAGGCAAGAGGGCAGCAGGCAGCATGTCAGCACAGCAAGGCAGTAGTCCTTCAAAGAAGTAGTCCAGCAGAGTGGCAGTCCTCTCAGTAGTACAGTGGTCCTTCTTCCTGGCAGAGTATCCACAGGTCCAGATGTGTACTGAAGAGTCGGTGTCTGAGGTTCAGTATTTATAGCCAGTTGTGCCTTTGAAGTGGGGAGAAGCTTCAAGAGGCATGCCTTTGAAGTACATGTGTGCCCTGCCTTCCTGACCCTTTGTCCAGATTACCTACAGGGGGTACCCAATCCTTTGTGTTGAGTCAGGACATTTTTTCAAGTGTAAGTGGAGCTCAGTTCAGTTCCTTGTTCCTATCCTATCAGTGATGGCCCATCCAGTCACAACTAATCTCCCAATTGTGTGTGGTTGTCTAGGAGGAATACACACTGCCCAACTGTCAACTATACCCAGTCATGTGACACAGAGACAGGCTGCAGGCACCAAATACTTAAGGCAAAACAATGCTAAGTTTCTAAAAGTGTTGTTTTCAAAATTGTAATTTAAAATCCAACTTCATCATAATTTAGGATTTTTCATTACAATATCAACAACTCCAAACATTACCCTGTACTCTGCCTTCTGGGCCGTCCAGGGCCTATACTAGGGGTGACTTGGATGGATTAAAAATGAACGTTTCGGCCTGGGAAAAGTTTTATTTTGTCAGGTCAAAACTGCAGTTTAAAACTGCACAGACAGTCTGCAATGGCAGGCCTGAGACATGTTTAATGTGTTACTTAAGTAGGTGGCACAATCAGTGCTGCAGTCCCACTTAGTAGCATGTAATTTACAGGCCCTGGACACAGGTAGTGCCACCTTACTAGGAACTTACAAGTAAATTAAATATACCAATTGGGTATCAGTCAATCCAACATGTTTTAAGTTGAAAGCACAAGCACTTTAGCTCTCATTAGCAGTGGTAAAATGTGCAGAGTCCTAAGGCCAGCAAAAATGAAGTGAGTTGGAACAGGAGGTCTGAAAAAAAAAAAGTTAGATGGAAACCAGACCAACTATGTCAGGTCTGAGAACCACCTCGCAATGAGGCTTTTAAATGTTTGGGGGGAATATCCTACTTTCCTAACACATAAGTAACTGTTCACTAATTGGCACATTTCAGCTCACCGGGATATGGAAACAGGTCTTGTCCTCCTTCTGTTGTCCTGGTCTACTCCTCCTTAATCTTCATCTTCTATCACAATTCTCTAGGAACTACTTTTATCTTAATGTGCTCTCTTTCAAATATTCACAAATTGGGGTAAAGGAAACATGCAGGATAGGCTTATGCACTGTAACAATATTTTAACATTAGTTGAAACCTCCATCACAGTGGCTCCTATCAATGTTGTAAATGTTTGACAGATCCGTCAAACCTATACAAAGCTAACATTTTTCAAAAATGAAATCCCAAAGCAGGATTTTGTTATTAAAAAGTGTAAAACTGAAGGCTCACAGACCATGGGAGATTTCTTCTAATGTGATTCTATGGTGTTTGAGTCCTTATTGCTTTTCACTGCCCTTCACTGTTAAGTTTTACCTGGTGACAATGGACAGTAGAATGGTAAACCTTGGATGGTCTGTCAGGCAATCAGAGGAGTATGTCAGTACCAGGACAGCTCCATCATCAGCATACTTTTGTTCTGTCCACCTTTAAATGAGGAGGGTGAACCACGAAAGGGTACTCAACCGCAGTGATGGACTGCCCCCAACTCCAAACTCTAATCAGGGTCTAACTGTAGTCCCATCCTCACCAGTTTTCATCTTGTAGCTCAGTGTACATCCCTCTGTATTTTTATGAGTATGTTAAAAACATGATATTCCTGAGAGCATCTTCTGTTTTAATTCATGCAGAAGAAGTTAAAGGCCCTCATTACAACCCTGGTAGTCGGTGATAAAGCAGTGGTAATACCGTCAACAGGCCAGCGGTAAAAAAAATGGAATTATGACCACAGCGGAAACCGCTCAGACAGGCAGCCACTTTAACACACCGACTGCCATGGCGGTAGCAACAAGCACTGTGGCGGTAACTGCCAACAGCCAGGCAGAATACAATGCACCGCCCACAGTAATATGACCTACCTATCTGCCACATTTTCCGGGGTGGGACCAACGACATCAAAAGCATGGCGGAAACAGTACACAGAAGACAAAGGACTTACCTCTGAGATTAAAGGAAGAACCACGACGCCATGGAACCCGAGTTGCACATATTTACCATGATTGTATACCTCCTCATTCACTACGAACGTCAATGCCGCCGAGCACACAAGGGAGGGGTGAGGAAAAAGAGAGTGACACACACATATACAACATGCAACACCCACACCCCCAACACAATAAACACAAACAGATGCAGTAACCTTACATATACACCCCATACCCATGAAGAATAATGCAAGGACTAATGGAATTGATTAAAGTGATTGTAATAAGATAAAACACTAGAAAATCACGCTTCAAAATCAAAACAGTATATACTTTTATACAAATGGAGGGACATTGCCCAGTCCTCAATGTCCGTGGGCCACAGGGTCGCATCATGTAGGCCAAGGCCCCACTTGACTCCTGCAACAACACGGAGAGAACACTGCCGGGGAATCAGGTCAAAAATACACAGGCACCTCAGGGGGATGGGGAATGGAGGGGCACCTCAGCTAGAAGATGGTACTACACCACTGGTCCAAGAGGGGGCAATAAGCCCTCTGCGCTGTCCTGGGGAGTGCAAGGCCACAGTCTCTCAAATGGGTGGTTTGCCCACTGCTTGGTCCTGGGGAGTGCAAAGCCACAGTCTCTCAAGTCGGTGGTTTGCCTACTGCTTGGTCCTGGGGAGTGTAAAACCACAGTCTCTCAAGTGGGTGGTTTGCCCACTGCTTGGATCTGTGGAGTGCAAGGCCACTGTCTCTCAAGTGGGTGGCTTCTTCCACTGGTTCTGGAGGGGGCCTTGTGCCCTATGTGCTTCATCCTGGCAAGGAGGGGGTGAGTGGATAGCTTCTTCCACTGGTTCTGGAGGGGGCCTTGTGTCCTGTGTGCTTCATTCTGGCAAGGAGGGGGTGAGTGGATGGCTTCTTCCACTGGTTCTGGAGGGGTATTGTGCCCTGTGATCTTGGGGGGGTGCTAGGTCACAGTCTCTCACCTGGGAGTCAGACCCACAGGATTTGCCGGGTCTAGGACCCACTACGGCCCATGGAGTTAGGACTACACACTGCCCACCTACTTGCAAAGAGGGAACCCTGTAACCCTATCCTGCCTTAGGTCATCCAATAATTATAAACAAAAAAAGTCGGCAGAAAGGGACAAATAGCCTTATTACTTTAAGAGAACAGTGTTCAATTCTGATCTCTTGAGACAATATCTTTCCCTTGTTTATTTCAATTATTATAAAAAAGGTCAGGAGTGGTTATTCGGTGTCACATTCTATCACAAAAATTTATATATATACATAACAAAAATATGAACAAAACATTACAACAATTATACCAAAAACCTAAATATTAAAGAAGGGTTATGCCCCACATATTTTCTTTACAATGTGGTCACTAACATAAAATTTAAGTTGTAATCCACAGTAAACGCAATGGTTGTGGGTCTTTGCTGCACACAGCTGTCTAATACTTATTTATTTCCAAAGGTATCGTGTAGTGCATATCAAAGTTCTTAGTTATAGTCCATTAATTTGCAAGCCCACAATCTTGCAGAAAATGTGTTGACGCGTTTCGGCCTCCACAATCAGGGCCTCATCAGGACTGGAGAGGGGCAATACCGTCTCTTTTTTCTGTTGAACAGAGACCTACTTGTTGCTGGTCATATCTGCTTGTGTAGAGAAACTTTGGCCCGTAGTTTAAGAATCAGATATAATCATATGACCTCGGCTGGCCTGGGGGAGCAACTCTTAGCAGGACCCAACCTGGCGGCAGGAAACAAATCCACAATCTACCAGAAATGCCGTCTGTGTGTCTCTGCAGCTCTCACCAGGTGTGAGTGGATATGCTACTAGGAGGGTGGTGGACGAGGAGGAGGAGGAGGACACAGAGGCAGTGGGTGTTGGTATGTCTGCATCTGGATGGTGTTTGTGTGAGTGCCTGTGGGATGATGTGTGGTGCTTGGGTTTGCCTGAGCCACTCCTGTGTTTTGTCTTGGGTGCATGCTGGTCTGAATGTGTGCTTGGGATAGGTTGAGGTTGAGGGGAATGGGACTGGGCAGAGAATGGGGAGGCTAGAGACTGGGACAATGGCTGCCATCAGGGAGGAGGTCAGAGCCTGGATTGATCTCTGTTGGGCCACCATGTCAGAGTGAAAGCCCTCCAGGAATGCATTTGTTTGTTGCAAATGGGCTGCCAGCCCCTGGATGGCATTCACTATGATTAACTGCCCAACAGAAATATATCGCAGGAGGTCAATGGCCCCCTCACATAGGGCAGCAGGGCTAACTGGGGTGAGGCCTGAGGTGCCTGGGGCGAAGGACATGCTCACCCTCCTGGGTGAGCGGGCATGGGAAACTCACTGAGGGGCTGCTGAGAGGGTGCTGCTGGTACAGGGGTGGCGACTGTATCTGTAGTTGGTTTGGGCACAGAGGTGTCTGCCACCAGCAGGGAGCTTCCATAGTAGGAGGTATCACTGTCCGAACTGTCCCCTCCTGTCTCCGCTGTGGTGCTCCCCTCGCCCTCTGTCCCACTGGTGCCCTGACTGTTAGTGGATTCGGCCTCATGGGCCCTGTGGGATGCGGCTCCCTCCATCGTTGGTGCCTCTGCTCCTCCACTAGATGATGCTAATGTACATAAGCAAAGGGTGACAAAACAAAAAGTGGGGAAGAGAAAAAGGATACACTTGGTCAATGGCAGCAACAACACCACCGTTGGCGTACCCGACACACACACACACAGGGAACAGCTGTATGCACTAGGCAATGCACTACCAGTCACAATGCTAGTCACCAGCCCATGGACAGGAATACCTAATGCCAATAGCAGCATACCTAAGACCCACAGACCCCTGCCCAGTAGTGGATGCCAACTAGCTTGGTTGGAGGTGGTGTTCATCAGCCACTGCCCACCATGGAACCTACTCTGCAATGTCCGGCCTGGCCTAGGGGCACCCACAGACCCACATCCCCCACCTGGATACCACCCCACCATGCGCAAGTAGTATATTTTGAAACTGTACTCACCCCCTAGTGGCTGCTGTGATGACCTCATGCGCCCATCCAGCTCCGGATAGGCCACCGTCAGTATGCGGGTCATTAGGGGGGTCAGGGTTCGATGGGTACCCCTTTCTCGTTGAGAGGCCATCCCCAGCTGGGCCTCTGCTGTCTTCCATGTCCAGCATCTCAGCTCCATCCGAGGGTCCGCACGTCCTTGGCGATGGTACGCCATATACCCTTTTTCTGATGGGCGCTGACGTGCAGAAAAAGCTACATTGAAAAAGGTATCAGTCCTACCGTCCGGCCATAGCCCAGCATGGCCCTCACATCCCCTTAAGCACATACATTGCCTACCATACATGCATCACGCTGCCCAGAACCCTTCCACCAATCCCCCCCACCTGAGGCCTTCACATACACCACTCCATGCAATCATGCCCAAGGCATCGTGCTCACAGTGTACTCACATGTTGGTCTCGAGGCCCATACAGCATTCGGTACTGGGGTAGGACCCCATCCACCAGTCTCTCCAACTCCATAGCAGGGAAGGCAGGGGCCCTTTCCCCAGTGACACGAGCTATGGTTGGTTCCAGACACAGGTCACAGCAGCACTTGCAGTATAGGTCCTCTCCTGTTGAAGGTCATTTAGCAAGTGAGTGAACAGATAGAAAATGGCTGTCATGTCCATGGCGGTGCGTACCGTCACCGCTGGCATATATCACCTTTGACCACTGTAACTCATAGGGCCCATAGACAACCAATGAGGTGTTGCACAGCTGTACTCTACCGCCTCTCACAATGGCGCACAACGTCAGCAGAATTACCTGATTTCCACCTGTCCCTCGAAGCAGGACAGGCAAATGCCATTTCAGGAGGGGCAGGCATTGGCACCTTAGTGCGCCACAGTACATATAGGCACCATTTGGGCCTATCCAACAACATATTATTACACTCACAACATGCAATGCAGTGTAATGTGTGGAAATGTGGAATACTGACAAGCTGCTCCCTTTTTCCCCCTAGATTACAACCGCTGTGAATGAATAGGAGATGGAGACATCCCCCCATGTACAGACCGCTGGTGGACTTGTCAACAATGGAGGACAGGCACATTATCTTCACCTATAGACTTGACAGGGCCACAATCACAGAGATGTGTGCCCAACTGGAGCCTGACCTGATATCTGCTATCTGTCACCCCACCGGGATACCTCCCCCTTTTGTGCAAGTCCTATCAGTGCTCCATTTCTTAGCAACTGTCTCCTTCCAAGTGACAGTGGTATTGGCAGCAGGAATGTCACAGCCAACGTTCTCAATAGTGCTGACCAGACTGTTGTCTGCCCTGATTAAACACATGTGCAGCTACATCGTTTTCCTCCAGGTGGTTGATTTGGCCACAGTGAATGTTGACTTCTATGCAATGGGACATATCCCAAACATTATTGGGGCTATTGATGGTGCACATATTGCATTTGTCGCCTCCCCCCCCGGGAATGAACATGTGTTCAGAAATCAAAAGAGCTTTCACTCGATGAATGTGCAGATAGTGTGCCTGGCAGACCAGTACATCTCCCATGTGAATGCTAAGTATCCTGGCTCTGTGCATGATTCCTATATCCTGAGGAGTAGCAGCATCCCATATGTCATGGCTCAACTTCAGAGGCACCGGGTGTGGCTAATAGGTGAGCCCTGGTTCCCACCCAGTGGATGTTGGTGTATGGGTGTGGTGTGGGCCCCTAAGGGTTAGTGTGTGTCTAACAGGTGTCCATCGATAATTGAAGTTGACTCTGGTTACCCATCCTCTCATGGCTACTGACCCCAGTGAGGAATCCCAGGACAAGGGCAGAGGAACGTTACAATGAGGCACATGGGCGAACAAGGAGAATAATTGAAAGGACATTTAGCCTCCTGAAAGTCAGGTTTGGGTGCCTGCATCTAACAGGTGGATCCCTGTGCTACTCACCCAAGAAGGTGTGCTAGATAATCATGGCATGCTGCATGGTGGATAACCTTTCCTTGAGACGCCAGGTGCCTTTTCTGCAGGAGGAAGAGGCTGGAGATGGGTGTGTGGCAAAAGTGGACCTTGTGGACAGTGAAGATGAGGAGGCAGAGGATGAGGACAACAGAACAGCTATTATACCACAGTACTTCCAATGACACACAGGTAAGACACCTTAACCTCACTTTGCACTGACAGTTTTGTATTTGACATGGCAGGCAGATTCTCCCACTTCTATGGCCACTTACTGTACCCTTTGGCATCTCTATTTTCAGATATCTGTGCCCCACTCTGGCACCCGGTGTATTGACTGCAGCCAACTACAGGTCATTCCTATGTATACATTACTGTACAATTGTATTGCAGTACATAACCCTTGTTAAACGAATACATAGTTCAATCATTTGACATACTCCATACTTGTATTTTTTCAAAGGATGTTTATTTAAGTGCAAAGAGGTAGAAGGGGAAGTACAATGGGCTGGAGTAATGATGGAGGAAAGTCCAGGATAGAGTCCAGTCTATTTGTATCACAGGTGCATTGCCCAAGAAGGCATATGAAGGGGAGCAATGGCAGTTCAAGGTGGTCAGGGTGACAGAGTGGGACACAAGGGTGACAATCAGGAGAGTCTTATTTCCTGGCGGGGGTCTTGACAATGTTCTCTAGCTTCTGCCTGGATCGCAGAGACTGTTTGCGGGGTGGTTCTCCTTCTGCAGGGGGAGGGGTGCTGGTGGCCTGTTGTTCCTGTGGCAGGGCCTCCTGTCCACTAGCGGCAGCGGAGGTGGAGGGCTGTTCATCGGTTTGGCTAGTGTCAGGGGCCCGCTGATGTGCCACTGCCTCCCTCATGGTCTTGCCCATGTCATCCAGCACCCCTACAATGGTGAACAGGGTGGTGTGGATGTTCTTCAGGTCCTCCCTGATCCCCAGGTATTGTCCCTCCTGCAGCCCCTGGGTCTCCTGCAACATTTACAGTATCTGGCCCATCGTCTCCTGGGAATGGTGGTATGCTCCCAGGATGTTGGTGAGTCAGTTCCCTGGACCTGTTCTCCCCCGTCGCTCAGCAGTCCTCCCAGCTTCCCTGTCGTCTTGTGCCTCTGTCCCCTGATCCGTGTGCCCACTGCCAGTAACCCCAGGTCCCTGATCGCCCTGTGTTTGTGGGGTTGCCTGGGGTCCCTGTAGTGGTGGACACACTGCTGATTGACGTGTCCTGAGGACCGAGGTATGGGCCCGCTGGGTGAGTGCTGTGCTGGTGTTTCCTGGGGGGGAGGCTCTGTGGTGGTATGGGACTGTGGCAGGGTAACCAACTGTCCATTGATCCCTGATGGGCCAGGTTGGTCATCCAGATCCAGGCATCCAGAGCTGCTGTCATCACTGTGGGCATCTTCTGTGGGTGGACTGGATGTTGCTGGCACCTCCTCTGCGGTGACGTTGGGTGGGGGACATATGGGGATGTAAATGCAGTGTTATTGTTTCTGCGTGTGACATCTTGTGCATGGGTGTGTTGCCCTGTATAGTTGTGATTGCCCTGTCTGCTTTGCCTTGTGTGAGTAATGATTTTTTGGGCTAGGTGATTATCTCTAATGTGCATGCTTTAGTGATGGGAGTCCATGCAGGTCTGTGATGGGGGTCCATGCATTAGTGTTGCATGCAGGGCTTGGTATTGGAATGGGTGGGTTGTGATGGTGAGGTATGTTGGAAGTGGTGGCGTGATGGGAGTGAGGGTAGGGGTGGGGGTTTGTGATGGCATGCAGGTGGGGGGGTGAAAGTAGTAAAGAGTTGGCTTGCCAGAGTCCAGTCCTCCTGCTACTCCTGCCAGGCCCTCAGGATGCAGTATTGCCAAGACTTGCTCCTCCCATGTTGTTAGTTGTGGGGGAGGAGGTGGGGGTCCACCGCCAGTCCTCTGTACAGCTATCTGGTGTCTTGCAACCACAGAACGTACCTTCCCTCGTAGGTCATTCCACCACTTCTTGATGTCATCCCTTGTTTATGGTGCTGTCCCACGGTGCTGACCCTGTCCACGATTCTCTGCCATAGCTCCATCTTCCTGGCAATGGATGCCTGCTGCACCTGTGATCCAAATAGCTGTGGCTCTACCTGGATGATTTACTCCACCATGACCGTTAGCTCCTCCTCTGAGAACCTGTGGTGTCTTTGTGGTGCCATGGGTGTAGTGTGTGTGGTGTGTCTGAGGGTGTGTGGGGTGAGGTGTTAGGTTGTGTGCTGTTAGGTGCTTGGATGGTGTATTGGTGATGGTGTTCTGTGGCTCTGGTTCTGTGGGTATTTTTGGTGTGTCTCTCTCTCAGTTGTCAATGTTTTTGAGTCATAAAGGGTTGTGGGTAATGTGTGTGTGTGCACTATAGTGGTGTGGGTATGTGGGTGTGGTGTGTGTATGTGTGTCAGGTGTGTGTAGTTTGAATTGTCCAATGTGGTGTAGTTTTGTATGTGTGTGTATTTTGAGCGCAGCAGTATGTACTGCCAATGGTTTACTGCGGTTGAATGTCTGCCACGGTGATTTGTGGGTCACGACTCATCCTCAACCTCACCACGAACACATCTTAGCCCATCTCAGTGATCTCCACTGGCTCCCCGTCAACAAAAGGATTGTCTTCAAGCTCCTGATCCACGCTTACAAAGCTCTCCATGACGCCGGACTGGCCTATCTCAATGAGCGTCTCAGCTTCCACATCCCTACATGCCAGCTCCGCTCCGCCAACCTCGCCCTTGCAACAGTCCCCTGCATTCACCGCACCACATCCGGCGGTAGATCCTTCTCCCACCTTGGCGCCAAAACCTGGAACTCCCTCCCTGTCAACCTACATCTGACCCAGGACTTCCTGACCTTCAGGAGGCACCTCAACACCTGGCTCTTTGAGCAGTAGCACCCCCCAACGCCTTGCGACCCTACCGGGTGAGTAGCGCGCTTAACAAATCACTGATTGATTGATTGATTGGTAATGCTGTGGGCGTAGTTCTGTTGGCGTAGAGGTGTGGGTTTTGGTACTGTCAGTTTATCACCGACCTTTGGGCTGGCGGACTTGTGTGTGTGTCTGTATAGTGATGAATTGCTATTGAAAACGTGTCTGGCAGTCGTTTGCTGCATTGTCAGATTTGAGGTAATCGGTGACAGTATCAGTGGTTCTTCAATTACTCCCTAAAACCCTCCGAACATGGTTCTATTATTGTGTAGATAAATGCAAGACATGTTAATCCTGGCCTGGCTTAGTCCCAAATATTTTGCACATATGTTCTATATCAAGGTATTATTCTCAAGCATCAGAACTAAGCTTCACAGCAGCATTAGCAGCTTCATAGTGAATTGACAATTGCAATATAGTGATTCATAAATACAAATTATTAAACTGCAAGACCAGTACATTTTCCCTAAATCCATAGATCTCAAAAGGATAAACTTCCATACTTTCTGTTTTCTAGTACATAGCCTTGCATTTATTATCCAAAACCCCATTGAAAAGACTTGTAACTCCTTGGCAGTAATCATCTACAGAGGTGCATGTTTGATTGTTAAGCTACTGCATCTGCCTAATGCACCACTGTTAGAGCAGGCATCCTTGATGTGACTTCCCCTAGACTTTTTGCCTTCTGACCTCCTGTTTTGAGGACTTCTTTTTTGCTGGCTTTAGGATTCTGGTCACCTTACCACTGCTGACCAGTGAAAAAGTGTATGCGCTCTTTCCTTAAAATATGGTAACATGGGCCTATTCACAATTGGCATATTTTATTTACTTTTAAGCCCCTAGTAAAGTGCACCACCTATGCCCCGGGCCTGTAAATTAAATGCTACTAGTGGGTCTGCAGCACTGATTGTGCTACCCACTTCAGTAGCCCCTTAAACATTTCTTAGGCCTTCCATTGCAGAATCTGTGCATGCGGTTCTCACCTACCATGTCGACCTGGCAAGGTAACCCACCTGCCAGGCCCAAACCTTCCTTTTTAATACAGATGTCAGCCCTTAGGTAATCCCTGGACAGCCCCAGGGGAATGGTGCAGTATATTTAAAACGTTGGACATATGCAGATTTTACAAGTCTAGGTGGTGAAAAACTCTTAAATGTGTTTTTCACTACAGCAAGGCCTATCTGTCCCATAGGTTGACATTGGGATGGCCTTAATACTTTTTATAAGCATCATTTCCAATTGGGACAAGATAGATATTTTGTATTTGGTGTCTCTGGACTCACAATTTAAAATCATAACTTATGGTAGAGTCTGATTTTAAGTTGTGAGTCTAAAAATCCCACTTTTAGAAAGTTGCCATTTTTCTTTCTTTAATTATTCTGTGTCTTCTGCCTGTCTCTGAATATACGTCTGAGGCAGGTGGCAGCTGGCTTTTGTGCATTCCCTCTAGAAAACCACACAAAAAGGGAGTTGAGGTGTGTCATTCACATCATGTTGCCCTATGACCAGTCTGATGGACATCCTGAGCTTTGGTTGGAAGGAGGAGTTGACACTTGCATCTGAATAGGGCTGTATCCGTCCACACGCAAACAGCTGCATAGTCCACTTTATAGTGTCTGGAGCCAGGGAAGGAAGGGCAGGGATTTTGTACACTTCACAGTCCTCTATTTAAAGTCTCTCCCACTTTAAAGGCACAATTGGGTATAAGTACTGGACCCCAAACCATACAAATCAGTACACTTCTGGATGTGAGGATATTGTGCCAGGAAGGACTGTTGTGCTGCAGAAAGGACTGTCACTCTGCTGGACTCTGCTGAACTTGCTGGACTCCTGCTTTGCTGTGCCTGTTTAATAAAATCACAGCTCCAATTACACACCTACTCACACAGTCCTCAGAATTTAAATACTAAAACAATTCACTGCTGACATGTGTAATATCAACTAAGCAAAAGCAAAAAGTGATGACAATTAGAGCAAATCTGCTCAGTCAGTGGGAATTTTCTTTCAATGCAGGAACCATAAATCTACATCTCCTGACAATTTAAAAAAAAATACAAGTGTGGCCTTTCTAATCCCCCTGGGTGTCATGCTTCATCATCAGTCACACCTCATTTGCTAAAGAACCTTCCAATGAGGAATGGGCTCCTCACGATGATGAGGAGTACTTGTGAGAGGGAGGGTAAATGTGGATAATATCACCTGCGTGATTACTATGCTCTTCTCTAAGTACCCCTGAACATTGCTCCTGTGTTAGGGCCCCAACAGAAAATTAAAATAATACTAATAACTAACATGAGAATGAATTGCTAGGCCCAGAAACTGTTGTTGCTTAAATGTTTAAAAGCATGCTCTGAACTTTATGTAACCAGTGCAGCATGATTTGCAAAATTTGCTAAATGTTTCTTCTATAAACTCTATAAACTCTTATTGACTTGAAAGGTGCTACATACCTGTTATAAAAATAACAGAACCAGTATTACTCACACCCTTACCCACCTACTAAACTGCTTTGGTATGCGCTGATGTGTATTTAGAAAACAACAACCGCTTGGGTGATTGAAACATTAACATTATATGAATAACGGGAATTGAGTAGGTGTTTAACTTTTTTATGTAAAATTGTTCTTGCAGATACAAAGGAATACATGAGAAAGAAAGTAGGAGTATCCAATCCCTGCTGCTTGTCAAGAGAAGCATTATTTCATTCTACAACATTTCAAGAAATGTATAACTTTGTTAATAAATGTATTGATCAAATAATTATAAAAAGGTTTCCTAGGCAAAGAGTAGCGTGTGCAAGAAGATAGAGAGCGAGAGACCACTACAGTGTCCTTTGCTTTTGGTGTACACTCCCTTTTCCACTTCTGCTGTCGGAGCTAAGAGCCACAGGTGAGGAGAGAGCATTAGACGTCAACTGAGCTATAGAAAGATTGAGACAATATTCTAGAATAGTCACACTGAGTTGACTGTATTAGCTAAGGAGAGTAGGTTTGTGAATTTCAAGAAAACTGTCTTGCTACAGAGCTATTACAAACAACAGACTTATTCAATCTGCTGCAGTTATTGTAATGGGGCTGAGAGAGAATGAGAGTCAATAAATTGTTTCAGAACAGTGTGATTGTCGTAAGCACATGAGATAGATAACTGTGAGAATCCTAATAAATGTAAGAGACTGAATGTTCTTTTCTAGTTTTCCCAGGCTAAAAGACAGTATTATTCCAACTTACCAAGTTTTGTAAGACAGAGGCGAACAGAGTAGGGACAGATTCAGGACACCCCTCATGCACGTTTCTGTAATCTAATGCTTGATTATTAAAATTATGTTGATATATTTAAAATAAATATTTCAAAACTAATAAAACTCTCTGGCCCTCATTCTGACCCTGGCGGTCGGTGATAAAGCGGCGGCCAAGCCGCCAACAGGCCGGCGGTCTAAAATATGCAATTCTGACCCTGGCGGGAACCGCCAACACAGCCCGCCGTATTAACACTCCGCCCGCCACGGCGGTACAAACAAACAGCGCGGCGGTCCCCGCCAACAGCCAGGCGGCAGACAATGTACCGCCCACCCTATCACGACCCACCAATCCGCCACCTTTTCCGGAGCGGGAGCACCGCCGATAAGAACACGGCGGAAACAGACTACGAACGGGAAAACGCTCACCTCTACGCACTCCACGCGAGATTCCGGCAGTATGGAACCAGAGTTGCAGGTCATCCCCGCACTCCTATACCTGCTCATATACCAGGAGCACGCCCGGCGGCGCGGAAGACATCGGTGAGTACTGCACCTACGACACAGGGGAGGGAAAAGATTACCGGCACACACCCACCCACCCACACCCACTACAACACACACATCAATGCATTCCCACAGATCACTGTCACAACCCACAAACCCCCCCCCTCCGAAATAATGCAAAGACCAAAAGAAGAGATCATAAACGGGCAGATATATTGAAATATGTACACCAGTAATCCCAATAAATAAATAAACTATGTACAAAATATACACAGCTACTAAATGTAGTCCAACCACTGTCCGTGGATCACAGGGGTCCTGTGCAAAGGGGCAAGGCCCAGTCCCACGACAAGAACTCCACGGAGAGAACACTGCAGGGGCATCAGAAAGAAAATAGGACAGGCACCTCAGGGGGAAGGGAAGGGGGGGCACCTCAGCCACTTGAGTACACGACGCCAGATCCACGAGGCGACTCCATGACCACTGGGCCATCCTGGGGAGTGCTAAGCCACAGTCCAAACAGTCCATACAGTGGGTGGCCTGCCCACTGGGCCATCCTGGGGAGTGCAAAGCCACAGTCCATACAGTCCATACAGTGGGTGGCCTGCCCACTGGGCCATTCTGGGGAGTGCAAAGCCACAGTCCATACAGTCCATACAGTGGGTGGCCTGCCCACTGGGCCATCCTGGGGAGTGCAAAGCCACTGTCCATACAGTCCATACAGTGGGTGGCCTGCCCACTGGGCCATCCTGGGGAGTACAAAGCCACTGTCCATACAGTCCATACAGTGGGTGGCCTGCCCACTGGGCCATCCTGGGGAGTGCAAAGCCACAGTCCAAACAGTCCATACAGTGGGTGGCCTGCCCACTGGGCCATCCTGGGGAGTGCAAAGCCACGGTCCATACAGTCCATAACAGACCCCACTGCCACTGGAGGAGGCAAGTTGGCCAGAGGACATCCTGCAGCCCTGCCCGAGATAGATCCTGCCCTGCCACGTCTGCCAAAGGGCCAGCGGTTCTTGCCTTGAAGGGCCCAGTTCAGCGGTTCTTGAGACGGCGGGGCCCAGCGGAGCGGTTCTTGAGACGGCGGGGCCCAGCGGAGCGGTGCTTGAGACGGCGGGGCCCAGTTCAGCGGTCCTTGCCTTGAAGGGCCCAGTTCAGCGGTTCTTGAGACGGCGGGGCCCAGTTCAGCGGTGCTTGAGACGGCGGGGCCCAGTTCAGCGGTTCTTGAGACGGCGGGGCCCAGCGGAGCGGTTCTTGAGACGGCGGGGCCCAGCGGAGCGGTGCTTGAGACGGCGGGGCCCAGTTCAGCGGTTCTTGAGACGGCGGGGCCCAGTTCAGCGGTGCTTGAGACGGCGGGGCCCAGTTCAGCGGTTCTTGAGACGGCGGGGCCCAGTTCAGCGGTTCTTGAGACGGCGGGGCCCAGTTCAGCGGTTCTTGAGACGGCGGGGCCCAGCGGAGCGGTTCTTGAGACGGCGGGGCCCAGCGGAGCGGTGCTTGAGACGGCGGGGCCCAGTTCAGCGGTTCTTGAGACGGCGGGGCCCAGTTCAGCGGTTCTTGAGACGGCGGCCGGTCTATGGCCAACTGCTCATTGCCTGGTGGTGCCCTCCTGGGCAGCGGGGATGGTGCTCCTTCAATGCCCACCTGGGCTGTGGGTGGTGGGGCCCTCCTGGCCAGCTGGGCTGGGTCCTGACTGGGCAGCGGCTATGGGGGTGGTGGGCTCTCCCGGGGCAGCTGTGCCGGTTCCTCCCGGGGCAGCGGCTATGGGGGTTGTGGGCTCCTCCTGGGCAGCAGGCCTGCTGCCTGACCTCTCCGACTTGCTGCCCTTGCCCTCCTTAGTCGTGGGCCTGTGGCCCTTTCCTCCCTTTGGAGCTGTGGCTGGTGACTGTCTCTGGGTGGTGTCCGGGGGGGATGTAGAAGGCGGGCTCCTGTGGCGCCCCTTCCGCCTTCTGCTCCTCTTCCCAGGGGGTGGGCTGGCTGTCCCCTTGCTGCTGGGCGAAGATCCAGACATGCGGGCTGGCGGGCTCCAATACCCCTGCACCCTTGTCAAGGGGGCTGCAGGGCTGGTGGTGGCTGAGGTGCTCTTCTTACCCCAATGAGAAGGAGGGGGGGGCTCAGGGTCAGGAAAGAAGTTAGTAGTGGCGAGGAAGAGTTTCTTGGGACAATGGAGAGTGGTAGGTACACTGGGAATGGGAGTGGAGGGAGAGGATGTGGTTGTAGGTGAGTCACGTTTGCTGTCTTTGGGTGCAGGTGCAGGAGGGATAGGCTGTCGTGAGGTGGATGGCTGTTGGGTGGGTGGGTGGCTGCGTTTGTGTGGTGTGGAAGAGGGGGTGACAGACGCAGTGGGAGAGGACACAGGGGACGTGTAAATGGCAGTGGGGGTGGTGACTGCACGTGTGCGGACTGGAGTGGAGGGTGTGCTGGTGATGGAAACACTGGCTGATGGTGAGGTGAATGGAGGTGTGAGTGTAGACGTCACAGGGAGGGAGGAGGGAGACGAGGAGGTGGGGGTCACAGAGGTGGTAGTGACTGTTGGCATGTCTGCATCGGAATGTTGCGTGTGTGAATGTCTGCGTGATCTGTGGTGCTTATGTTTGGATGAGCTTCTCTTGGGTGTTGAGGTGTGTGCAGGCTGGTCTGATGGTGTGGGTGGGACAGGCAGAGGAACAGGAGACTGGGAGGAGGGAGTTAGTAGAGGGAGGCAGGAGACAGGGACAATGGCTGCCGTCAGTGCTGAGGCCAGAGCCTGGAACGATCGCTGATGGGCAGCCTGACCCGAATGAATGCCCTCCAGGTACGCATTGCTGCGATGAACCTCCCTCTCCACCCCCTGGATGGCATTCAAAAGGGTAGTCTGCCCAACAATGAGCGTTCGGAGGAGGTCAATGACCTCCTCACTGAGGGCAGCGGGGGTAACAGGGGCAGGGCCTGAGGTGCCTGGGGCGAAGGAGATGCCCGGCTTCCTGGCAGAGCGGGCACGGGGCGAACGCTGAGGGGCTGCTGGGAGGGCGGAGATGGTGCGCTGGGTGGCGGCTGTACCTGTAATGGCGGGGGGCACGGATGGTGCCACCCCCGCAAGGGAGCTCCCTTCCGAGGACGTGTCCGTGTCGCTGCAGGGTCCAGTCGTCCCCGTCGTGGAGCTCCCCTCGCCCTCCGTCTCACTGGTCCAGTCTGACTCTGTGGCATGGCCCTCCTGGGCCATGTGAGATGCAGCTCCCTCCTGCCCCGATGCCACTTCTCCTCCGCCTGATGATGCTGATGCACACAAGCACAGAAAGACAAACAAAAAGGGGGGGGAGAGAGAAATAAAGGGATATTGAGTACATGGATCTCCGGTACAGTTAGCGGACATGACAGACACAGATGCCCCCTGCCCTAAGTTGCGCACTTGTGGTCCGCTACGCATTCCGTGGAACATGCCCTACACGCCTAGATTTGACAACTGCACCCATGGATGACACGGCCCAGGGATGGCTGTACTGACAAACTACTGAGGGTGGTGGCTGGGGACACAGGGGCTTACAGGGGTGCCCAGCCTACAGATATCGCCCTGGCCTAGGGGGACCCCCAGCCCTCCTCCCCCACCCAGACACCTCCACTGCGCGACAACAGAGTAGATAATGCTTGTACTCACCCCCTTGTGTCTGCTGTGCTGCCCTCACGCGCCCATCCAAATCAGGGTAGGCCACCGCCAGGATCCGGAACATCAGGGGGCTCAGTTGACGGCAGGCACCCCGCCTACGTTGGGAGGCCATCCCCAGCAGAGACTCGGCGGTCTTCTTGGTCCCGCGGCGGATGTCCTCCCACCTCTTGCGGCAGTGGGTGCCCCGTCGATGGTGGACCCCCAGGGTCCGGACTTCCTTGGCGATGGCACGCCAAATCCCGATCTTCTCATGGGCGCGGACCTATGTGACACGTACAGGGAGGGCGAAATACCACGTTCAAGTTTGTCAACATTTTCCTTGCCAGTGGCCCAACGCCCCCCATCCCCGCCAGGCCCCCCGCCAGGCCCAACATGCCCCCCATCCCCGCCAGGCCCCCCGCCATGCCCCCCGCCAGGCCCAACATGCCCCCCATCCCCGCCATGCCCCCCGCCAGGCCCCCCGCCAGGCCCAACATGCCCCCCATCCCCGCCAGGCCCCCCGCCATGCCCCCCGCCAGGCCCAACATGCCCCCCATCCCCGCCAGGCCCCCCGCCATGCCCCCCGCCAGGCCCAACATGCCCCCCATCCCCGCCATGCCCCCCGCCATGCCCCCCGCCATGCCCCCCGCCAGGCCCAACATGCCCCCCATCCCCGCCAGGCCCCCCGCCATGCCCCCCGCCAGGCCCAACATGCCCCCCATCCCCGCCATGCCCCCCGCCATGCCCCCCGCCAGGCCCAACATGCCCCCAATCCCCGCCATGCCCCCCGCCATGCCCCCCGCCAGGCCCAACATGCCCCCCGTCCCCGCCAGGCCCCCCGCCAGGCCCCCAAGCCAGCCAGTGGCCCCAAATCCAGATTGAATTAAACTCACTTGTTGGTCTGGAGGACCGTAGAGTAGCGCATACTGGGGGAGGACCCCATCCACAAGTTTCTCCAACTCCTCTCCAGTGAAGGCAGGGGCCCTTTCCCCAGGCGCAGCAGCCATTGTCCCTTCCAGACCGAGGTCACAGCAACACTTGCAGTATAGGTCCTCTCCTGTGAAAGTTCAAGTCGCAAGTGGATAAGTAGATAGAAAATGGCGGTCACGTCCGCGGCGGTGCGTACCGCGGCGGTGCGTCCCGCCACCGCCGGCGCCCTTCGCCATTGGCTCCTGAAACCCATAGGCTTCAATGTTAACCAATGCGGCTTCGCGCCGCGGTCTTCGCCCGCCGCCCGCCGCGGTGTGCCACGCCAGCGCATTGACCTCACATCCCATTGTCACACTTCACAGGTCAGGCAGCCGCCATTTCCAGGGCCCACATGGCTCAATTTCAACTGCGTCACACAGGCCTAGGCCTTGCATAGCCACTCAGACACGCCATTCACTGCATAGAGAATCGTTTACTGTGCTAGCTGTGAGTACGTACCTGTGGGTTGCTTGACTGTGTGCTCCATGTTGTCCTTCCTAGGCACCGTCCGCTGGGTTGGGCGAGGAGACGGATGAATCCTCCCGTGTACCGACCGCTGGTGGACCTGTCGACAATGGAAGAACGCCACATTATCCTGACCTACCGTCTTAACCGTGCCACTATCCATGAACTGTGTGCCCAGCTGGAGCCCGACCTGATGTCCCCCATCCGCCAACCCACAGGGATTCCCCCTCTGGTGCAGGTCATGTCAGTACTCCATTTCTTGGCAAGTGGGTCATTTCAGACAACAGTGGGAATTGCTTCTGGGATGTCTCAGCCCATGTTTTCGAAGGTGTTATCCAGAGTGTTGTCTGCCCTGATGAAATCCGTGAGGAGCTACATCATTTTCCCTGAGGTGGGCGAATTGGCTACAGTGAAGGGTGATTTCTACGCCCTTGGACATATTCCCAACGTCATTGGTGCCATTGATGGGACCCATGTGGCTTTGGTTCCCCCAAGAGACAGGGAGCAGGTGTACAGGAACAGAAAAAGTTACCATTCAATGAACATCCACGTGGTGTGTTTGGCTGACCAGTACATCTCGCATGTAAATGGCAAATTCCCAGGGTCAGTGCATGACGCCTACATCCTAAGGAATAGCAGCATCCCTTATGTGATGGAACAGCTACAGAGACACCGTGTATGGCTAGTGGGGGACTCTGGGTACCCCAACCTGTCGTGGCTACTGACCCCAGTAAGGAATCCCAGGACCAGGGCAGAGGAACGGTACAATGAGGCCCATGGGCTTACTAGGAGGGTGATCGAACGCACCTTTGGCCTCCTAAAGGCCAGGTTTCGGTGCCTGCATATGACAGGTGGATCCCTAATGTACTCACCTAAGAAGGTGTGTCACATCATCGTGGCCTGCTGCATGCTTCACAACCTGGCTTTGCGCCGCCAGGTGCCTTTCCTGCAGGAGGATGGTCGAGACGGTGGTGTTGTGGCAGCTGTGGAACCTGAGGAGAGTGACGAGGAGGAAGACGACGGGGCTGAAACAGACAACAGGGACAGAATCATTGAACAGTACTTCCAATAGGACACAGGTAACATTTCAAAGATAATTTAGTAAATGTGAACTACTCTCCTGCATCTCTGCTGCCTGTCTATTTGCCCCAGTGTATGATGACTGAGTTGTGGCTTTTCCCTCCCTATTTCAGATCTGGGGTCCCCACTACGAGTCCTGTGCTTTGTTTCCCCATGGACTACAGCTTTGTGGCAGCTGTTTGTTGACTTCACCATGTACAAGGACATATTTGCACTGTCATGTCAATTACAATATATTGAAATCACAGCCAGAATCCAGATAGTTTTGTGCAAAATAGGTGTTTATTTAAGTGCTCAAAATGGGATGGGTGGTTTCAAGTGGGTGGGGGCTATGGTGAAGGAATGTCCATGGCAGAGTCCAGAGTAACAGTCACACAGGTGCATTGTCCAGAGGCCTGTGGAGAGATGGAGCATGGGCAGTTCAAGGATGGACAGGGTGACAATGTGGGACAGTGGGATGACATCAGGTGGTATCCATTGCTGGCGGGGGTCTTGACATCCTACTCTGTCTTCTTGCGAGATCTCAGGGCCCTCTTGCGGGGTGGTTCTTCTCCTGCAGGAGGTGGGGGTCTGGTGGGCTGCTGCTGTGCGGGGGTCTCCTGTCCACTAGCGCCGGCGGAGGTGGTTGGCTGTTCTTGGTCCAGGCTAGTGGCAGGGGCCCTTGGGTGTTGTTGAGTGTCCGCCCTGGTGTTGACGAGGTCCTGCAGCAGCCCTACCATGGTAACCAGGGTGGTGTTGATGGCTCTGATGTCCTCCCTGTACCCCCGATAGTGTTCCTCCTGCAGTACCTGGATCTCCTGGAACCGGGCCAGTACCGTCGCCATCGTCTCCTGGGAGCGGTTGTATGCTCCCATGATGGTGGTGAGGACCTCGTGGAGAGTGGGTTCCCTGGGCCCGTCCCCCCCCTGTCGCACAGCTGCCCTCCGAGTTGCCCTGTTTCCCTGGGCCTCTGCCCCCTGGCCGGTGTGCCCACTACCACTGCCCCCAGGTCCCTGTTGTTGTTGGGGTGGTGGGTTATCCTGGGTGTCCTGTAGTGGTAGACACACCGCAGATTGACGCGCCCTGGAGACAGAGGCATGGGCCCGCTGGGTGGGAGCTGTGCTGGTGTTCCCAGAGGGGTTTGGGTCTGTAGTGGCCTGGGCCTGTGTGAGGGGAACCGACTGTCCAGAGGTCCCCGATGGTCCGGGCTGGTCATCGGTGTCCAGGTCGACAGAGCTGCTGTCATCGCTGACGGCCTCTTGGGTGGGGGGTGTGGAGAATTCTGGCCCCTCCGCCGCGGTGTGTTGACGGTCGGGTCCTGCAGGGGTATAGAGGTATGGTTATAGTTTCAATGTGTGGCATATGGGTGTATCTATGGGTTCTCGTGTCCCCAAGTGCTGGCATTCGTGTGTGGGGGCTTTGGTGAGGGTGGCTTGTGGGGGGGATGTGTATATGCATTGGGCATGCTTTGGTGATGGGTGTCCATGCTTAGTGGACGCATGCAGGCCTAGGTTTTGGGATGTGTGGGTTGTGATGGTGAGACATTGGCGGGGAATAGGTGTGCTGGGGGTGGGGGTGAGGATGGTGGTGGGGGTGAGGATGGTGGTGGGGGTGAGGGTGGGGGTGAGGATGGGGGTGGGGGTGAGGGTGGGGTTCGAGGATGGGGGTGAGGGTTGGGGTATGATTTGGCATGCAGGTGGGGGGGAAGCAGTAGTGACGCTTCAACTTACCAGTATCCATTCCTCCGCCGACTCCTGCGAGGCCGTCAGGATGCAGGATGTTCAAGACTTCCTCCTCCCATGATGTGAATTGTGGGGGTTGAGGTGGGGGTCCTCCGCCAGTCTTCTGCACGGCGATGTTGTGCCTGGATACCATGGAACGCACCTTCCCCCGTAGGTCGTTCCATCGCTTCCTGATGTCTTCCCGATTTCTGGGGTGCTGTCCCACAGCGTTGACCCTGTCGACAATCCTCTGCCATAGCTCCGTCCTCCGGGCAATGCTGGTGTATTGTATCTGTGTGCCGAACAGCTGGGGCTCTACCCGAACGATTTCCTCCACCATGACCCTGAGTTCTTCGTCTGTGAAGCGGGGTTGTCTTTGGGGTGCCATGGGGTGGTGTGTATGATGTGTGGGGTGGAGTATGTGTAGTTAAGTGTGTTGAGTGTGGTGGTGTGTGTTGTTTTGTGTGTGGATAGTGTGTGGGTGATGGTGTTGAGTGGCTGTGGCTGCTAGTTTGTGGATGCTGGTGTCTCGCTCTGGCCTTCTTTCAGAATTTTTTGGCGTAGGGGTTTGTGGGTGATGTGGGTGTGTGTTTTATATTGTATTGTGTGTGTGGGAGTGGTGTGTGTATGTGTATCAGGTGTGTGGGATTCAAATCGTCCAATGTGGCTGAGTTTTGTTCGTTTGTGTGTATTCTGACCTCAGCGGTGTGTCCCGCCAATGGAATACCGCGTTTGAATGACCGCCGCGTGGATTCGTGGGTCGTAATGGCATGGGCGTATTTCTGTTGGCGTGGCGGTGGAGGTTTTGTCACCTCCACCTTTCCGCCGACCGCTGGTCTGGCGGTCGGTTGTGGCTGTCGGATTTTCGGAGGTTTGCCTTCTGCGGGTCAGAATGACCGTGGCGGGTTTCCGCGGCCGCGGCGGTGCTATGGCGGTCTTCTGACCAGCGGTAAGTGCATTTTACCGCCGGGGTCAAAATGACCACCTCTGTATTGACAGTAGAAAACTGGTTTATTAAATACGTTTATAATTTGAAAATTATTGTTTGCAGCTTACTAAATTTCTTCAGACAAAGAATAAGTGGGAGCAGGTGTGCCCAGCAGTTATTCTGGTAGCAGAGGGAATGGTCGAGTGCTGGGGAGAAATTAAGCTTGAAAGGATTAAAAAGACGTTAGAAACTAGGAGAAAGATAGAATAATCTAATGGTAGGAGCCCGACTCTAGTGAGCGGACAAAGTGTGGTCGATTAGATGGTGCCAAGTAGCACCTGCTGTTTTGAAGAGGTCTATTGACAGATGTGAGTATTGATAGTGCTGTTGCGTCGACTTGTATGGAAACTATTGGATGTTTTCTTCTTTTCAACTTTATAAATAAGAGGTTTTCAGACTAAGAAGTAGTCCAAGATCCTGAGATAGATTGTTTTGTCTGCTAAGGTGAAATGTAAATCGGAAAACATTGTTGATTACACAAATTTAGGGAATTAGTGCCTTTGTGTGGTTGTACTAACAAAAATTGGTAATTGGGGCACCTGATGCACATAGGTGACTCGTTGCCAATTGGGTGATTTTCCACAGGCCTAGGACTTAGTTGAATGAACTGCGGATTTAAAGTTCAGTAGATCTCTTGAAAGGATCCCACTTCGACAATGTTGAGAGACTATTTTTGATTTCTTTTAAAGAAGCAGACAATGATTTGGTACATTTTGTTTGTGGTTTGCTTTTGAGAACGAATAGAATTGTAAAGGAGTGGGAGCTGCTGCAGAGAGTAAGTAGTGATGTAGTAGGGTGCTGTGCTGTTATTGGTCAGTTGGTGAAGGTTTTTGTGACTGATAGAGTTCAGCAAAGGAGACATTCTTTTTCTGATCATTGCAGTTAAGCCAAGTTTTGACACTACAGGAGATTTTAAAACCAATAAGAAGATTACTAAGAGGGGGTGTGGTGATACCAGTTAGAGTGAAGAGAATCCTCCAGAAGGAACACCAGCTTACCATATGATGGTGGAGCGAGGGTTACACACATGTCGCTGGCTCTGAGAATGAAGTAGAATTACAGAAAAGAAGGGAGATTTCAGTTTTCCAAGATGGGGAACATTTAATTTGGTAGTAATCAGACAATTAAGGGGCATGCTGTATGATCTGAAGCTAATCCCACCCACTTTAAAGCATTATGTGAATGTGATCAATAGGCACAAGTGTTGAGGAAGAGCATAGCTGAAGGGATGAGACTATACCCCATGCGTATAAAAGAAGTACAAGAAAGACCAAAAGACAAGGAAAGACTACCGAGGAAGAAGTTTAAGGGGGAAAGCAAGGTACAGGAAGATCAAAATTCATATACTTACACTGATTCAGGGGATTATATATTGGAGGAAATGTGATAAATGCGTCCTCCACCTTATGTTGAATCCTCTGTAGACAATGCTGGAAGTAGTTGGACAAATGCCACTGTTCCTATAGATCCTGCAGTCTCGCAACTTACTAGCCAAATGCAAACACTGATGCCTTCAAAAATACCATCTGTAATGAAACAACCAACTTCGTCACTAGTAATAATAGCCCAACGGATTGCTGCACAGCCTGTTGTCACACAACCCTTGACACAGCAAGTTATTGTTAGTATTCCTGCTCAAATTAGGACTTCCCAATTGATACCTCCAGCTGAGGTGCCAGTTGGAGAGGTCATAGTTACTCAGACTACTAGACTACAACACACATGATCTACACAGGTCATACTAACTGTAAAGACTCAGCAAGCTTAAGGGGATGCTCCACTGAACAGGTTTCTCCCGACTTCACAGAATTCGCAAATTGTGATCTGGGTACCACCACAAAATATTATGGCTTTGGGAGAGGGAACTTGGTTTGTCTTTATGATACAACCTACAAAGACAGAGGAATTATCAAGAGAAGGATGGGTCCCAGAATGGATATAGGAAGTCATTAAAAAGTATGGAAAGACAGGAGGGGCAGAGAAACCGAGCACAGGCTCTAATGTAGTTAGTGTTGAGATCAGTCCAGAAACTCAAAATGAAAGAATAATCAATATTCCACAATTGAAAGTAGAATTGGAGGACATTTTGAAAGGGTGCTTGAATTTTGAGCATATTGAACAATATCAAAAAAAAGAATTAGTATATTTCTGTAAGGAAATTACCAGAAAAGTAGCACTGGTGAATGACTAGTTAACTGACTTAGCAAATAAACATGATATAGACATATAAGAGCGTACTTCTTCAGAGAAGCTTTAGGGTGCAGCTAGACGACAAATCCATTGAAAACATGGGCACACCAGGATTGTGAGTACACCTTACAGGATTGGTGAAATGTGTATGCAAATGGAGTGAGATGGAGTACAGAAATAAGTGGGCACAAAAACAAGAAAAGAAAAGGAAGCTAACTAAGGAAGGAGAAGAGAGAGAAAAAAAGCAAGATCAGTCTGAAAGGAAATAAAGCACTACCACATAGCCCTTGAAAGAAACACCAAGCAGGACATATTTTCATGTGCAATGTAACAAAGGGGATCTTTTCTCATTTACTAACAATTTCCCCAAATTGAGTGATAGTCCAATGCAATGGTATACCCAGGTTGAAAGGTTTGTGAAGATGTCAAACATTTTGTGGGTTGATTTGGATACCTTTTTTAACATCATGGTGCTGAGTGATTTGTGGGCCGAATGCAAAGCAACAGTTCAATGGTCAACCTCAGAGTCTCAAAGGGAAGTTGGTACAAATACCCTGTTTCCTACAGTGATGATGTAATATATAAGAATTCCTCCCAAGCATCTGAGTTATTTAAAGTTAGACTGAATGCAGCAAGAGGTTAACAAGATAGTGCATGAGTTTTTATGAATGATTGATGAAGGCTTTTCAGCAACATACAGGACAGACACATTTAGATCCAGGAGCTATGGGTTTCTTTATTATGACTTTTGTGTTCTAATTGCGACCTGAGATATGCCAGCATATGCAACAGAATGTCATTTGTTGGGAGACAAAGGGCCTCATTATGACTTTGGCGGCCTTTTGGGAAGACCGCTGCGGTGGTGGCCTCCAGAAGACCTCTTTTTGGCAGTAATCCGATGGCCGTATTAAGAGTCACATTGTGTAGACTGCCAGACAACAGCAAAAAATCTGACACTGGCAGGGCATAGGAGGGTGTGAAAGAGGTGGTTCCACCACCAGCACCACCAGGCTGACAAAAATCCACCAACCAGATTATGAGCCACAAATAAGCACACCAGTACTTCCATGGTGAAAAACCATAGGCGGTACAAACTACTGCGGTCAGAGCCCACTACTGTCAGAAAACAACAACACATTGGACAGTTAGAATACCCCACACCTGACATCACAGCCACACACCAGACACACCTATGCACACCACTATATAACACACCCCCACACAAACCACAATCCTATGCAACAAAAATGACTATCACATGCACCGAGAGCAGGCACAAATTGACAGATACCACCTTTACACTCTAGGCACAAATACACATCTCACTCAGCACACTACCAAAGACCAAATGCGTCCATCAAGCACAACATACTATCCACACCCTTTCAATCACTCAACACTGCACCCTTACACACACAACAGCCCCCCCACACTCAACATAGCCACTACCATGTCCCCACAAACGCACCCACTGTTCACAGCAACGAGTTGAGGGTCAAGGTAGGTGAAATTGTCAGGGTCGAGCCACTACTGTTTGGAGCACAGATCCAGCAAATATCAATTGCCAGGAAAATTAAGTTGTGGCAGAGAATAGTCGACAGGGTCAACTCATTTGGCAACTATCCACGCACAAGTGAGGACATCAGGAAGAGGTAGAACAACCTATGGGGGAAAATACATTCCATTGCATCACGACACCAGATCGCCATGCACAAGACTGGTGGTGGGCCCTACCTCCTCCCCAGCAGTTCACATTTTAGGAGGTGAAGGTCTTGGACATTCTGAATCCTGAGGGCTTAACTAGAATACCTGGGGGACTGGACTCTGGTGAGTACCCACAGCTTCCATGTCACACAATGATCGTGTCCTGCAGGATTCCTCACCACCCAAATACTCCCCAATTCACTTTCTGTATTACTGCACCTCCCACCTATTCATTTAATGCCCCTTTTCTGCATGCCACACCTTCAGCCAGCCCAACTGCCAACACATCCCTTGGCAAAGGCAAGGATAGCATTGACTAATACTAGCACTACAACTCCCACAATGCACTAGCCCATCTATGTGAAAACCTGGAATGTCCACATCACATCACATCTCTTGCATGTATGACTATTGTACTAGCTATACCAACTAAATGATACGACTGAGGGCCACTACATGGCAATGACAGCAATGCAATGGCACAGCATATTGGCAAACAAGGCTAAACACAAGTACAGCTCTGTGACTAATCCAAATGGCCACTAATCCACAACCTCAACCCTGAAATGGACTGGCCATGGCATGGAAAGTAAGATGGCAGACTCCATGCACATGCACGACATGCACAGACAGGAGATTGCATACGCACATACTCTCCTCCCACTGGGACACCATGGTGTGATGTCCAGGCATTTCGTGTGACATCTAGCAAGCCTGACTAGTCACTAGATAACAGTACAACACAGTCATGTGAACTATCAGACAGTACCTGAACCCATCCACAGTGTATATGTACCAAACCTGAATGACAGGCACCCAACATGGAGTATGGCACACATGTCACAGACTACTATGTACCACTAATGGTATGCTGTGCAGCATCTGTCATTGTCATTGCTGGGAATCATGTTAAGCCACTGTATGCATTTGATAAAGAGATAACCATCAAACGTACTATATTAAACTCTGTCTCTCACTCCATCCACAGGTACCCCTGCCAGTGGCACCATGGGGAGGATACCAGAGACTGCCAGCCCTCCTCAGGATGAAGGCCCCAGGGAGGACAACACACCAGGATGTCTGGACACTGACAACCTACCTGGCCCATCTGGGACACCTGGTCAGTCTATGACTCCCTGCCTCACCCTGCCCACATCAATCCCCTCCAACCCTGTGGCATCAACATCACAGCCAAACCTTTGTCCCCAAACTTTTGTCCCAAGGACTGTTCAAACTATTGTGTGTCCCACAGTACAGGGACCAGAGTTGACCCCTCACACCTCAAACAATAAAGGCCCTGCAGACACTGGGATTGGGCACATCGTGCCAGGGGCACAGGCTCCTGGGGGCAGGGGGCATGGGAAGGAAGCTGTGAGCCAGAGGATGCGGCCCCCAAAGGACTCAGCTGACCAGTAAACCATCTCCCAAGTCCTGGAAGGATAAAACAATCCCAGGACAGGATCGGCCATATCATCACCATCTTGGGGGAAAACTAAAGGCAGCAGAGGGAATACCACTAGGAGGTCATGCACCAGTGGCAGGCCTGCAGTGCCACCATTGCCTCCTTTGCAGGGGTGCTGAGGGACATCAACACCACCCTGCATGCTTCCTTGACCCACCATCAGGCCCCTACCACTCGCAACCTAACATCTAAGCCATCTACATCAGCGACATCTGTTGGAATGGAGGCCCTGCCAGGAGAACCACAGTCCTCAGACACCCCTCCCTCTGTAGCTGAAGAACTCCCCAGTAAACATGGATGTTCATCCCAACATCAGGCTGAAGCAGATGCCAAGACAAAACCCACTGTCAGCAAGTGAGCCTCTCCTGAGTTGTCACCCTTGTGTGCCACTGAGACACCCTGTTAACTGTTCTGAGAATTTACTCCAATTCCCAAAGGCACATGGACACTGGACCTGTGTAACCAACTGCTGTAGCACCTACTCTGACGATTCCATCTACCATGCCTGCACTCATCACCATTTTTGTCCGTACATGCACCTTTATTTTGACTATCACTATCATGATATGCGCAATAAACATCATGGATCATGGCTACTGTATATGTGTCTTTATTAAAACATCAACAACTGTCATACTTGCCAACTGTGGGCTTGTAATGCCACCCTACATCGAACAGGCAGTGCAATGGACAGCAGAGGGAGGCATACTCAGCAGGAGACACAAACCAACAGATATGTACCAGGACAGATGTCAGAGAGGAAGAAATCCATGGCCACACATGAGTGTAGTCAGTATTTGAACCTGCGAAAAGACCATGACAGTGTGTGCCATCAGGATGGAAGGCATGGTGCCACACAAAGCACATATGAAGGTCATAGATGTTGTGGCCACTGTAGTATACCACCTAAGCTGGGCCCCCAGATGTAACCTATACATCACAAGTCACAGAATATTCACACAAATCACTTTACACCCAAATGTCATATATAACCCACATTTATGTATTCAGATACCAATGGCTAACGACCATGAATGCAACACAAAAGGATGATGGACGGAGTGCTGACAATGCAAACACTCACCCCCAGTCACAGATCTGGGTTTAATCCATTGTTCCTTTGCTTACCGTGCCACCCCAGTTAGGACCCAGCCATATGCAAATCAGTCTTGACCCTGTTCCTCATGGGAACAGTCCATCCCAAACTGCCAGGCCAGGTCCTCCCTGGACCGGAAACAAGCATCCTGGGACCGGTTTCAGGGTATCACCCTTCTTCAGCCAGGCTAGCTTGATTCCAGTGGCACAGTGAGCAAGGGACCCACGTCTGGGCATACCCTTCCCACTTGGGGCAACTTTAGCAACACAAAAGGATGATGGACGGAGTGCTGACAATGCAAACACTCACCCCCAGTCACAGATCTGGGTTTAATCCATCGTTCCTTTGCTCACCGTGCCACCCCAGTTAGGACCCAGCCATATGCAAATCAGTCTTGACCCTGCTCCTCATGGGAACAGTCCAGCCCGAACTGCCAGGCCAGGTCCTCCCTGGACTGGAAACAAGCATCCTGGGACTGGTTTCAGGGTTTCACCCTTCTTTAGCCAGGCTAGCTTGATTCCAGTGGCACAGTGAGCAAGGGACCCACGTCTGGTCATGCCCTTCCCACTTGGGGCAACTTTAGCAACACAAAAGGATGATGGACGGAGTGCTGACAATGCAAACACTCACCCCCAGTCACAGATCTGGGTTTAATCCATTGTTCCTTTGCTCACCGTGCCACCCCAGTCAGGACCCAGCCATATGCAAATCAGTCTTGACCCTGTTCCTCATGGGAACAGTCCAGCCGAACTGCCAGACCAGGTCCTCCCTGGACCGGAAACAAGCATCCTGGGACCGGTTTCAGGGTATCACCCTTCTTCAGCCAGGCTAGCTTGATTCCAGTGGCACAGTGAGCAAGGGACCCACGTCTGGGCATACCCTTCCCACTTGGGGCAACTTTAGCAACACAAAAGGATGATGGACGGAGTGCTGACAATGCAAACACTCACCCCCAGTCACAGATCTGGGTTTAATCCATCGTTCCTTTGCTCACGTGCCACCCCAGTTAGGACCCAGCTATCTGCAAATTAGTCTTGACCCTGTTCCTCATGGGAACAGTCCAGCCCGAACTTGGCTGCGTCCAAACTGGGGTGACGTGGCGAGCAAAATAACAATGGATTAAACCCAGATCTGTGACTGGGTGTGAGTGTTTGAAAAGTTTCAACACTCCGTCCATCATTTTATTTTGGTTTGTAATGTTGCTTTGTGCGCCCTAAGTGGCAGGGGTATGCCCAGACGTGGGTCCCTTGCTTGCTGCGCCACTGGATTCAAGCTAGCCTGGCTGATGAAGGGTAATACCCAGAAACCGGTCCCAGGATGCTTGTTTCCTGTCCACGGAGGACCTGGCCTAGCAGTTCGGGATGGACTGTTCCCGTGGAGGAACAGGGTCAAGACTGATTTGCAAATGGCTGGGTCCAAACTGGGGTGACGTGGCGAGCAAAATAACGATGGATTAAACCCAGATCTGTGACTGGGGGTGAGTGTTTGAAAAGTTTCAACACTCCGTCCATCAGTTTATTTTGTTTTGTAATGTTGCTTTGTGCGCCCTAAGTGGCAGGGGTATGCCCAGACGTGGGTCCCTTGCTCGCTGCACCACTGGATTCAAGCTAGCCTGGCTGATGAAGGGTGATGCCCAGAAACCGGTCCCAGGATGCTTGTTTCCTGTCCAGGGAGGACCTGGCCTAGCAGTTCGGGATGGACTGTTCCCATGGAGGAACAGGGTCAAGACTGATTTGCAAATGGCTGGGTCCAAACTGGGGTGACGTGGCGAGCAAAATAATGATGGATTAAACCCAGATCTGTGACTGGGGGTGAGTGTTTGAAAAGTTTCAACACTCCGTCCATCAGTTTATTTTGTTTTGTAATGTTGCTTTGTGCGCCCTAAGTGGCAGGGGTATGCCCAGACGTGGGTCCCTTGCTCGCTGCACCACTGGATTCAAGCTAGCCTGGCTGATGAAGGGTGATACCCAGAAACCGGTCCCAGGATGCTTGTTTCCTGTCCAGGGAGGACCTGGCCTAGCAGTTTGGGCTGGACTGTTCCCATGGCGGAACAGGGTCAAGACTGATTTGCAAATGGCTGGGTCCAAACTGGGGTGACGTGGCGAGCAAAATAACGATGGATTAAACCCAGATCTGTGACTGGGGGTGAGTGTTTGAAAAGTTTCAACACTCCGTCCATCAATTTATTTTGTTTTGTAATGTTGCTAATGACCATGAATGCCTCACGCCATAGGTAGCAGAGGCACAGAGTAAAAGACCACAGTCAGTGGGTGGAATGACATTAGAACAGGAGAATGCACCAAACAGAGCTCAATACTGGTCTGCCCATTTGAAAAGTGAATGTAGAAAATTGTAGTGAGAACACATGTTAGAGCTTAAACACTGTATCTGTGCACTTTACGTTCTATCTGTCTGCTTCCACAACTCACACATTGGGATAGGACCAT